>NC_092337.1:426069545-426383863 GCF_046630445.1 Rutidosis leptorrhynchoides
TAAAGGCACTATTAACTTTGGCATTTTATATAAGAGAATAAAAGAATGTCGGGTGACTGGATATTGTGACGCTGATTTTGCTGAAGACTATGATACACGACGGTCAATAACGGGATACATGTTTAGTTTTGGATCATGAGTAATATCATGGTGCAGCAAGAGACAACCAACAGTATCCTTATCAAGCACTGAAGCAGAATATCGGTCGGCAGCATCAGCAACGCAAGAAATTACTTGGTTGAAGCAACTAATGGAGGATCTACATCAATCAGCAGATTATCAAGTAAAGCTTTTCTGCGATAACCTATCAGCTATACGTCTAGCAGAAAATCTAGTCTTTCATGCGAGAACAAAACATATAGAAGTGCACTATCACTATGTTCGCGAAAAGGTTCTTGAAGGGGAGATCAAGATGGTACCAACAAAGACAGATGAACAGGTTGCAGATATATTCACCAAGAGCCTAAGTAAACTGAAGTTTACAAAATTCAGAGAAGCACTTGGAATGGTCTGCAAGACATCGTTGGAAGAAAATTTGCATTGAGGGGGAGTGTTAAAATGCAATGCAAATTTGATATTATAAAATAATATGGAATTAGTAGATGTATATATGTAAAATATCTAGATATTAATATGTATAAGAAAATATCTAGATATTAGAATATAAAAGAAAATTCTCGATAATTTAGATATTTATAAGTGAAGAAATATCTAGATATTTATCCATGGAAATATCTAGTGTGTAGAAGTTTCCATGGAGTAGTATAAATAGGGGTGAGGATGGATTTCATTTGTGAGTAAGTGAAGTGTGAAGTAGAGAAGAAGTAAGAAGTGAAGAAGAGTTAGAAGTAGAAGTTGTGAAGAATTAAGAGTGTGAGTTGAGTTCATAATATAGTAATTGTTTCTTTGTATTAATAAAAGTGTTCTTTGTTAAGTTTCCCGGTTAAGCCTTAGTTCGTGTTTGAGTTCTTAGTGCACTTGTGTTGTATCTATTATATGGTCGGCTTTGCCGCCTAAGTGATATATTGTCGGTTATACCGCCTGAACGATATATGGTCGACACTGTCGCCTAAGTATTATTGTGCACTAAGGATTTATAAAATTAAAGGCTAACCAACGTCAAAGTGTTGGTGTAGTGAGTGAGTATAACCTAGGTCCTCTATAGTGGGTGTGTTGGGCTCGTCGAAGCTTTCAACATTATGTTTTGTAATTTTTAATCAAGTGTGGTTTTTGCTAGGTATAAAGGTAATTTTCTATAATTGTGTTGTACAGCTTGAAATTCATAATCTGGTAATTTACGCTTGTATGAGAACACGCTGATTCAATAATTTTTTTTTTTTTAACTATTATTCACAATTCTAGGTCTGTGAGTGGATCGATGAAGTTATGAACTGTGGTTACAATCAGCAATTGTGTGATATTTTGTATTTATATGGGATCGGTATTAAACGAAAATAATTGACATGTATCAAATTTGTGAATCAATGTTATAAATTTAATGAATGTTTCCCACACTTTTCGTGGTTTCCGGTTCAGGCTACTCGGCTTGAGTAGGGTGAATAATTTGTTAGATATTTTTGACCCTTCTCCTGGCCACTACAAAAAAATTCCTTGCATAACCTTGGTTTTTAAGAATAGTTAGTGTATTAGTGTATTTTAGATGTAGTATATTGAAACAATTTTACATGTATTGCACATAACGGCCCACGATATATGATGCTAGCTAGCTTCTAAGTTGGGTGTTGGAAAGGCTAATTTTGAAACAAACATTTACATGTCTAAACATTAAACTTTTTGACGTACACATAATCAAACTCTACTTGTATCAACAGTTTTTAATTATATTCTGATTGTTGGATTCTATTAAATTGTAACCTAAAATTTGCAGGAAAGGATATTGCACGTCAATGACCGATGCTTGTTTGGACCAAGTACCAACACAGAGTGAGGAAAAAATGGTTTCAAGTCATGACGGAAAGATAAGTAAGGTAGAAGTACTTGATAGACTAAGCAACTTGTCAGATGATCTTATCCATAAAATTCTCTCTTTTATTAGCCTTAAACAAGCTGTGGAAACCAGTGTTTTGTCATCTAGATGGAGGTTCATATGGAAGTCAATGTCTTACCTTAATATTTCCAATTTTGTTGAAGCGTTTTTCTCTTACCGCATTAAAGACATTGAAGTGTCTTTTGTGAAGCTTAGTTTTTCCACATACTTTACCCAATGGTTTGTCAAGAGTATCTTCAAGTATGTGTTTACCCACAATATCCCACAAGTGACTATTATATGCTCGATTGATTATGATAATATTGTCATGCCCCTTAATTTCTCTGGTTCTCAGTCTCTCAAACATCTCAGTTTGATAAAAGACACATGTACCACTCAAAGTAGATGTTTCATTAGATCATTGTCAGGTTGTGAACTCCCTGAGTTAACTACCTTGTACCTCAGTTCTTTGACTTGTTTCATTTCAGACGTCCGTGATATTGACTTCTTCAAATGTCTTTTGTCTACATGTCCAAAGCTGATGAATCTCACTTTAAAGGGGTTGAAAACTTTCGAATCAAATAGTGTAAGTATATGTCATCCTCTACTATCGAATCTCACACTTGAAGATGGAGACTATAGTGTAGTACTAGTCAATTTGGTTGCACCTCGACACAAGAATCTCACCATAATAAATATGCCTGAGGATTTTCAGCTTGTGGTTTCTGCACCCGAACTTGCTTCTTTGGTCTGTAAAGGTTATTATCCAGTGGAGCTTAAAACGGATGGTTTTCATTGTTTGGAGAAGGCGGATCTTTGTGTTTACAACACACATAATGCAGGGGCACATAAAATGGTGTTTCTGCTTCAGCATGTGTACAATGTCAAATCTCTTACACTTAATTTGGAAATTGTTGAGGTATACTGATATAGTCATTTATGTTTATCATGTGCATCTTAAAAGGCATGAGCAAAATTCCCGAAATACCGAAACCGAACCGAAACCGTACCGGTACCTGCACCGAAATACCGATACCGAACCGATACTGGTACCGATTTTGCATATCGGTTCTTGAATTTGTGAAATTTCGGTATCAGTATTAGCAGTTTCGGTATGGTACGGTTACGGTACTGCTCTCATCCCTACATATTACATACATCTTACAGTGCTTTTTCGCTTATATTATTTACTATAAAAAGATCTTTCGATAACACACTTACACCAGTTCTATTGCAGCGTCAGTCCAATTCGTCAGATGACTTGGACTTAACTGACGAAAACTGACGAACCCTAACCGGGCGTCAGTTTTGGGCGTCAGTCGGGGCAGCAACGCAAAAAAATCGTCAGTTTACTTTTTAACCAATCAATGATTTTCCAATTTTAATTAATAATTATTTTGTATAATTAATTTATTTTTCCCATCCCATTTTCAATCAGATTTTACCACATCACCCTACCCAATATTTAACACAAAAAACTGACACACACGGTTATAAAATGTCAGAAACTGACATTGCCAAATCACAGTCGGATTGCACTTTTTGACCAAAAATTGTCAAAACTGCTCGTGACGTCACGGTTAGAAATGGTCTTAGAAATAGGCATATTGAGCGTGTTACAAGAGTTGCAGGGTGTTAAGGCTAGAACCTGCCTTTTATCAGAGTAGAAACCCTAATCGATCAAGCAATCACAAACACAATAGCTTAAACTATAAACACAGTAATTAAAAGAAACGATACGAGAATTATAGTGGTTCGGTTTCTAGGTGAAACCTACATCCACTTTGGAACTAGAGAGTATATTATTAATTTTTGGAGGTGATACAAAGCATGTACAATGAGAGACTATATATAGACTAAGAAAGAACAATTAAAGTCGGTCTAACCAATTAGGGTTGGCCAGACCCTGACTTGGTCACCAAGTAAACTCCAGGCCGGTTTTATTAGGCTTAAACTACCGAAGCCTACACCTCAACAATCTCCCACTTGGAGGCTTTGAATAACATCGATCTGCACTCTTGTACTTCTGCAATGCAAGACTCAGCTCATCTCTTCTCTCTCTAGTTCCTGTCTTCTCTTCAATGTTCCTGAAGGCCAGTTGAAGCTATGAACAACTTCAACTTATCCAGCATTACTGGTTTGGTAAACATATATGCTGGATTCTTTGAACCTGGAATGGTCTCCAGATTAAATGTTCCATTGCTTATCCGTTCTCTTATAAAGTGATACTTCATGCCATTGTGCTTCGTCTTAGCATGATAGACTGGATTCTTTGCTAACTTGATTGCGCTCTCATTATCACAATATAAGACAAATTCTGTCTGTTTGCTGCCCAGTTCTTTAAAGAATGTCTTCAACCACACTAGTTCTTTACTGGCTTCAGTCAAAGCCATGTATTCTGCTTCAGTAGTAGATAGAGCCACGCTCTTTTGAAGCCTAGACATCCAACTCACTGTTGTTCCTCCTATAGTGAATACATACCCGGTGGTGCTCTTGAAGGTATTGTTGCATCTACCCAGATCTGCATCAGAATAACCCCTGAGAGTAGTATCCCTGCCCTTGAAACATAACCCAACTTTGGGAGTAGCCTTTAAATACCGCAGTATCCACTTCACTGCTTCCCAATGTTCTTTCCCCGGAGCTGATCTAAAGCGACTAACCATCCCAACTGCATGTGCTATATCAGGTCTTGTACACACCATAGCGTACGTTAGACTACCTACTGCGGATGCATAAGGAACCTTAGCCATTTCTGCTTTTTCTACTTCAGTTTTAGGAGATTGATGTTTAGAAAGCTTTAGATGACTTCCAACGGTGTGTTTCTTTGCTTCGTAGACTCACCGTTCATTCTGAACTTTTCAAGAACCTTGTGAATATACTTTTCTTGAGATAAAGAAACTTACCCATCTTTATTTCTGCATATACTCATACCGAGAATCTGCTTAGCTGGCCCGAGATCCTTCATTTCAAATTCTCTAGATAATTGCTTCTTCAAATTGCGTATTTCAACCATATCAGAACCTGTAGTCAACATATCATCGACATAAAGAAGCAATATAATATAGGAGCTCTTGAACTTCTTCAAATAACAGCAATGATATGTAGAACTTCTCACGAATCCTGTCTTCTCCATGAAATTATCAAATTTCAAGTACCACTGTCTGGGAGCTTGTTTCAAACCATACAAGCTTCTCTTTAGATTACACACAAGATTCTCCTTTCCTTTGACACAAAACCCCTCTGGTTGAGACATATAAATGTCTTCTTCAATGTTGCCATGCAGGAAGGCTGTTTTAACATCCAACTGTTCCAAGTGTAACTTTTCGGTTGCCACCATACTTAGAACCAATCTGATAGTCGTCATCTTCACTACTGGAGAAAAGATTTCAGCATAGTCGACTCCTTTCTTTTGTTGAAATCCTTTGACAACTAATCTTGCTTTGTATCGTTTAGAACCATCCGCTTCATCTTTGACTCTGAAAACCCATTTATTCTGTAAGACCCTTTTTCCTGGTGGTAACTTGGTCAACCTCCAAGTTTGATTTTTCAATAAAGATTCCATCTCGCTTTTCATAGCCTGCTCCCACTGGAACGAATCTTTCACCTTCAATGCCTCAGAATAACTTTCTGGTTCCCCATTTTCTGTCAATAGAAGATATTTAACTGTTGAACTAAACCTCTCTGGCTGTCTTGTGACTCGTGTAGATCTCCTGACCCAATTGGACTGGTCAGGTTGTGGTGGGGGCTGTGGGGGCTGCTCATCATCAGAATCCGAGCTCCAACTATCTGAAGTCTGCTCGTGATCAGATTCCGAGCTTTCACTGTTAGGAACTCCCTAACTCCCACTGGAACTTCAATTTCATACTCTGGAGTTTCCCTTTCATCCTCTCTTGTTGTCTCTGTGTCAACCTCAAATTCAACTGATTCTTTTTCTTTTGGTGTTGAGTTGAAATCCTTGTACAATTCTGCTTAATTGAAGGTGGCATGTTTGCTTCTGATAACATGTTTTCCCTTGTTATCCCATAACCTGTAACCCATGTCATCTCCCCCATAACCAATGAACACGTACTTCTTTGCTTTTGCATCAAGTTTGTCACCATCTTTATTAATATCATATGCACTGCACCCAAAGATTTTTAGATACTCATAACTGATTGCTTTACCTCTCCATTCTTCTTCGGGTATTTTGAAATCAAGCGGAGAACGGTTGATCAAATAAGCGGCAGTGCTTACTGCATCAGCCCATAGAGTCTTTGGTAGCCCACAATTAAGTCTCATACTACGTGCTCTCTCATTTAAAGTACGATTCATTCTTTCTGCAACTCCGTTTTGTTGTGGAGTACCTGGAACCGTCTTGATCATCCGAATGCCATGATCAGCATAATAGTTAACGAATTCAGTGCTGATGTATTCTCCTCCATTATCCGACTTCAAGCATTTTACCTTCAAATCACAAGATAATTCAACAGCAGATTTCCATTTCTTAAAAGCTTCAAATATATCAGATTTATTTTTAAGAAAGTAAACCCATACCTTGCATGTTGAATCGTCAATGAAAGTAACATAATAGCGTGCTCCTCCCAATGAAGAAATAGGAGTAGGCCCGAACACATCCTTGTGTACTAGCTCTAACTTCTGAGCCTTTAAAGTTCTGCCTGCTTTTGCAAAGGTGACATTCTTTTTCTTTCCAAAAACACATGCCTCGCAAAAGTCCGATTCAACTCTCTTCAGACCAGGAATTTTACCATTAGACACTAGCATTTTCATTCCTTTGTCACTCATGTGACCTAAACGTTGGTGCCGCTGACTAGTTAAGATTCGATCATTGGAAACTGCATTTACTTCATTAGCTGGAACTTCTACCATATAAAGAGTGCCTCTCTTCTTACCCTTGGCTATTACTAAGTTCCCCTTTATTACTTTCCACTGACCTTCACCAAATAGCACACTATATCCTTGATCAACAAGCTGTCCAACAGAGATTAGTTTCTTCTTTAGGCCAGGAATAACTCGGACATTTTCCAAGGTCCAATTAGTGCCCAAAGAGGTCTTCAGCTCTAAGTCTCCAATCCCTGTAATGTCAAGACAATGATCATTAGCCAAACGAACTTTACCAAGATTACCTGTTCGTAGATTCTTCATCAAATGTGGACTTGGAGTAGCATGAAACGATGCTCCTGAATCCATAACCCACGCATCAATTGTATTCTCAATGCAGCAAACAAGGACGTTATCATAATCATCTGTTGCAACTGCAGCATTAACTTCCCTTGGCTTTGATGATGTTACTGGCTTAGTGCACTGGTTTCGGAAGTGCCCAGTCTCCTGACAATTCCAACACTTAATATCATTCCTTATTCTCGACACACTCCTTCTTCTTGACTTTAACCTGCCCCTAATGTTAAAAGGAAAGAATTTGCATATGTATATGAGTAATTTGAAACTAGAACGAAACTGGATTGACTTTATTAGTCAAAGCACCTTCTTGGTCTCAATCTAGAATTACTTTTACAGTTTCCAGGAAGTGGTACCTTTATGTGCTGGGAATGTGTTTACCCACAATATCCCACAAGTGACTATTATATGCTCGATTGATTATGATAATATTGTCATGCCCCTTAATTTCTCTGGTTCTCAGTCTCTCAAACATCTCAGTTTGATAAAAGACACATGTACCACTCAAAGTAGATGTTTCATTAGATCATTGTCAGGTTGTGAACTCCCTGAGTTAACTACCTTGTACCTCAGTTCTTTGACTTGTTTCATTTCAGACAACCGTGATATTGGCTTCTTCAAATGTCTTTCGTCTACATGTCCAAAGCTGATGAATCTCACTTTAAAGGGGTTGAAAACTTTCGAATCAAATAGTGTAAGTATATGTCATCCTCTACTATCGAATTTCACACTTGAAGATGGAGACTGTAGTGTAGAAGTAGTCCATTTGGTTGCACCTCGGCTCAAGAATCTTAACATAATAAATGTGCCTAAGGATTTTCAGCTTGAGGTTTCTGCACCTGAACTTGCTTCTTTTGTCTGTAAAGGTTATTATCCTGTGGAGCTTAACACGGATGGTTTCCATTGTTTGGAGAAGGCGGATCTTTGCGTATACAACACGCACAATGCTGGGGCACATCAAATGGTGTGTCTGCTTCAGCATCTATACTGTGTCAAATCTCTTACACTTAATTTGGAAATTGTTGAGGTACACTGATATAATCATTGATGTTTATCATGTGCATCTTACATTGCTTTTTAGCTTTATATTATTTACGATAAAAAAAATTATAATAACACACTTAGAGATAGTCATATTGAGGGTGTTACAAGAGTTACAGGGGTAGACATCTTTCATTTGACAGTTCTAGTAAGTGACCAATGGATTTGCATTATTTAATACTGTTTTTCTGTTTTCAGCTTTTATGTATCACAAATCGTAATAACTTTTGTACAACCATATATGGTGCTATAAATAGATATAGAAACATGCCCTGTTCCAGATATCATTCGTTATTGCTAACTTATTGGTACCAAAATGAGTGGGTGATAGAGTATTTGAGTTATTGGTTTATCTGTGGGTATGGAAATGTAAATGCAATTGCAATAGTAATATAAAGATAAAATGGGGTATTGTACATATGATTATGAAGATTATAGTAACTGTATATATATAATTTTCTCCTACAAATGTTTTTGCAGCTTCTTTCTTTGTCTGATGAGCCAATCTTACATGAACCTTTTCCGTTTACAAACTTAAAGAATTTAACAATTTACCCGGAAAAGGTTTTTGAGTGGGAATTTTCTAAAGAGAAAGTAAGTATTTCAACTATAGTAAAAAACTATTTGCAGAATAGTTCTCCTCGGGCCTCCTTCACAATGGGCCTACGAGAGGTACACACTTGAACTATATTCCTCACTTCTATGCATTATACTACTATATCTGCTCCAGATTGTAAGAAATTTAACATTTGTGTTGTATAAACTCTATAATATATATCATGCAGGAGATTATGGTGGTGGAGAATGTGACATCAGCACAAAAACTTCTGACTGAATTACGGGATCTTTTAGACCAAGTAAAAGATGATCTCGAGAAAGAGAAAACAACTACTGAGAGCCGCATGGAAATTGATCAAAAGAAAGCCAGGGCACGTCTAATTATCGCCAAGTTGCAGAACCTTGAAGGATTATTGACTAAGTTGCCGCAATTAAACAGGGCTATGATCCAACCATGTTATTCTAATCTTTGCGCAGAGGCTGACATTATTATAAGTAAAATAACATGCTGATTTTATAAAGATCGAGTGTGATTAGAAACAGAGGCTTTTGTTAGATTCTGACTCTCTATACTCATGGTGGTAACTATCATCAAATTGCTAACTGTTGGTACCTTATAGTCCTTTTGTTTTAGTATTTGGTTTAAGCGGTTTGTTATTACATTACAATTTAAATTTAAATATATAGTCAGCATCTCACTTGTGATATTTGTAGACTCATTCAAGGAGGTGTTTTGTTGCCGTCAGCGTGCAGAATAAAGACGATCAAGTCTTCTATTATTTGATTACTGTCAAAATTTTAAGTTAAATTACAAGTACTTTTTTTTTTCCTCTGTTTTTTCTAAATCCTTACATTCATAAATTTTAATAGTTACTCCGTATAACATCTATCTATACTGATAATAATATATCTATAACATTAACAATCTTTCAAAAGAAATGTCTGGAAAATGATACTGGCATATCACACATAAAATTCACTTTGTTTATTCAGCTTTTTTTTTTTCTAATTTTTTTTTTTCAATTCACTAGAAAGCTCTATACCTGAATAACTTTAGTAAATATTTCGTGAGCGAAGTATTTTTCCAAAAAGAAAAAAAACACTAAAATGTCATTAATTGTTTTCGAAGAAAGAGAATATGTGACTAAAAGTTAAACAAGTTAAATAACACTTCGCTTAGGGTGTTTTTTTTAAAGCCCTTCGCTTAGGGGTTTTGATCACACACTACGCGTTGTATACATGGAACATGACAACGGTCAAGCCTTTACTTTGTGGACTGTCGTTATTTCTTTTTTTTTTTTCTTTTTTTTTTTTTTGATAGTTGTGAGGCGAACCACGAAGCTAACAACGGAAGAGAGAATTATTTGATTGGCTAGAATTTTTTTGTTTTTTTTTTTATCTATTTATTCACCAACTGCCAATAATATTTTACCACATCACCCACAATACTACAACACAACATTTACCACAGTGCCAAATACTGCCCAAAACATTGCCACGTCAGCATAATTCTACTATGTCACCACAACGTTGGTGTTTACCATAACAAATAGTCTTATATTGTATAATTTCTAAAGTATAAGTTGTGATTTGTTAACTATTTTTAATAGAATAATGTCACATTTTTTGGCGAGAAAATACTTAGAACTTTATAACACGAGGGAAAACTTCATTCAAGAGATGAAGCCCGGTATACATCCGAAGATCAACGAAAGCACATACTAGATCAATTACACAAAATACTAAAAGCTCGGGCTCACAACATAACAAATAAACTCAAAAACGAAAAATAAAACAAACAATATGAGCGAAACATAGGATCCGTAACTAAAAGAAGAATAATGTCGTTTTTACTACTCTTTGTTTTTTTTATTGCTCAAAACTATTTTTGATTTTGAGCGACCTAGAATAGAATATGAAAAGACTCAATTGCACCCGACCCGTTTCTTTTATGCCTACGTCTAATACAAATCACTGGTGATGAATTGCTGCTACTGCCGCCAAGTGTAGGCACAATCTAACAGACTCGATATAATTGCCATCTCTGCCTCATTGATTGTTCCTGACAGGTTAGGGTTTCACATTCATTCTCCACATGACTCTCACATGTTGCTCTTAAACGCATCATCAGATACATTCAAGGAACTCTATCTCTCGGGTTGTTGTTTATTTCCATGTCATCTTCTCATGCACTTGTTTCGTATACAGATGTCGACCGGGCTGGTTGCCCCGACACTCATCGGTCCAATTCCAGATATTGTATTTACTAGGGTGATAATTCAATCTCTTGGTCATCAAAAAGACAACTGACAGTTTCAAGATCAAGTGCCGAAGTCGAGTACCGCGGAGTTGCAAATGTGGTTGCCGAATCTTGTTTGTTACGCAATCTATTACTTGAGCTCATGTGTCCAATCATGAAAGCCACCATCGTGTTTTGCGACAATGTAAGTGCCATCTATTTGTCTGGTAACATCAAAGGACTATATATATATATAGAGCTCGACATCCATTTTGTCCGGGAAAAAGTCTCACGCGGTCAAGTATGCACATCGTACACGTTCCAATAAGATTTCAAATAGCCGACATTTTTACTAATGGGTTACCACTGTTACTTTTCAACGAGTTTCGTTCCAGTCTTTGCAGACGGAAACCGATAGCTTCAACTGCGGGGGAGTAATAGTCACAATCAACGTTCAACACACATTAATTGCATAGTTATCCTTGTACAGAAATTGTCTTATTATATGTGCATAAATCACGGCCATATTATCATAATTTCCTTAGTTAGCTAATCACAGTTGATGTATAAATGTACTCTCTTATGTTGAATGAAAGACAAGGAAAATTATCAACTCCCTTAATATAGAACTTGTAAGAGTTGATCACAGTTCATTGTTAAATATGTTTGATATTTACATATGTTTCATTGTTAAAGATGTTTGATATTTATATATATAGTTTCGAGTTGATCCCATGTTCATGATTTGAGTTGATCACAGTTCCGAGTTCATTATAATATGTTTAACTTCAATATTAATAGTTTAGTATGCAAAACGTTGGTCCCGTCGAACGCAAATTTATTGATATTTTGTAATAATTGGTTAATCGAGTTAATTGTGTTAATTCGACGTTAACCGAATTAACCACCGCATTAACAAAACCGTTTAAAACTTGCGGGCATAGCCCAACGGTTCCCCCCATGTACTTTGTGTCATGGGATATGGAGAGATCATGGGTTCGATCCTTATGGATGACATGATTTTCTTTAAACCAATTGAACACCAACAATGGTGGTATATATTGACCCTATAGGGAGGTTTTACCGGATTCGTTCACGGACCTCTACCCGGACCACTGCCCGAATGGATGTGTTCCCGGGTTCCGTCGATCGGGTTCGGGTTTCCGCCCGAACGTGTGTATTACGTGCAAATGATGAGGGTCGTTGAAATAAATGATCTACTGATGCCAAAAAATCGCCGTTCAAAAAAAAAAAAAAAAAAACAAAACGGTTTATTTAACTGAACCGAATGATTAAAAATATTGATTAACCGAAGTTTGGTTATGGGGGGCAGGGTTTGTCCCTAACCGCCCCCAACCACCCCATGCTCAACCCTAGTTTTATGTGTACGGCATGTTAGACGAATTTCGGGTAAAGATGCTTAAAAAGGTGAAAAGTGATGAATTTTGTGAATATTGCGCGTCTCTATCGTTTTGATCATAGCATTCTCATACAAGTTTAGATTTAGGCGATTCAAAAGCCACAAACTCTAGATCTACAATTTATGTTTTGATGACTATCTTAAAAGAGTAATGAAGGACCGATCAGTAACTGACTAACTGGACAGCAACATCAGGTGGGCTATAATTAATTATTTATTATTGGGCGTTTATTAAATTAGGGTTGAATATGGGACATGGAGTTCAGCTATTAGAAGCCAGTCATTGGGCCATTTAACTAATATCGATATATGGATGGGCCGTGAGAGAATTTTGGACAGGAAGAAAAGAAATATAAATAATAAATAAAGATTATTTATACTTATTTTAATTATAATTAATTAAATTATATGGGTGCTGCACTAATTATATTAAGCAAGCCGATATTCAATTAAAAAGAAGAGGGGGCAAACACGCAGTCGAAATCAAAAGCTAACAGACTTGATTAAATTGCCATCTCTGCCAGATCATCGTTTCTTACAGGTTAGGGTTTTTAATTTAAGTTTTCGATTCTGAGCAATTTTCTAGGTTTTATCATTTAGGTAAAGCTTTTTAAAAGGATCTTATTATTCAAAAAGAGTTTTAAGTATGTTCATATAGAGTAATATTTATCATATGTATACATATATATGTTTTTATACCTACATGAATTTACATAAAGAATTTTAAGCATGTTCTTATTGTTTCATTATCAGATTGCAACTTTTGGAGTTAAAAAAAGAAAACATGATAAATTTTGATTATACATGTGAACATTGCTATTAAAACACTGAAAGATCCTAAAATATTGTTTCAATAGACGATATCTAATATATGTATGACTAATTGTATTTAGGTAAATTGGGGGGTAATGGATTCTAGTCGTAAACAAAAGATATTGAAAGTTGGAATTGATAGACTAAGCAGCTTGCCGGACGATCTAATTCACAAAATCCTCTCGTTTATTGGCACGAAACATGTTGTCCAAACAAGTGTTTTATCATCTAGATGGAAATATACCTGGACTTCAATGCATTGTCTCGATTTTTCAAGTGATGATTTTGTTAAGTTCTCAGTATTCTCCAAATTTGTTACCCACGTTCTGTCTGGCCGCAATAATGTGGTACAAGTGTCTTCTCTCAACAACATTGCATCTCGATAATGTTATTTTATCTGATGACAAAACGGAGAAGGACATTGGTGTTTTCTCCAAGTGTGCTAACTTGAAGAGTATCACATTAAAGAATTTTAAAACAAGGAGTTCGAATGGTGTTACCATCTGTAATCCTGAACTATCTAATCTCATACTTGAAGATGGACATTGGTGTGTGAAGGTTGTCAATGTGGTTGCACCTAAACTCGAGAATCTCACTATAAACAAATGCTCCGGGAATTGCCACTTTCGGGTTTCTGCACCCAACCTTACATCCTTTGTTTGTAAAGGTTATGATCCTTTTCATATTGATACTGACGGTGACGGTTTCCCTGTATTGGAGAAGGCGGATCTTTATCTTAGCACTCGCAATGCAAAGGTGGCTACTAGACTTATGTGTCTGCTTCAGCAACTACAGAGTGTTAAATCTCTTACACTTAGCTTTGAAATTGTTGAGGTATTTTTATGGTTTGTCATGTTTACTTAAGTTTTTACAATGCTTCTCAACATTGACCCTATATGAAGATCACATTTACAATGTACTTTTTCTACAGCTTCTTTCTTCACACACTGAATTAATATCTCGACAACCTTATCCTTTTTCTAACTTAAAGAGTCTAGCGATTTATCCGATAGACGTTTCTGACTCGGCCCTTCAAAAGGAGAAAGTAACTATGATGTCTAGTGAACTCAAAAGCTATTTGCTTGATAGTTCACCAAATGCCACCTTCAAAATGGTCTTTCCTGAGGTATTTCCCGTTCAACTAAAAGTCTCTCTATTTGAGACTATAAGTACCCTAAGCTTTTATTTATGATATATGTAGACTTTTTTGCTTGATGCATCCATTTGGTGGAGAGTGTTATGATATATCCTATAAATCCTAAAAAAAAAATATGCAGGAGGTTATAGCAACAAAACGTATGGCCGAATTGCAAGTACTTCTGGATAAAGATAAAGTTAATATTGAGACCAGCTGGGCTCAAATAGGGCGAACGAAAGCACCAACGAAGATGAGGTGGAAAAATCTGAATAGACACTTTAATATAAGGAAATCAAAAGCGCGTCTCATTATTTCAAAGTTAAAGCCCATCAAAAAATTGCTGAAAAGGATACCTGCATCTAACATAGCTACAATTTTACCATCTTATGCTAATTTGTGTGCAGAGGCTGATTTTGTTATGAGTAAAATAACAGATTATGTAAAAAACCAATTTGATGAAGATCAAAGCAGTTTAAGTATTCGTTTTCATAATTTTGCTTCAACATTGCAGCCACAGTTTTAGCAAATTGTAAGTTACTTTTGAAATTTGGATTCACAACTTGGTTATGACTATTATCAATTGCTAATTGTTGTTATTGCCCCTTTGTTTTGATTTCAGGTCCCAGGTTTTTTGTTATTACCCTAAAGCATTAGTGAACAACCTTACTTGTGGAACTGCATGGTATCTTTTTTTGGCACTTGTGGAATCAGTTGATCATTGACATGTTTTTATTTTAATCTTAATAGTATAAAGTATAATGGGATTATCAATTATTATTACTATTGAGATTACTATTACTTATTATTACCGTCATTATGCAGAGTTTGGATGATCAAGTGATTTGGTTTGTTAATTTGTAATGTCTCTTATATTTGATCAAGCAATTTTGGTTTTATTACCCCAAGTCCCTTACACACTAGTATGAACAATGATAATTTCTTCAGTTGTAGTAGTAGTAGTACTACTAGGTGCTTGATTTTCTAGGGAAATTAGTCAAAATACACTTTTTAAAAACTTTTTATAACAAAATATACTTTTTTTAAAAACTGAGTTTAATTTGCAATCATAATTTTTGCTATCACTTATACGGTGCATTACCTACGTACCTCTAATTTAAGAAAACGCTGCCCCTTCTAGAAGATAATGAAAAACCGTTCGTCCCCGGGGCTTTGTTTTCATCAAATGACTTGGTAACATCCAACGTTTTCACTTCCAAAAAACACACTTCCTAGCATCGTGGAAGGTAGCTTTTTGAGACCAGCTGAAAACAAACGTTTTCATTTCCAAAAAAAGGTTTTCATAAATAAAGAGTCAAAGTGATATATTGAAAACAAATTGACAGTTAGAGACGTTATAACAAAGAGAGTCAAATCCGTCTTACTTTCATCAAACTGGATATACTTTCTTTGTTGCAACTTTTAAATATTTATCTTTAGAAAAAAAATATGTTAATTAATGAAAACGGCATCATGTATATCACAGAGGAAATTGTTAACATGTAACATGACATTTTTATTGTTAAAAAATCTGTTAAAATGGTGACGATCCGACCGTACGTCCAGTCTCTGAAGAATATTACTGTTAAACTAGTTAACATGTAACATGAAACTGTTTAACTGTCAAAAAACGTTGACGATCCGATCATTTAATCTCTGGGGATTACCTCTACTCTGGCCAACTATCTTCAAAATCGGGAAATAAATGATGCGCTAATTGAGAAAAAGAAAAAGAAAAAAAGAAAATGAAAAAGATGATGCGCTAATAATACAAGGACAATGTTAACCTTGTATTGGACCTAATTCAATAGGCTAATTAAGATTTCTCATATTTTGAGAAACCCAAATAATTAGGTAATAACCCAACAATATATTAGTTAATTATTAATTATTAATTATTAATTATTATGAATCGTATATACTAAGACCGGTTGTAACAGGAGCTAAGTAACGGGGTTACTTGCTTACATGGCCCAAATGAAACGTCAAAACATGAGGTAATGGTGCGGCACTCTTTGGCGTGTCTGCGGCGTCCGGGAGAAAGAGACGGGAAGAGAAACACCCGTTTCTTGTTTTTTATTTTTTTATTAATTTAAAAATATTATTTTTATCCACTTTTAATACTTAACTCAATTATATTTTGACACATCATCACAATACTCCTAACTAACACAAAAAATAAACACCACCACTACACCAAAAAAAGTAACATGGCCAACTCGTCAAAAAAATGCAAAAAGCAAGAAACGCCACGACCGTTACAAATAGTCTAAAAGGCATGGGAGATTGGTGGTTTTGACCCTCCCATGCTTTCTAAACGACATGCCAAACAACAAAACAAATTCTCCCCCACACTTTAACCAACTTACAAAGTCAGCCCTCAAATTAGGAGTACAAACGGTAAATTTATTAATTTAATTAAAAAACTTAACCAAACTTCACCCAAAATTTCAACGGTTCATATCTTACCGCTCGTCGCAAGCTAAATTTTTTCGAACCCATCGTTCAGCTCGAAAAAATCTTTCGAATACAACGGACTAACTATATGCGAAACGGACATTTCTAAAAAAGCGCTAAATACCTCGGATTATCTTCAATACTATACATACACCTACAATAAACAACTCAAACTACCTACATCATATCGATGGTTCTGTTTCCCTTTGTTTACGCAATCTTTCTGACGTTAAAAACGAATAGGCCATTAGGTATACTAGGTACTAACTACGTGTATCCAAAAACACACGTAGCAAAACGTTTTTCCTTCTGTAAATACATAACGCTACGTTAGCTATGAATATGCAACTCAAAAGGCTCTGCGGCATCGCATGGGCCACTTTTACTAGCTCATACAAAAGTCGACCAGATGCCCATTTTTTTATTATTTTTGATTTAATTATATTTATTTATTTATTATTTATTTATTTATTTATACTCGTATTTATTTATTTAATCATCATTATTTATCTATTTATACTTATTATTAATTAATTTATAGAATAAATAAATATAATAAATATAAATACACCAATTACGGAGTATATTTGTATTTGCTTTTATCTTTCTGAGTTTGTTAGGGTTATTATTTTACGCTGATAATCGCCCCTGCGTTTCTTCTTCATCAGGCCTGTGATCGCATCAATCTCCTCATATAAGTACGTCATTAACATTATCTATCATCATTAATTATTAAATTACCAAACATGAAACCTCTGTTTTAGTAGTATATGTCTTCTAGGTGTCACTCTAAATACTGTTTCATAATGTAACACCTTGTATTTATATATTATTTAGGTTGTTCTAAATTATAACTGTTGCATTTTAACATGATGTAGCTATCAAAAGCATGATGATGATTCGATTGTATATCTATTGTTTTTTTTAGCATAGTAGTTGTTGCATTTGATCTTATTTGATGATAATTCAATCATGTAAGACCACAGTATTTATAGTTTTCTAAGCATGTTTGAAATATGATCGGTGCATATAATCTAACAAATTGCATCAAATTAGGGCACAATGATAATTCAATTATGTAACACCACTTGTATCTATAGTTTTTAAGCATGTTTTGAAATATAATCGTTGCATTCTAACAAATTGCAGCGATTAAGGGCTCCGATGACAGTTCAGTTATGTAACACCACTTGTATCTTTTGTATTTTGTAGCCTGTTTTGAGTTCTGATTGTTACATCTTACAATTTGCAGCGTTGGTAAGAAACGCACGTTTATAATTACCGTTAAGCAATTGGCAGGATTGTTAAAGAAAATGAATGTTGAGGTTGATAGGCTGAGCAACTTGGCAGATCATCTTATTCATAGAATTCTATCTTTTATCAGCGTCAAACATGCTATCAGAATCAGCGTGTTATCATCTAAATGGAGGTATTTCTGGATTTCAATGCCTTATCTCTATTTCTCAACAGACGATTTCTTTACGCTTACCAGTTTCTCCAACTTCGTGACTCGTGTTCTTTCTTGGCGAAATAATCAAATAAAAGTAGCATCAATCAAGTTCCGTGTATGTGGAGATGTTAGCGAAATGTATATAGCAGAATTAATTAGATACATATTATTTCAAAATATCCCACTACTTGATTTTGGATTCTTGCTCCATAACAGTTTTGAATTTCCTCTTTCTCTGTTTCGTTCTGATTCTCTCAAGCATCTTAGTTTATATAACCTCAAAACCACATCGACTTTGAATCTCCCAGCCTTAACAACATTAAATCTTCTTTCAGTTTCTTTGTGTTATAATG
Source organism: Rutidosis leptorrhynchoides (assembly GCF_046630445.1). Classification (NCBI taxonomy): domain Eukaryota; kingdom Viridiplantae; phylum Streptophyta; class Magnoliopsida; order Asterales; family Asteraceae; genus Rutidosis; species Rutidosis leptorrhynchoides. The sequence goes on from NC_092337.1 coordinate 426,088,174, forward strand.
ACAATGCTAACAAGTCGTCGCATTGTCTATTTTCAAAGTGTGCAAACTTGAAACACCTCACATTAAAAATGTGCTATTTTGAAGAATCAAAGATTTTGGAAATTCGTCATCCTCAATTATCTGATCTCACCCTTGAAAATAATCACTGGAGTTATGAGTTTATCATTGTGGATACACCTCAACTAAAAAATCTCGTTATAAAGAATTTGTCACGTGTGGATTGTCTGATTACGACACCTCAACTCAATATGACACCGACTTTAAACTTCCCAGCCTTAACAACAATAAATCTTCATTCAGTCTCTTTGTGTTATGATGACAATGCTAACAAGTCGACACATTGTCTATTTTCAAATTGTGAAAACTTGAAACATCTCACCTTGAAAATGTGCAATTTTAATGTATCAAAGATTTTGGAAATTCGCTATCCTCAATTATCTGATCTCACTCTAGAAAATAATCACTGGAGTTACGTGTTTATCATTGTGGATACCCCTCAACTCAAGAACCTCGTTATAAAGAATTTGTCATGTGTTGATTATGTGATTACGGCACCCAAACTTGCATCCTTGCAATATAGTGGTTATCATGCTTTGGCACCTACAGAAGATAATTTTCATTGTTTGGATCGGGTGGATGTTTGTGTATTAAGTCAAGGCTATGCAGATGCTGATGCAATTGTTAATCTGTTTCAGAAGTTTCAAAGTGTCAAATTTCTGACACTTAACTTGGAAATTATTGAGGTAATCTTTATATTAGTCATTGATGTTTATTATTGCATCTTACAACTACAATAAAAATATGTTGAATAAACTTGTTTATATATTATTGGTGATTTTAGTGTCATCTAACAATCATTCGGATTTACTTGAATACCACGAGTTATCTAGTCACATACTAACGGTTTTGGAGAGTGTGGAGTGCACCCGTAAAAGCTTACCAGATACTGTCGAAAAAATAGTGGGGTTCAAGGGGCCGCACCCCTTGCGGGCTCCAAGGGGAAGCGCCCCTGGTTGGGGTACCGCTCAGACACCAACAGTCGCGTCATTTTGGTTAGCGACTTTTCCCGCCAAATGAAGGGTTACACCCTTTGGTTTCCCCAACCGATTATAACGGATTTTCCCTCCAGAAATCAGTCACTTGCTTTTCATTGGCGAACACAGAACACACACATCCTAATGTAAAAACGTGGCCAAACGGAAAAATGACAATTGATTGTAATTTTGCAAGCAATTAACAAAAGCCAAACAATGGCTGTTATACGCCCAAAATAATAAAGCCTAAAGGCTTGCAACTGTTTATTCAAAATCAAAATCAACTCCAACTCATGTACAGAAACCCATGAGTATTTAAATAGCAAAATACGGAAACAATAGAATTAGATAAACATAAAACAATCACTTATTTTTTATTTTGGATAAATATAACATTCCTTATTCTTCATATTGACCAACTGTTTCTATCCATTCATTATTTTTGGCCACTACGCACAAAAGAAGGGCCACTCTTTTTATCCATATATTCGAATCTTAATTTGGGCTTGAAGTTAGAGTCCAAAATATAGTTACACAAAGTTACTGGGCCTGCTGGGCTGCTGGTAACATATTCTAGCCCATACTTGATATCACATACATCACATCCTCTCTAATACTTTAGATTCGTTCTTGTATTAACCCGATTAGGATTTCGTGATACCCGAAGCTTGTAGGGTCGAAATAATAAATTGAACAAGTGTTGTGAATCGATTCAAGAACCAATAGGATTATCAATTTCATACCCTGTTTTCTAACATATATAAGTTCGATTATAAAGACTCCCTTGAGTGTTCCTGCTGTCTTAATATTGTTATGTGCAGCTTCTTTCTTCAAACATGGAACTGATTTCAGATCATCCTTCTCCGTTTGCTAACTTAAAGATATTGAAGATTCATCCAAGAAGGGTAGATTTGGAGGATCAAGACAAAAAGAAAGCAAATATTAATGAAGTCATAAGCTATCTGTTAAATAGTTCTCCAAGTGCCACCTTCACAATGGTTACACGTGAGGTATGAAATCCATGTCGTATATATTTTATATGTCATTCGTCATACTTATCGCTAAGCTGTAAAAAATAAAAGGCCAGAAAGTGATGCAGTAATTTAACCCTTCTGCTAGTCCCGACTATTTGGAATAGTGAAGTAGTCGGATACTCCCCAATTAGTCTTCAACTTTGGCGATTTATTCAATCAAAGTTGTTAAAAGTCTAATTTAGTTGGCCAAAGTCGGATTTATTAGGCCAAATGCAGTCAAAGTCCGACTAGACACCGACCTGGCCGATTAGTTCCTACAAGGTCCCGACTGACTAGTTCCTGGTTAGCGACTTTTACAACCTTGCTTTCAAGTATCGTCGCTTTACGCCTTCATTTGTTAGGGTGTAATCTAGTGAACTAGTGTACATTGATATACTGCAGGAACTTAGAGTTGTGATGAATGTGAAATCAGCTCAAAATCTAATTAAAAGTTTGAAGGTGCGTCTTGAGATGGAGAAAGATATGTCCGAGAGTAACAGGGCAAAGAACCTTGAACAAGAGAAGGCACAACTTAATTATCAACTACACTATTGGGGAAGGGTGGTACATGTCAATAAATGTTGGAACTATTCTTTTGAGATAGCGAGATGCAAGACTATTGACATCATTAAAGACTTGAAGGAGATTAAAGAAGCACTGAAAAAGCTACCTATGTCAAAAGGGGCTGAAATGCAAGCATGTTTTTCTAGTTTGTGTGCAGAAGCCATTACTGTCGTGAAAGACATATATAATCAGATGATGATCGAATGTGATATGCAGGGAATCAGTTTCAGTGAGTACTTTCATGAGCTTGCTTCAACATCAGAGCTATATTCTTAGCATATTTTATTTGTATGTTCTTGATCTTTTATATATACAAATTTTACTAAAGTTTTATGTTTTTGCCAACTGTTGGTTCCATATGTATATTGTTTTTTCAGGTATCCATGCAAAATTCAACTAGCTACCTTGTGCACTTCCAAGGCTAAAGGTCGAAAATCCGCCATCAATAAATCTTAACATTCATGTATGTAATGTTTTGCTGCTATCATGGGAAACTAAGATTAATATAGCTCCTTGCATCTTCTTCATATGCTGCGAACTCTTGTTTAGAGTCTTGATACTTAGGCGTTATTCTTTTAGAATTTTTTTTTTCAACCGATAATCATAGATTTGTTATGGGATAATTTAAATTCTTTTATAGAACTAGTTATTGACTTTAATGATCAAATCTCAACTAAAATCAGCTAAAAGTTGGGGGTATTGTTTCTTCGCGGACATATGATAAATTTGTAAAATTAGAACGATAGCTAGAAGATTAACCATGCCCTACACAAGACGTAGATACAAAAGTATGTATCTGGCCAAATCAAACTTGGACGTGTTTGTGTAGTTTTCATTTCATATCAGGTGTGGTGGACAAGAATGGCTGTTGTTAGCTTTCTTTCTTTTGGTTTGTGATTTGGTTTGCTTATTTTGTATGGTGAATGTGTTTGGTGTGTTTTGTTTTGTTTAGGTGATTGTTTTGGTTGTTGTTTGCCGTAGTTGGTGTTTTGTAGACGCTTTTGTGTCGTGTTTTCGTTTTGCTAAGTCAAGGCTCGTCTCCATATAGTTTCCTTAGTTGGGTAGGCGTGTGGTTTTCTTGCAAGGAGCCTCGGCGGTTTCCGTTATATTCTCTCGGTTAGGCTCTATCATTTCTGATGAAATCATCATGGTTAATATAAAGTTTCGTTAAATTTGTCAAAAAGAAAAGAAAAAAAAAATAGACCAATTTTGCCTTTTCCTTTGTAGCTCACTTATTATTATTCTAGATAAGGTAATTTACTTAAGACAAAATTGCACTGTTGATCCTTCATCTTTATATTAAACGACACATGTAATCTTTTTCTTTTTTTTACGTCGTTGACCCTCATTTATCAACTTTTGACATGGACGGCCCTGTCACTAACTTTTGTTAGTATTCGCCCGTTAAGTGACCTCATGTGCGACACACATGAGGGTATAATCGTCATTCTATCATCCTTATTCATCTTCATCTACATCTTCTATCTTTATCAAAAATCATAAACCCTAAGTATTAACACCTAAAAATTATCGACACTTAACCAAATAAGAAAAGTAATTTGAGGCACGATTTTAATTGTAACCAAGCAGATCATATTGAGGCACGATTTCAGTTGTAATCCACCTAGGATTCTACAGCCTTGAGGTATAACCTAAAATGGGTCAACAGAACATACCCGGAATGGGTCAACAGAACATACCTGAAATGGGTCAATGTAACATGCAAGTTGAAAATAGCAGCAACTTAAGGTTGCATCTATATTGTTTAACACTCGCGATTCAAACAGTAATGGTAACTTAAAGTTAAAAAATTAAATTTGCAGCTCTAAAACAAACTATATTTATCATAATAGTTAACCAAAGATGATCAAATTGACCTAAGTGTTGATAATTTTTAGGTGTTAATACTCAGGGTTTATGATTATTGTTAAGGATAGAAAATGAAGATGAAGATGGAGATGATGAAGGCTGATATAATGACAAAAATATCCTCACATGTGTGCACATCAAGTCACTTTAACGGTTAAAAACTAACAAAAGTTAGTGACGGGATCATCCGTGTCGAAAGTTGATAAATGAGGGTCAACAAAGTCAAAAAAGGTTAACTGTGTCATTTGATACAAAGATGAAGGACCAATAGTGCAATTTTGTATTTACTTTATTTATCTACACATTTCAGTCACTACTATTTTTACCAATTGAAGTAACACAGTCACTACTATTTTTACCAATTGAAGTAACACTATCTATTAGACATACTTAACTCTTGAATAAAGCCTCTAAAATTACTTTTCTACCATAATTACATACAAGAGCCTTCGCACCTCCTACCGTCGACTTTAGCAGGCGGTCCACAAATACTCCCTCTCTCATCTCTTCTCTGTTTATACTCATCTACTTTAATTTCCTTCGGCAAGTTTTTATTGAATTTCTGTTTTGGATCGGTATTTTTTAGTTTTCTTTTTAGGTAGATTAAGGTCGTGAAGGTGGTAATTTCGGGAGGATCTTTAGTTCGAGGCGTGCAAAGGATGTTAGGTGGTTTTGGGTGGTGGTTTTTGGGTGGTGGTTTTCGGATGGTGGTTTTTAGGTGGTCCTAATCGGTGTTCAGGGTAGTTTCAGATGGCTTTCATCGTGTTTTTGGATGTTTTCGAGTGTTATTATAAGGTTTCAAGTGGTTTTCATTTTCGTTTCGGTTGGATTAGAAGGTTTCAAGTGTTTTCCATGTTGAGATGATGCTATAACTTGTAACAACGTTAGCTAGTTAAAAGTGATGCCAAATTAGAATTGACAATAATGCCGTCACATGCTTCAGCATGTGCCATCAGTTAACATGACTTTTAAATAGATAGGACTCCCCGTGCAGCCATAGGCGAAACTACATGGGGACAGAGGGGGGCGCCGGCCCCCGGTGGATTTTTTTTAGTGTAAAAATTTTGGATTTTTTGACTTTGCCTCCGGTGGATATTTTTTTCTCCAAAACTTACATATTTTGTGCCCAAACCTTCAAATTTTGCCCAAAAATCTCCGACTTTTGCCCAAAAACCTTCAAATTTTGCCAAAAAACCTTCAACTTTTGCCCAAAAATCTTCATAATTTGCCTAAAAACCTTAATTGTTTGCCCCAAAACTGCCATATTTTGTCCAAAAAAACATTTTTGCCCCGGTGAAAAAAAAATTCCCGTGCCGCCACTGCGGTGCAGCGCTTGCATACTACAAGGACTCCCAATGTTATAAAAATAGTTTTGAACTTAGGAAGCTTTATGGAACAAACCACAGGTACTCTTGGCGCAATTTTGTTTATTTCTGAGCTCAATTTTGTCTACTTATTATAATAATAAGAAATTGTAATACGTAAGTTAATAGTAAGTCATGATTAATGATTAACTAGTCCGCACCGGCCCGCGCGTTGCGGCGGGAGCTTTCGAGTTGCGTATTCATATTTAACGTAGCGTTGTGTATTTACAGAGGGGAACACGTCACATGTGTTAAGCGCCGTTTTAGATGTCGTTGTGTTAAGCGTTTATTAAAAAGTATCCGTTTCGAACGTAGTTAGTTTTGTTTTGTTCAATAAATTTTTTCGAGTGTAACGGTGCTGTCGGAAAAATTTAACTCGCGGCAAGCAGAAAGATACGGGTTGTCGTTGTATTTAGCGTTTTTTAAAAAGTGTCCGTTTCGAACGTGGTTAGTTTCGTTTTATTCATAAATTATTTCGAGTCTGACGCTGCCGTCGAAAAAATTTAACTCGTGGTGAGCGGGAAGTTACGGGTTGTCGTTGTTTAGTGTTTTTTCAAAAATTGTCCGTTTCGCGTATAGTTAGTCCCGTTGGGTTCGTAAGATTTTTACGAATTAAACGGTGGTCTCGGAAAAATTTAACTCGCACCGAGCGAGAAGATATGTACCGTTATAAATTCGGGTGGAATTACTTTCTTTTATTGTAATAAAATTATATATTTACACTTTTAACCTCTGAAAAAATGTAAACTTGAGGGGTCGTTGTATAAATGTAGCCGAAGTTGAGGGTGTGAACGCAAACTCAAAATAATTGAAACTATACACTTTCCATCACAATGTATGTAAGTGTTAATGTTAATGTTAATTGATTACGGAGTACGTATTTCCGTATATTAAGTAACTCGAAAGTTAAGTGAGTTTAATTGATCGGATTTTACTGGATAATGCATCACGGGGCGGTTACCGATGATTGCGGATTTTTTTCTCGCCCTGATTGTGTCCCACATTTTATGACATTTAAACCCTAAATCAAAATTACGACGACGCAACGGCAACGACACTCGATTTTACTTCATCTTGTTCAATTCATCAATTGAAACCTTTTCATCAAAGGTATTTTATCTCTTAACATTTTTGTATGTAGTGAACCGAGTCCAATCTCTTAACTCCTGTTGTGGTTTCTTCAAATTTTTGTTTACTAATTTACATATTATGTACCGTATCTTCTGTTTTTAGTCTCTTATTACTTTATTAGTTTACTAGTTATTATGATTTTTATTGTTCAGGATAGATATATGTAGTTATATATGATTACCTTGAGAATGTACGTTTTGAATTTTGATATAGTGTAATGATGTTGTTGCTTGATATTATTCAAAATGACATCATGTGGTTTCTTCGAATTGTTGTTTACTGATTTACATATTATGTATCGTATATTCGGTTTTACGTCTCTTAGTTTACTACTGCTAGTTTTTATTATTTTTATTATTCAGGATAGATAGATGTAATATAAAAGTATGTTTCGATATAGTGTGATGATGTTGTTGGATGATATTATTCAATTTGACATCATCTGACACGGATGAATATAATGTGAAATCTGCAGAACTATTAGTAATGATTCATAATTGTATACTAAATGCAAATTACTAGTTAAAAATGCAAGTACATACACCACTGCCACAAATATATATATTATATATATATATATATATATATATATATATATATATATATATATATATATATATATATATATATATATATAATCCACTCATATGTAGTTGAAATTCACGGATATGAACAATTAATTTAAGTACTCAAGTCAACAGCGTTTATTCTAATTGTTACATGCTATTAAATTGCAGCCTTTGAAGATGATAAGAGAAGGCAAGACGATGGTTTAGCAATCTGTGTTCGATTTCATATTTGTATTAAGGTGATTAGTGGTAGGGAATGGATTCTAGGCATAGTAAAATGAGAACAAATGTAGAAGGTGATAGATTAAGTAGCTTACCAGACGAACTTATTCATAAGATCCTCTCTTTTATTGACATTCAAGAGGTTATTAGCATGAGTGCATTATCATCTAGATGGAGGTATGTTTGGACTTCGTTGCCTTATCTCAATTTCTCAAGCGAGGATTTCTACATCGATGACAAAGAGGATTTCTTTCTTAGAAGATTTATCAAATTTGCTATGAATGTGTTGTCCCGTCGTAACACTCAAGTTTAAGTTTCTTCAATCAATCTCGGTTGTGATATGTGTGAGTCGGCTCATGTCAAAACAATTATGGAATACGCATTCTCTAACCATGTCGAACGTATGGCTCTTACACGTCTGTCCTCTAGCAACTGTGATTTCCCCCTGTCCCTCTTTAGTTCTGAGTCCCTCAAACATCTCACCTTGACAGGCTCTCAATACGGTCACTTGTTAATCTGTGCATCAACATGGGAGCTCCTAGCTTTAACAACATTATATCTTGATTATGTCACATTTTATGATGATGATGATACTGATCGTAAGGGCGTTGGTCTTTTTTCCAAGTGCATAAACTTGCAGAATCTCACCTTGATACACTGTGAGGTGAAGGGATTGGATGGTTTTTATATAAGTCATCCCACAATTTCTAAACTCGCGCTTGAATATGGAGATGGGAAGGTTGTAAATGTGGTAGCACCTAAACTGGTGAATCTTATCATTAGGGACTGCGGACGTAAACATCTTATTTCTGCACCTGAACTTGTATACTTTCATTTTAAAGGTTTTAATCCTTTGGATGTCTCTGCAGATGGTTTTCCTTTATTGGAGACCATGAATCTTTGTATTGAAAATCTTGAAAAGGGGGATGTGCATAAAATTGTCAGTTTTTATCAACAGCTCATCACTGTCAAATTTCTGACAGTTAACTTGGAACTCGTTGAGGTATGTAGTTCTTTATGTTAATATATCATTATTGTTAAGATTTGGCATCTGAATAACAACGTACTAATATTCATTGATGAATTTTTGTACACGTAACGAGGAAATTGGCATTAACTCTTTCTGTCTGTGATTATCTTATGATAATCCTTTTGCAGTTTCTTTCCTCTCAATCGAAATTGATATCACAGCAACCTTCTCCGTTTGCTAACTTAAGGAGTTTAAAGATTTATCCAGAAAATTTAGATATTGATCGGAAAAGATCTATGTCTACTAAAGTCAAAAACTATTTTCTAAGTCATTCTCCGGGTGCTGCGTTTACTATGATCCCACGTGAGGTATGTACATTTTACACCATTATAAATGCTTATCTGCCATGATTATTTATTGTTGTTACTTAAAGTTGTAAAGATTAATGAAACGTAATCGGCATATCGCTTATACCCTCGTCTTACATTTTAATAGAACTGAACTTAACGAGTTTAGGTCACCTGATCAGCCTTTATCTCAGTCTGTCGTATATCTTCAAGCTGAAACAGTGTGTTTTTTTTATTAGAATTTAGTTTGACTGCTGTATTTGAGTCTATTAAAAAACAGGTTCAAGTCTTTGTTTTTTCAGTGGTTAGCAAACGTGTTTTATCATGACATGAGATATTTTCACCGAGAGAAATATTGCGTTGATTGATCGAGTTTAAGTGGGTTGCGGTTGAGATTGAGATTTCAAGCTTACGTTCTAGATGGTTAGATTTTGTTTTTGAAGAATAAATTTTTCATTCTCTAACATGTTTTCATTTTGTTGTTTTACAGTAATGACAACTTTTTTTGTGCATAAATGTATTCTTGAATCACAAGTGTGATATATGCATATTGAATTATTGATATAAGAATTTATGATGACAAATGGAAATTGTTGTTATGAGTGCTGCAGGAGGCTAGATGTTTGTCAATGGCTAGATGCTTACGTGACTTCATTGCAAACTCTCGGGTGTGGCTAAAGAGAGAGAAACTTGGTATACAGAGGAATATGGCTCGTATAGGTCAAGATAAACCGCAAGTTGAGAACCAGATGGCACAACAAGGGACACAAATGCAACATCACTTTTGGGGCTTGACAGCACCAATTAAGAGCTGGTGGATAGATATGAAATTGGAGATTGACTTAGGGAAATCAAAAATTGATGACATCGTTACAAGGTTGGAATTTATTCAAGGTAAAATTGTGCAAATTCCTGCATCAAAAAGAGATATGGTTCTTGCACCTTTTATTAGTCTGATTGCAGAGGCTAACACTGTTATATGTGAAATAATGGAGTGCATGAAGATCCAATTTAGTGCAGACCAAAGCAAGCTAAATGTCTGCTTTCAAGATCTTATTGCATAGCGTTAATCTTCATGCAAGTTTTTGATTTCCCACGTACTCGCTTATTAGAACTTCATTTAGTAGAATCTCATTATCAATTATCATGAAATGGAACTTGAAAACCTATCTACTTTATTTTCTATTATCTCTGTTAATTGTATCTTGTTGGAGTTTTATGTGTAGACACGGATTCATTTTGTTTTAAAAGTTATGTCCTTGGAGTACCTTCTTGTTATTGATTCTAGTTTTATATGAAAGAGAGTCTTCCTTTGGTTGAATCACTTTATATGAAAACAAATATGTGTCAAAACTATTGGTTGCCAGATTTAGAAATGGAACCTGAACGATCCTCAAACCCTCGTAAAAATCAACTTACAACGTCAATTATAGTATAATCATGGAGGTAATTGCATATTAACCAAGTGTTTAATCCATAATTTATGGTTTTCCAGGATGATCAGATGGTGCGGTTAATCTGGTTATCATGTCATTATAATTGATCTACCATCTTTACTTTACTATTTAAGTTAATACATGGAGTTTGTGATGCTCCAGAATTCAGGGAAGGTTTGTTTACTTGTAGATGAAAATGTGGGAAAGCTTAGATCTTTGATGATGATAATTGAGTGGTACTTTGAATAACAACAGAGTCAATATGATACTTTAAATTATAATATATACATACATACATTATAATATTTGTTTAAAATTTCCGGTTTTAATGAAGTATCCAAAACCAAAATGATGCTTTTGATTAAGTAAAGAGCTCATCCAAATGCTTAGGTCCTCGTACCTTAAGTAACAGACATTAAGTGACTTACATCAAGTAACAGGCTCGAAATATGTTTTAAGAGAACTGTGTTCACACAAACACTTGTTTATAATTATATTATTTAATATTTTATAATTGTATGTATTTTAAGTCAACATCAAAAAAGGTAACTTACTTTCTTACTTCTGTCAATTCAACAACAACAACAAAACCCAATACCACATAAGTGGTGTATGGAGAAGTGAGATGTAGACAATCCTTCCCCTATCCGGAAATAAAGACAAGTCATTTCTCCACTTAGAGTGAAAACACTCTCAAAAGTAGAGAAAGTCATCTCTCTCTGTTCGACGGATAGAGAGATTGCTTCCGAGTGGACCTCCGGCCAATAAGTAGGAAAAAAGTTTTTAAAAAAATAAAATTGAATTAAAAATAAAATTGAGACGCCATGAAAATGGTAAAATCAAATTTTCATGGGTTTTAAATCCTGCCTGAAATTTGATTTAGACTCTTACAGTCAGTTAAGTCGTCAATAAATCGACGCTAGCTATCGACTCAATAACTATAACTAGAGCCTTTTACTTCTGTCAATTCTTCACTCTAATTGATCATTTTTAAATTCTCAATAAATCATACTTTGTTTTCAATATCTATTCTAGTTCAAAGATGACGATAACCGAATTTGTAGCAACGATGATTTGCTTTATAAGTATACTAAAACCCATCATTAGTTACGGTTTCTTTCCCGAATTACCATCTCACCCGATCTCGTTTATTTCTTTCTTGTTCAAGTTTTTGGGCTGGGTTTCTCACGTCTTTGTTGTTGCTTAGTTGTTGATAAAGTATTAGCGTATGATATTACTCGAATTATACATATTGTTGGTTAGTAATCCAATGATAATGTTCAAATGTTAATCACTTTGTTTTGATGATGACACCAAACCTTAAGTGCTTAATGCGTATAGAACAACACAAGTTTACAAGCCTACATGATCTTTAGCAAATCACCAATATACATAATAAACAAGTCAAAAGAGTCCTTTGCAAAACCCAGAAAGTACACGGTTAGGTCCACGGTCGACCGCAGGTTGTTCTGTCCAAATTTCTTGACCAAATAATGTTTGATCACTTTGGGCATCTATAATTAACGAAACTTTTTTCAACATACTTACAATAGTTATCCCTTTCATATCAAAAAGAGTTTTGGTCACTAGAACGCTAATCTCACCTAATGACGCCTTAATGATACTTTAGCTTGCAACTAAGGTTAAACACATAAGTGTTGCAAAATATCCTTGTGTACCTAATTGCAAATCATCCTTTTAAATCTAAAATATATCTAGACATGTTTAGATGGTCATTAAGTCCCAAATAAAGAGATGCTCTCCTCTTAACCCTTAAGCATTACTTGTATGATTAAGTATGGTTAATGCAACTCCCAAAGACTCTTTGACTAAATTCAAAATAGTCTCATTTTACTTGTTACAAGCAACCAATGAGGCATGATGCTTCCATCAAAGTATTGACAAATTGTTGAAGACATGAGATATGATGTTTGGAGTGTTGTGGTTTGTCAAAGAATAAAAATTTGCATTTGCCACTATGAGAAATCAATGACACAATAGAAGGACAATGAGACTTTCCTCTTTTGCAAGCATATGTCAATCTCCATGAATGCATCCAAGATAAAAAATATGTAGATTGTTTCAGATGTTTTTGACTTCTAATTGCAGCCATCCAATAGAGGAAAGTGACAAAAATAAAGGTCTCAAACGGCCATAAAATCAGAGGTCAGAACCTGCACGGTTGAACCACGATCGACCGTGTGGTGAGCCACACAGGGCCTGGACAGATTTTCTCTTGCTTATATAAACCAAGCCTTGAAGCAATTGAAGACTCACCTCATGCACTTATATTTTCATATATATTCAGATATCATTCAAATATTATTGTAAACTATTTAGAGTAATTCTAGTAAGAGTGATTGTAAACTTAGTTGTGAGTTTACTTGTAAGCTATCTTTTTAAAGGGATCTAGAAGGTTCTTAAGGTTTCACTAAGTTGGAGCATTAGGATCTTGTGGTAAGAGCATTTGGTGATTGTGAATTCTTCAAAGGGACGTAAGAGTTCATAAGTCACGACTTATCGAGGAACTAGTGTTATACCCGAACACTCCACCGAGTTTGGAGTATCATAGTGAAGTTAACTCTCAATTCGTTGGAATTGGGGAGTGGATTAAGGAAGATTAGTTAACATCTTCCCGAACCGCTATAAATCTCTGTGTTTGTTCTCTTATCCCTTATCTTTACATTTATATTACTCGTGAACAAACAATTCAAATCTTACTATAGTCATCTAAAGTTCTAAATCGAAAAGATTTGTAAAAATCAACTAAGTAACTATCCACCCAACCCCTCTATTACTTACACATATAATCCTCGCAACATCCGTCTTCATTTAGCTAAGTTTTGATGAAAATAATGCATGATATCGTTGGTTTTGAGCTGAAATGATGGTTCAAAGCTAATAGCATAGATTGGTGCAAAATTGACCAAGTCTTGAGCCAAAATGTATAAAAATTGATTAAGTGTTGAAACCTGGGTTCAAGAACGTCGTTCTACTGTTTGGAACGACGTTTCTTTGTGCTTCATATCAAGAACGGCGTTCCTTAATTTGTTAGGGTGCAAACCAAAGTCCCACATCGGTCATGGGACAAAATAAATGTATGTATATAAGTTTAAGGGAAAAGTCATTCTATCACCAATTGGTTTTATAAAAGGATGGACTCTTGGGCTTATATTGCAGGACATTGTGTTTGGGCTATACGATCCTTACAAATGGTATCAGAGCCAGGTTATAGCCCCGATGTGGTGGACAGCGCAGTCGGCGCACCCCTGAGCGCACGCAGCGACGTGGCGCGACCCTGGCATGATGAGTTGATCCTAGAAGCCTTGTATCGAAATCTCCCTGCCCTCCCACCAGGTTGAGAGTTCTGAGTTGGCGGCGGTAAAGGTTGGATCCGGACTATCGTTGGAGGGGAGACCCAGATGGACTCGGGTTTGAGGGGGGGTTTGTTAGGGTGCAAACCAAAGTCCCACATCGGTCATGGGACAAAATAAATGTATGTATCTAAGTTTAAGGGAAAAGTCATTCTATCACCAATTGGTTTTAAAAAATGATGGACTCTTGGACTTATATTGCAGGACATTGTGTTTGGGCTATACGATCCTTACATAATTATGACAAGAGACTGTATATGTTAGAAATAAACAAACAAAAGAGACAAAAGTATAAAAGGGAATGTTACTTTAAGGAGTAATCCCACTTTGAATCAGGAAAAAGGTACTCTTCATCATGTCTAGGACATAAGGGTCACAACTCACAAGTAAACAATTTACAGCAGTACAAAAACAATAGCAACAAGATGGGAGTCATCTAACGGTAACAAGGTTAATAGCAACAGCCAAATGTAGTCATCAAAATGGATAGATTCCTTTCTTTGTACACATCTCATATAAGGCTCCTTACCTTGTTTAGAATAGGATTGCAATATATATATAACAACATCATTGTAAAGATCATAAAAAAAAAATCTAATACAAAATGTAGTCCTTCAAGTTTATTGTTCTCTTTTATCTTTTTCAAGTTTACAACTTAGATCAAGATCAGTTAACATTCACTTCATTATCAATAAACAATCAATTCATCATCAATAAACAATCAAACATATTCCGCATATCAATTGTTAACATGGTATCAGAGCTAACGGTGTCAATCTTGGATCAAGACAACCGATTATAAGCTTCAATCATGTACCAAAGTGAGCTGCCATGTTGAATAAGTGACGGTAGCTTGGAAAGGCCGAAGCAAAAAGCTTCTTAAATCAAACTACCATGTCAAAAATGACGGTAGCTCAAATCAAGGCCAAAATCACCGGTTACCAAGCAACATATAATAGTTGCGGTTGCCATGGTGAGTATATTGTGCCTTTAGAACAAAGAAAAAGTGGGATTTGCAGCCGTGGGTAACCAAGAGGCTACCAACAACGGTGGCCATCACCAACCATCAAAATAGTCATTGCCAATGGGGCTTTGCCTCATTGGTCACCATGTTAACATGGTGTTCGAGGAGACCAAGGGTTCGAGTCTCGGGGGGGGGGGGATTTTCGTGAATTAACTCTAACCACTAACATTGCCTTTAAAAAAAAAAAAAAAAAAACAACGGTGGCCATCACCAACCATCAAAATAGTCAACGGCGACCATAGGTGATTACCTGGAACCGGAAAAAAAGAAAAGAAATAAAAAAACCTGAACGGCAGCGACGACAACGGAGGTTGTAAAGTATCGAGTAAATCTTCAATTCAGATCTGTTCACTACCATCGTTAGCGGTTTAGAATGATCTGAACGATTTAAACCCAAATCAGGTGGGTTGTCGCCGGAAAACCTAAACCTTCACCTCCACCGATGATTATGGTGGTCACCACTGCACCACCGTCAGAAGCTACCGCCGTAGATTTTCCGGATGTTACTCACCTTGGATTTTCCACCGTTCTATGGTGTTGCTTGTTGTGGTTAATTCGTGGTGGTGGTGTCCATCCAGGGAGGTTTGGTTTCTTCGAACACTGCCTTGTAGTTTGATTTTAAAAGACGTTTTTTATTTGAGTTGATTTTATTGTTTGGTTGAAAAATAATGGTGTTCTTCACCTTCAAACACTTTTGTCATTTATTGTTTGATCTGATCAAAAAGGTAGTCAAAAGGTTGGTTATTAAATTGTTTTTAAATAAAAAAAAATCCTGTTTAACACGTTGCACATGACTCTTCAAGTGATGTGGAGTCAAAAAAAGTGGTCAAAATGGCCTTTCAAAAGGGGGAAAAGTGGTCAAATCTTTTTTCAAATAATCAGAATTTTTTTTTTTCTTGTGACAACCGACCTTTAGCTTTGTCAATATTTTGGGAAATTCACTTTTTACAATTTCATTTCATTGGTTATTGGGTGAGAAGTGAGAACACTTGAGTTGTGAAAGGTCATAAAAAGAAGATTCTAAAATAACCATATTTTTTAATTTAAATTAAATTTAAAGCTTAAATGAAAAAAGGATGGTTAAATTGTTTTTGTTTTAAAAATCTGATTTTCGGCATTTCTTGATTAAAAGACTTTTAAGTCAAAATTGAGTAAATGTTTCTTGTTATAATATATAAATATATATATATAAATGGATAGTCAATTATTGATACACAAAAGTAATATTATTGTATTACCTAAACTTGTGATATTTTTGCTATAAATAACCATGAATGCAAGCATTAAACTTGCACCATTTTCTCACACTTACAAAGTGTTTCTTTCTTTCTCTCCATTATCATCTTTATTCTTACACTTCATTATTAGTATTCTAAATCAAGAATCAAATCACTAAAGGTAGTTATAAGCCTACTGAATTATAACATCAAGAATCAAACCACTAAAGGTAGTTATAAGCATAAATGTTTTTTTTTTCTTTTTTCTTTTTTCAAAATTTTTAAAATTCTTTAACCCCAACACACAAGTGAGGGGGAGTTTGATCATAATGTCATTGTGTGTTGGTGAAAAAGAAATATGATTACAAAGTCACTAATCCTTATTTTTTATGATTGTTTCCGGTACATATCCAACACACGGGTGAGGGGGAGATTGATTCTAGCGTCACCGTGAGTTAATTACTGAAGCATATAATGGAATAGAGCAAGACACTGTCGGCCGAACCAAACAAGGTTCAAGTGGAGCTTGGTTCATGTCAGGAAACTTAAATACTTCTGGCGAACCAAATAACGTTCACGTTGAACTGGGTCCATGTCAGGAAAAGGAAACTCAAATATTCTAAGCGAACCAAACAAGGTTCAAGAATGAATTGGGTTCATGTTGGAATCTAAATATTCCTAGGCGAACCAATAAAGGTCTAAGTTGGACTGGGTTCATGTCTAGAAATTAAATACTTCTTGACGAACTAGTAAAGGTTCAAGATTGAACCGGGTTCATGTCGGGAGCTTGATGATCGAGGCAAATCAAAGAATTTCAAGTTGGGAATCGACTAAACAAGATTGAAGACTAGCTTGCAGCTAGTCCCAGAAAATTAGTGGACAGAAGACCCCTCAACGATGTATTGGGCAAGTTGAATTGTGGAAATCTCACTATTCAACTTGAGGGGGAGTGTTAGAAATAAACAAACAAAAGAGACAAAAGTATAAAAAGGAATGTTACTTTAAGGAGTAATCCCACTTTGAATCAGGAAAAAGGTACTCTTCATCATGTCTAGGACATAAGGGTCACAACTCACAAGTAAACAATTTACAGCAGTACAAAGTCAACAATAGCAACAAGATGGGAGTCATCTAACGGTAACAAGGTTAATAGCAACAGCCAAATGTAGTCATCAAAATGGATAGATTCCTTTCTTTGTACACATCTCATATAAGGCTCCTTACCTTGTTTAGAATAGGATTGCAATATATATAAAACAACATCATTGTAAAGATCATAAAAAAAAAAAATCTAATACAAAATGTAGTCCTTCAAGTTTATTGTTCTCTTTTATCTTTTTCAAGTTTACAACTTAGATCAAGATCAGTTAACATTCACTTCATTATCAATAAACAATCAATTCATCATCAATAAACAATCAAACATATTCCGCATATCAATGGTTAACAGTATAAAGATCAAGCATGAAATCAATGGACTCTTTTGAAACTATCATTTAGCATTCATGTTTTTACTTTAGTGTTTAAGTGCATTTACTTTGGTTATTTTACTTCACGAGTTTTGTCATTTGTAAGACATTGTTACTCTAATTTCTTTTTAAATAAATGAATGTTATATTTTAAAATCGTCGCATATTGAGTACATCGACTGGATTTTGACCTCTTATAACACAAAGCCACATTTGGACGGATGTTAGTATGTTACACCAAATAATTAGGAAATGACCAACAATATCTTCATCTTCATACTCCGTACAAAACTCAAAAGGGCCATTCTATGTTTGGCGTAGACTAGTGATCTACTGATATACTTAAAAGCATAATATATTATTTTTGATTTAATTTATTATTATTAAATTATTAATTATTATTATTATTCTTATTTATCTATTAATTAATTAACTTATAGAATAATAAACTAGTTGTTGAACCCTCGCTTCGCGCCGGGGGTTCGGTTTTCAATGTATTTTATTGCGTTTAGTTTGTAAAATTATTTCGTGGCTAAAGAATGATGTCGTTGAAGCGCAACTCGAGTCGAACTAAAAAGTATAACTCGTGAAAGATTTAAATGTTATTTTAAATTAACAATATATGTCCATCTCCGCGTTTAGCTATGTAATTATCGACTTTTGAAAATTTAACGCAAAATCAACGTGTATGAAAAGTACCCCAAATATTTAGCGTTTTTTAAAAAGCGTCGTTTTGCGTATAGTTAGTGACATTGTGTTCCTAAAATTATTTCGAGTTTAGCGATGGTGTCGGAAAAATTTAACTCGGTGCGATCGAGAAGATATGACCCGTTGAATATTTAGGTGAAGTTTATTTAAGATTTTTTATGAAAATAAGTATTTGACACTTTACCCCGTGTTTGGAGGGTCGATTTGAATATTTGAAAAAAGTGTGGAGGTCTTTGTTATTGTAGTGAAATTTAATTAGAATAAAAAAAATAAAAGAACGAAAATGACTCTAGTTACTATTTAATATTTTTGTGTATCACATATAGTGATAGTAATAGCAATAAAATGGCCCCATCCCATAACAATGTATTTTGACTAAAAAGGTCAAACTGTTGCAGAGTATCAGCAAAACTAAGAAATAAATCACTACGGCTACAAAGCGAGAGCCATACCCCTCATATGAATTCACCTTGTTTTTTCTTTTGTACTTTCTTGTGTACATGATAAATGTGATTCGAGGAGTTCAACATAGGTCCCTACAACGTTTAATCCATTCGGATCACCTACGACCCTTACATTTCTATATATTCTTTACTCCGCATAATAATACACAACTCCATGTTCATATATAACATCAGATTACAACCATCAACTAAACAGAAAGGCATAACCGGATCAATCTGGGTTCTGATGATATTCAGGCTTCAGTATCCTCGTTACAGAATCTACTAGAAAGCATACCAAATCTCATTATGAATCGTGTACATAATAAATATCTAACTTTACAGAAAGGCTCAATAGGTTCCAATTATATTAACAATTATATTAACTGCCATTCATGCTTCACTATCCTCATACTCCCCCATCACCAACAATTCATTACCCAATCAACTACCAGGCATACCAAAACTCTTTTTATGAATCATGTACATTTCTTAGTTCAGGATGGTGAATCGTGAAATATTTCTTAAATGATAACTAACAAAATTGAGTTTTGAATATTTGACTTATAGAAGTTGCATTACTTTGGCCTTAAATCACAATGGATAATTGGATCTGATTTACAATCCTGAAAACAGAAGATAGTTCTTGCCCCTGACAAATCATGAACAATCAAGAAGAGTGAGAAGTAATAAGAGACTAAATAAGAAACTATGACAAAATGTAGTTGTTTATTTGCATTATGCAAAATGGTCTGGTTGGTAACCGGTTAGGACAAAGGGAATAGTAACCATACTTTCTCATTTAGAAAATAGGAGTAACTAGTTGTGGAGCCTCGCTTCGCGCCGGAGGCTCCGTTTTGAATGCGAGTTAAAAAAAGTCTTGATCTATTTTGTAAAAAAGAATTTTTTTCGACATCTAACATTGAAGGATTGTTCCTTTGTGAAAGTTGCTTCTTATAGGGTTGTTTTTTTTTTTTAAGTTAGTTGATCTATTTTGTAAAAAAGATTGTTTTTAACATCTTTTGGCAGTATTTAAGGGTTGTTCATTTTATGAAAGTTGCCTCTTTTATCGTTGAGGAAGAAAAGAGAGAAGAAAAAAAAAAGTTAGCTGATTTTGTTCTAAAAAAGAATTGAATGGTTGGTTCGTTTACGAAAGATACTTATTTTATCGTTGGGGACAAAGAAAAAGTGAAATGACGAAAATACCCCTGATTACTATTGGTGAATATTGAAAAGTGTTTTGTGTAGTAGTATATATAGAAATTACTTTGGGTGGATAGTGAAAATTGTTTTGTGTATTAGTATGTATAGAAATTTATTTAGAACATGCTCTATATAATATTTGAATATGAATTCTTATAATAATAAGGGTTAGGTAGGTCACTGGTTTTAATGAGCCAACTCATACCGTATTGTACCAAGTGATTTAAAAAAATTAGTAGTCTGCGAACCTTGAATGCGAGTTAAAAAAAAGTCTCTATTTTGTAAAAAAAAAAAATTCGACATCTAACATTGAGGGTTGTTCCTTTGTGAAAGTTGCTTCTTTTAGTGTTTTTTTTTTTTAAAGTTAGTTTATCTATTTTGTAAAAAAAATTGTTTTTTGACATCTTTTGGTAGCATTGAAGGGTTGTTCATTTTATGAAAGTTGCCTCTTTTATCGTTGAGGAAGAAAAGAGAAGAAAAAAAAAGTTAGTTGATTTTTTTGTAAAAAAGAATTGAAGGGTTGGTTCTTTTACGAAAGATCCTTATTTCTATATATACTAATAGACAAAACACTATTTCACTATCCATCAATAGTAACTAGGGGTATTTTCGTCATCCCTGTTTTTTTTATCCTTACTATTTTTTTCTTTCTTTCTTAGTTTTTATTTAAAAAAAAAAAAAACAAATTTCCTACTTTTTGGCCGGAGGTCCACTCGGAAGCAATCTCTTTATCCGTCGAATAAAGACAGGGATGACTTTCTCTACTTTTCTGGGTGGTGAAATGACCTGTTTTTATTCTCGAGTAGGGGAAAGATTGTCTACATCTCACATACCCATACACCACTCAAGTGGTATTGGGTTTTGTTGTTGTTGTTGTTGTTGTTGTTGTTGTTGTATATAGAAATTTATTTGGAACATGCTCTGTATAATATTTGAATTTGAATATGAATTCTTATAGGGTGCAAATAAAATTTAAGTGCGTGAAAATTCAAACTATAGTACTTTTATTTACTTTTGTAAGAGGATGGATAGATACTATTATCTCTACTACTCGTATATATTATAAGAAAAGCAATATTAGCAAAGCAAACTTAATAAAAATTGACATGTCAAAAATAACTATTGGATTTAAAAGTAACAATCACTATTAACCATCGGATCAAATCAGATAACAATATTAGCTAATATAACTTTAAACCAGCTTAACTCCCACTAATACTGTTGCCTTAATTTCCTAAATAACGTGTTTCCACTCCGTATCCAATTCGATTTATTTGGATAACCCTAATCGACTTCATAATAAACCGAGTTTTGTCCATCTTCAATCCCATTAGAATACTGAAAGATTAAATTTAAAGTGAATCCAATTGTTTATACAGGCAAATCAATTGTGTGGTACTCTTCAAAGAGGATAAAAGAATTATCCTAAAAAATCACACAGACGTCACTTGCATTGTTGACAATTAACGACTTTTTTACGAGATTACGAACATTGGGTAGTCTTTTATCAGGATATTTAGTGAAACTTTCGTCTTTGTCGTAATCTTATTTCGTCACTTGCATTTTTTTATTAGCTTCTAACTTTTTCCTATCTGCGCAATAATACCGAAATAATGAAAAAAATATTTTTAAATGTTTGAATTCAAAATTGATGCGTTTAACATGATTCCATGTCTTAGATAGTATCATGTTTAAATCCCACAAAATTTGCGGGTTATAATCTAGTATTGTCCCCGCAGCTTTGGCTCAGTGGACATGTGGTGGTGCCTAGCACCCCCGCCGGGCTAGAGGTCTCGGGTTCGAGCCTCGTCACCTACAAATGATATTATTTGAAAGAAATTCCTTGAGGGTGGCCCAAAGGGAAGGTTTTAACGACCCGCTTCGGGAATAAGAGTGATGTTGAATCAATTTTTCGAATGACGTTTACACCTGTGTGTCTGAATCAATTAATGGCAAAGTTGTTACAGAACCTTCTAGGAGGTATATGCTCGTGTTACACCCTGTTTTTTTATTAGTTGCCATTTTTCAGTTCTAATCAAAGTTGTTAACCCTGATGCGTTTGAGTAGAATTTTTATTTTTTATTTTTTCAGCTATCAAAATGTTGCCAAAAGTAAAATACATGATAATTCTGAAGATAACAACATATCATGTATTGTTTTGACGTCGTATGCAGCAGCTGTTTCAGCAAAACAGGTATGTATGTTTAAAGCTTATCTAAAATTGATATTATATGTATTTATTTAAATGGTTACGTTTATTGTAGGGTTTGAATTCATCGAGTCTAGGATTGCAGGAGAAACGAAGGCGGAAAATTGTGGTATTTCAGCTGTCCTATGTATTTTCGTTTTCAGATCGCATATCCTTGCAAAAGCTAATTTTTTTTTTTTTTTTTTTTTTTTAAGTAACCAAGCTAATATTTCATTAACAAGAACCTCAGTTACATATGTACATACATCTCGAATAAAACATGCAGCACAAATACTACAACAATTAATAGACCAATTAACGCAATTAATCATTAGCTAATTGAACTCAATTAACGCAATTAATCATTAGCTTTTTCTTGCCATATATAATTATAATAGACCACATCAATCACAAACTTGAACTTTTTTTTTTTTTCCTTTCTTTCTCTGATTTGTACTTATATATGTTGTGTTTTACTTGCTTGTTTCTCAAAATAGGTCCACTTTTCTTAGGCAGTCTCACAAAGTAAGTTTTAGTACTATTTAGGATAGTTTTCAACTCTATCCACTTATTGTTTTGAGCCACAATTTTAACATATATATATATATATATATATATATATATATATATATATATATATATATATATATATATATATATATATATATATATATATATTTGTGACAGCTTAGAAAAAGATCTTGTCATGTTAGTTAACTCCTACGGGAGGTATTTCTTGGTTTCTAAAATTACCAGCAATGTCTTGTGTTATGGTGACCCCAAATCAAAAGAAAATGCTAAAAGAGTAGTACCCGATTATGTTGATAATTATGCTGATAGACATATTCAGAAACCATACCTGAAATTTATTTCCGATAAATAACTTTCAGAAGCATTTTTTCACAAATATTGTCAGAAGCATTTTTTCAGAAATACCTGAAAGTCCATCTCTCTTAAAAATACCTGAAAGTCCATCTCTCTTAAAAATAAACATTGTCAGAAGCATTTTTTCACAAATAGACAATGCTTCTCGAAAAATACTCGGTCAACGTTCGCGATTCGCGAAAAAACCTATAAACCAATGAAGAAAAGCTACGTGCACACCACATTCGCGTATCGCGTAAATTTAGTCTCGAAAATCACGTTCATCGCGGAAACACATCTCGAAACAACCGGTTACACTAATCGTGTAAACCCTCTCGAAAACCCCAATTTTCGCGACATTTTTGAATATTTTCGCGATTGTTTTACCCAATGCATCGCGATACTTGATTTGTTTGGAGTGTTAGGGTTTCATTCACCACCGATTACACCGCAACTACCATCTCCATCGACACCATACACCATCGCCATCGCAATCGCCACCGTAGACCATCGCTATCACCACCGTACACCATCGCGACCGTACTCCAAAGCCTTGAATGTTCGCGTATTGAAGTATTTTGTTCGCGTATTGAAGTATTTTTTTCGCGTAGAAAGGGTTACACTACCGTATCACCATCCATCGCCACCGTACACCATTAACGTCACCGGACACCTTCCATTGCCGCCGTACATCATCCACCGCCATCGCCACCGTTCACCCTCCACCGCATTGAGGTAGTCTTATTGTTTATTATTTACTCTTTTTAATTTTATATTTTGTCAGTAATTAGTAATGAATTGTATGCACTGTGTTTATTACAATTAGTTAGTTGTATGAGTTGTTTTGTTGAGAATTTAAATGCAATGTCTAAAAATCCTTGAGAAAGCACTTGAATTGTTCTGAGTTGTTCTCAGTGGTTTTCAATGTTTGTGAAAGGAAAAAAATTGATATTTTGTTGATGTTGTGTTCTTCTTGAATTCGTATTATTAAATTAAATTAAATTAAGTTGTACTTGTTGATGTTTTCTTGTTGAAATTAAATTAAGTCAATGTATATGTTGATGTTTTCTATACTGCTCTTTTCATGATCATAATTATATAGGATATAGTTTAGCTTATATTTGTATAGGATACAGTTAGCTTAATTTCCAGGCCAAAGGCCTTCTGTTGTATTCTTGGTTCCTTTTTTAATATAATATTTTTCTGCTTTAAAAAAAAAATATATGTTGATGTTTTCTTGTTGATGTTTTGTCCTATACTGATTAATTGTATCCCTATCTGTTGTTTTATATTTTAATAGTTCATATGTTTCAGTATACTAATGATAGTGATGGTATTTTATTTCGAACATATAAAGCGTTGATATAATGAAGAAGCGTAAAGATGAGCCCGACTTCACACAATATCCGGTAATACGAAATAAAGTAAATTAAATTAAGTTGTACTGTTTGAAGGACTTTAAATGATTTAAGGTGTTAGTGAACTTAATATGACATTTCACTATAGGACTTACTCATGTGAAACAGAATGTTTAGAGTACTAACCTCGTTTTGGTTAGGATGTTTCATCTGCCTAAGTGTTAATGATCATTACTTGATGGATTAGTGATTTATGACTCAAATTGAAAATGCTAGTTAGCTCTAAGAGAGTCGAAATCCTAAGTTAGTGAAAATTTGAAATTGCCTAAGTGGCTCACTCGCACGGTTGATTTGTGAACCGTACGAGTAACCACACGATTGAGGTTAACCGTACGGATGACCCTGTTCTAGAATTGTCCTAAGACATCTGGGTCACACGCACGAGTGACACTGTGAGACGCGCGGTTAATGGTGAACCTTGTGCTCAACCGCACGGTTGAGCACGAGAGTATAAATAGAGGGTGTTGAGCACAGGAACTCATACTTGTGCACTCACTTCATTTTCTCTCTCTAAAATTGATCTTCACCAATCGAGTTTTCCACCGCAGCGTTTGTTAAGCATATTAAGCTGAACTCAGCGCCACCAAATAGGTATAATTTCATCAAGTTTTAGTAGGTTAATTCGTTGTTTGAATGTGTCGAAACCCTAGGGGTTTATAAGTCGAATTTTGTTAAATTGCAGTGTGTTTTGATGATTATTTGCTATTGTTTTGAGTTAAACGATACCTAATGTTGCTATTGTGATGTAAATCGGTCCATAAAACGCACAAACATGTAATCCCATTGATTTAAATATTGCACTTAATATCGATTTTATCAGACATGCACGAGTGACATCACTCGCACGCGTGGGACATGACTCGCACGAGTCAGTACGCGGTTAAGGATTAACCGTGTGAACCTATGAGCACACTCGTTTGATTTCCTTTGTCTGCTCACTCGCTTGACAGAGCTGACACATGTGATTAACCGCACGAGTCACCACACGGTTGACTCACTCGCTTATAAATGCTGCCTCAATCGTGTACCTTGTCTGAAACCATATTACTGCTCAAACGTGTCAACAGTGGCACGAGTGACTATGTGACTCGCACGGCTGACCACTCAGCCGCACGTGTGATAGTTTCACTTGCACGGTTTGTCCTGTTTAATGAGTTATGACACTTTGTTGCAAATGCTTTGATGTCTTATGATATATGAGTTGTATTTCTAACATTTCTGTTGCTATTTCAGTTTGTTAAGAAATCACCAATGGCAGAACAAGAAGTCAATGTTCCAGTTGTTAACCTAGAAGGTCAGGGGGAGCAAGCAAACCCTCAAGTGAATCCTGTTAACCCACCTGCTCAACAAGAGATTATTCTAGAGAATGAAGAGCTCAACAATCAAGTCGCCCTCTATGACACTACTCTCGAGAGGGGTGATCATTTTAAAGAGATTGTGGCTTTTCTTCAGCGATCATGTAGTGACCCGAACTTTTCCATGATTATATATTAAATGAAAACTATATTTGCATGATTAAATGTTTCCAACATGTTAAGCAATCAAACTTGTTAAGACTTGATTAATTGAAATGAGTTTCATGTAGACAATTGACCACCCAAGTTGATCGGCGATTCACGAACGTTAAAAAGTTGTAAAAACTACATGATGATGATGATATATATATATATATATATATATATATATATATATATATATATATATATATATATATATATATATATATATATATATATATATATATATATATATATATGGTTAACATGAGATTATGATAAGTAAATATCTTACTAAGTGTATTAACAATGAGTGATATACATAAAAATGAGATTATTGAATTAAGAAACTCGAAACGATATATATAATGATTATCGTTATAACAACGTCTTACTAAATACATATGAATCATATTAAGATATAGATACACTATGTTTAACATGATAAAATGATAATTAAGTATATAATTAAGTGTGTTAACAATGAACTACATATGTAAAAACAAGACTACTAACTTAAGGATTTCGAAACGAGACATATATGTAACGATTATCGTTGTAACGACATTTTAATGTATATATATCATGTTAAGATATATTCATACATCATAATATCATTATAATGTAATAATTTAACATCTCATTAGATATAATAAACAATGGTTTAACAACATTAAATGAGATAGTTAACTTAAAGGTTTCAAAACAACACTTACATGTAACGACTAACGATGACTTAACGACTCAGTTAAAATGTATATACATGTAGTGTATTAAGATGTATTTGTACAATTTTGAAAGACTTCAAGACACATATCAAAGTACTTCTACTTAACAAAAATGCTTACAATTACATCCTCATTCATTTTCATCAACAATTCTACTCGTATGCACCCGTATTCGTACTCGTACAATACACAGCTTCTAGATGTATATACTATTGGTATATACACTTCAATGATCAGCTCCTTAGCAGCCCATGTGAGTCATTAAACATGTGGGAACCATCATTTGGCAACTAGCATGAAATATCTCACAAAATTACAAAAAATATTATAAATCATTCATGAATTATTTACATGAAAACAAACTTACACATCCTTTATATCTAATCCATATACCAACGACCAAAAACACCTACAAACACTTTCATTCTTCAATTTTCTTCATCTAATTGATCTCTCTCAAGTTCTATTTTCAAGTTCTAAGTGTTCTTCATAAATTCTATAAGTTCTAGTTTCATAAAATCAAGAATACTCTCAAGTTTACAAGTCTACTTCCAAGCTTTCTAATCCATTTCAAGTGATCATCCAATCTCAAGAAATCTTTCTTATTTACAGTAAGATATCTTTCTAATTCAAGGTAATACTCATATTTAAACTTTGGTTCAATTTCTATAACTATAACAATCTTATTTCGAGTGATAATCTTACTTGAACTTGTTTTCGTGTCATGATTCTACTTCAAGAACTTTCAAGCCATCCAAGAATCCTTTGAAGCTAGATCAATTTTTGTCACTTCCAGTAGGTTTACCTACTAAACTTAAGGTAGTAATGATGTTCATAACATCATTCGATTCATATATATAAAACTATCTTATTCGAAGATTTGAACATGTAATCACTAGAACATAGTTTAGTTAATTCTAAACTTGTTCGCAAATAAAGTTAATCCTTCTAACTTGACTTTTAAAATCAACAAAACACATGTTCTATGTCTATATGATATGCTAACTTAATGATTTAAAACCTGGAAACACGAAAAACACCGTAAAACCGGACATATGCCGTTGTAGTAACACCGCGGGCTGTTTTGGGTTTGATAATTAAAGACTATGATAAACTTTGATTTAAAAGTTGTTCATATGGAAAAATGATTTTTCTTATGAACATGAAACTATATCCAAAAATCATGGTTAAACTCAAAATGGAAGTAAGTTTTTCAAAATGGTCATCAAGATGTCGTTCTTTCGACGGAAATGACTACCTCTTTAAAAAATGACTTGTAACCTGTATTTCCGACTATAAACTTATACTTTTTCTGTTTAGTTTCATAAATTTCAGTTCATTATGAAACCATAGCAACTTGAATCACTCAAAACGGATTTGAAACGAAGAAATGTCGGGTAAAACAAAATTGGATAAATTTGCTAGTTTTAGCTACGAAAATTTTGTAACAAATCTAGACTAAACATATCCTAACTAATTTATATTGTATTATACATATTATGTAATCTTGGGATACCATAGACACATATATAATGTTTTGACATATCATATCGACCCATCTATATATATTTTTGAACAATCATAGACACTCTATATGCAGTAATGTTTGAGTTAGCTATACAGGGTTGAGGTTGATTCCAAAATAATATATATACTTTGAGTTGTGATCTAGCCTGAGACTTTTATACACTGGGTCGTGGATTGATTCGAGATAATATATATTGATTTATTTCAGTACATCTAACTGTGGACAACTAGTTGTAGGTTACTAACGAGGACTGCTAACTTAACAAATTTAAATCATAAAAACGTAATAAAAAATGTTGTGAATATATTTAAATCATACTTTGATATATATGTACATATTTGTTATAGGTTCGTGAATCGACCAGTGGCCAAGTCTTATTTCCAACGAAGGAAAAATCTGTGAAAGTGAGTTATAGTCCCACTTTTAAAATCTAATATTTTTGGGATGAGAATACATGCAGCTTTATAAATGTTTTACAAAATAGACACAAGTATGCGAAACTACATTCTATGGTTGGATTATTAAACCGAATATTGCCCCTTCAAGTCTGGTAGGCTAAGAATTAGGGAAATGACCCCTAATTGACGCGAATCCTAAAGATAGATCTATGGGTCTAACAAACCCCATTCTGGAATTTAGAATGCTTTAATACTTCGATTTATATGGTGATTGCGATTGCCAATTTATGACATACTTGCGAGTATGCGGGGAATATTCTATATGCATTATGTTAATGTCGGTTACCAGGTGTTCATCATAGAATAATTTTTATACACTTGCGAGTGTAAGATTATTGAATAAATGAAATCTTGTGGTCTATTATATTAATTTGATAATATATAGGTTAAACCTATAACTCACCAACATTTTTTGTTGACGTTTTAAGCATGTTTATTCTCAGGTGATTATTAAGAGCTTCCGCTGTTGCATACTAAAATAAGGACAAGATTTGAAGTCCATGATTGTATGATATTGTGTAAAAACTGCATTCAAGAAACTTATTTCGATGTAATATATTTTTATTGTAGACCATTATGTAATGGTCGTGTGTAAACGGTATATTTTAGATTATCATTATTTGATAATCTATGTAATGTTTTTTTTAAAACCTTCATCGATAAAATAAAGGTTATGATTGTTTTAAAAATGAATGCAGTCTTTGAAAAACGTCTCATATAGAGGTCAAAACCTCGCGACGAAATCAATTAATATGGAATGTTTATAATCAATATGAACGGGACATTTCAAATCAAGGATACATACTGCTATTTATACTCCATGCATGGCTTACTACAGCTACCAAAGGGAATTCTGGAGAAATGCGGCACTTGATGTGTCAGAAGCTGAGACTAAGCTGGTCAGTACTGTTCAAGGGCATGAGATCGTTGTTTCTAAGACTGTGATAATGAGGATTTTAAGTTTTAATGATGAGAACTTCTCCCACATGACAAATCAATCGAGAAATAATTCACGGTGAAAGGACCCGTTCATATACATTATAAACGATTCACAATAGTTGATTACATCGCGAGGTATTTGACCTCTATATGATACATTTTACAAACATTGCATTCGTTTTTAAAAGATAAACTTTCTTTACAACGAAAGTTGACGGCATGCACACCATTTGATAATACATCCAACTATAATTGACATAATAATAATCTTGATGAACTCAATGACTCGAATGCAACGTCTTTCAAAATATGCCATGAATGACTCCAAGTAATATCCTTAAAATGAGCTAATGCACAACGGAAGATTTCTTTAATACCTGAGAATAAACATGCTTTAAAGTGTCAACCAAAAGGTTGGTGAGTTCATAGGTTTATCATAACAATCATTTCAATATATTAATAGACCACAAGATTTCCGTTTATAAATATATGTACACTCGCAAGTGTATAAAAGTATTCTATAAGTTGTAGGCACCCGGTAACAAGCCTTAACGTTCATGTTTTACCCTCTAAAGTACACCAGATCAGGTGTGTTTAAAATAACCTCGAAGTACTAAAGCATCCCATAGTCAGGATGGGGTTTGTCAGGCCCAATAGATCTATCTTTAGGATTCGCGCCTACCGTACATAGACAAGTAGTTTAATGTTACCAAGCTAAGGGTATATTTCTGGTTTAAACCCACGTAGAATTAGTTTTAGTACTTGTGCCTATTTCGTAAAACATTTATAAAACAGCGCATGTATTCTCAGCCCAAAAATATATTGCAAAAGCAAATAAAAAGGGAGCAAATGAAACTCACCATACTGTATTTCGTAGTAAAAATACATATAACGTCATTTAACAAGTGCAAGGTTGGCCTCGGATTCACGAACCTATATTAATTATATATATTTATATGTTGGTCAATATTTGTCTAACAATTTTTGGTCAAGTCATAGTGTACCACAATCCTAATGCTCGAGACTAATATGCAAAAGTCAACAAAAGTCAACTTGACCCAAAATGACTTCTAAAATTTATACGTGTTTATTATATAACTTAACTATAGTCGTTTTATATATTTAAATATATTTATTAGATTTTATAATAATAAAAGTCATTTATTAATAAAAATTTATATTAACGTTTATATATGATAAAATATACTTTTATATATCTTAAGTAGTAAAATTTATAAAGTTCACTTAATATCGTAAAACTATAGTGGTAAGTATTATTAATGTAATTATATTACGCGTGGTGAAAAATATCTTTGTATCCCCTATTTATTTGATAAAATAATATTGATCATAATAATAATAAGTAAAAGTTATATTATTTTGTAATAATAATTATTATTATTCTATAAAAAAATAACAATATTTATATTTACTAAAAATGGTATTATGATAAAATGATAATACTAACATAATAGTAATAATGATATTTTATAATAACAATGATATTTCTATTAAAATAATAACGACGATAGTAATAATAATCATTTTAACAATAATACTAAAATTCAGTTGACTATAACTTCTAATCCGCGAATATACATACATATTCATATATGTTCATTTAATGGTTCGTGAATCATTGGAATTTGGTCGAGGTTTAAATGAATGTATAAACATAGTTTAAAATCCTTGAGATTTAACTTAACAAACATTGTTTATCGTGTCAGAATAATATAAAGATAAAGTTTAAATTTAGTCAAAAATTTCCGGGTCGTCACACACGGATGCTTTAAGAGATGTGCATATTCTGGTTATATTTCTGGTAAATCTGAACTGATGAAGACTCTTCTGCCTCCACAGTTTCGATATCTTGCTCATGTGATAATGCACTGCTTGAGTGGACGTAAAGCTGGTTTTGATAAGCTGGATGAGAAAGTGCAGAGTATGTTTGTGGCACTTGTCCTAAGGGCTCCGTATGATTTCTCAGGATTCGTCTTCTATTACTTCAAAGCAAATCTTTTTCAGTTCTACACAGAGATATCTCATCTGATGGAATTCAACATAATAACAAGTTCTTAATGTTTACATTATCACAAAACCAATTTGTATAAGTTATGGCAAGCGGAAGCATATTGATTAAGAAAACAAGTTTATATGTTTAACCATTTATTAAATTGAATTCCATGTAAATATCAAGTCTTGGATAAATGCTTACAAATATAACAAGAAGAGAAGAGTGTTTATACCTCCTCAAAGATTTTGAGGGCTGTTTTGGAAGAGCTATATGAAGAGGATGATGATGATGAATGAAGTCCCAAAAGCATGAAACCTCAAGTTGTAATACCCCAAGCTTAGCACCAACACCTTGCACTTTGGTTAGGATTTATTTGACACTTAATTTGAACTTGCAAGATGAACAAAGAAACCTTTTTCTTGCCCTCAAACTCACGAATTTCAGCAGCTCAATGGGCTGTTTTTGGACAGCAGAATGAAGCTGAAAAGTGAGCTGAAACAAGTGTATTTGACATGTATTGAGAGCATGTATTGAGCCTCACAAGTCTTGGTTCATATGCCACTTGAACATGGAAGCAACCAAGCTTCAAACCACTCATTCCTTACTCATTTAACTTGGCCAGAATCTGCTGAAAAACAGCAAATAGAATCGGCCAACAGCAGCTCATTTTGAGTGTTTTTGCACTTCAACTTATTAACAAAATGAGTCAAAGCTTGGTTCTTATCACATGCATGCATATACTTGAGACTTGTGATGTTTAAAGTAACAAGGGAATAAGCATGGGTCTTGCTTTGTGTCCCTCAAAACTACCACTTACTAATATTAAATTAGCATGCTAGAAAGTTTATAAAACTTAATAAAACTTAAGTTTATAAACTTAAGTAATAGTTTTGTTACTTACATAATTTATTTTATAACCTTTTATAAAATATAACACAATATAATCATTTAAACCTATAAATAATTATATATAAATTATCCAAATAATTTATCTCAAGTGATAATATTTCAGAAAACCGATTTTCTAAAATCCAAGTGTCACGTAATTTAATCAACGATCCATTCGTTAAGATCAAATACGAATAAGGTGTCGGTAAGCTTGTTATTGGGTATGACCCGACTTGGATCATAACACATTGGCCACATTAATTTAATATGTCTCTCGGGCATATGAAATACCTTCAATCTCCCACTTGCACGAGAAACATAAGAAATTAATGCAAGTGATGGATACAGCCTAACACACCGTCCATCACCCCTAATATGTTATGACTTTGTGCCATTCAATAACATCATCCCCTTCGAGTTCCCTACTCGAACTGATATATATAGGTGAATCTTATCATTATATCCTTTCATCCTAGATGTCATGTCAAATCCAAGAGATACAGAGTGACCACTCTCTTATAGATTCAACTTTATCAGGCCTTAGACATCTGACTCTCAACGAATAAGAGGGACAAATTCCATCTTGACTACATACGTCCTAGATACACACTTTGCATTATACCTGAGCTCTTCCTTATGTACTACCATGTTTCAGAATAGCGAAGGAAAGAATCAAGGCATAATACTTGGTGAATATTAGAACCCAATATGCATCTCAGGTCAGAGGATACAATGATATTCGCCTTTACTCAAGATTACATGTGATCAACCACAAAGGCTCCATATAGTAAATCTTGAGAGCGGGTCTTCCAATATTTGTATCCCACAAATATCTATGAACCTTGGTTGCAACCTTGCCCCATATTCAGCCTATGAATGTATACCAATCCAAGTTCATAATAGTCTAAATCTAACACTTGTTCCCACAAATGTGATCGACTACGAAATTTAGAATAATCGCTTATTCATGGATAAAAAATGCAAAATAGGAACATAACTCAGAATAAATTAACCAATAATTATATTATTGAGTTTGAACCACTTCGTTCCATTACAATACTTAAAACAGACCATATCCAATCACTAGAATATCGAAGCCTTAATGCACAAACACGTCCTTCATGTTTTGCTTGATGTAAGAGCTTCGTGAGTGGATCCGCTATATTAAGATCTGTGTAAGCTTTGCGAATACATATCTTTCACTTTTCAACTTCATCCTTATGTAGTTGAAACTCCGCTCAAAGTGACAAGTCTTTTGGTGAGCACGAGGTTCCTTGATTTGAGCAATCACACCCTCGTTATCACAAAAGATCTCAAGAGGGTCCTGAATGGAAGGGACCACTCTTAAGTCGTCGATGAATTTCTTCATCCATGCAGCTTCCTTAGCTGCCAATGAGGCGGTGATGTACTCAGATTCTGTAGTGGATAAAGCAACAACATCATGTTTTTAACTCTTCCAAGAGACCGCACCTTCAGTTTGAAAACTCGCGTCCACGTAACCTTTTACAGCGAGTTCCTCCTCACCAGACCCGTATATGTGAAACATATCCTTAGTCCTTCTAAGGTATTTCAATATACTTTTAACCACAGTCCAATGACTGTTTCCCGGGTTATTCTGGTATATATATTTGTCATGCTAAGAGCGCATGACACATCCGTTCTAGTGCATATCATCGCATACATGATTGTCCCAATAGCAGACGCATATGGGACAATTCTCTTACTTTATTTTCATCTTTCGTGGTGGGGCACTGAGATGAACTGAGAAGCGTTCCTCTTTGAATAGGTACCAAACCTTTCTTAGAGTTTTCCTTCTTGAACCATTTCAAGCCTTTCAATGTATGCACTTTGATTCAAACCTATCAATTTCTTGGATCTATCCCTATAGATCCTAATACCCAAAATGTATTGTGCTTCTCCCATATCCTTAATGGAGAAGCAGCTACTTAGCAAAGTTTTAACTCCTTGCAGTTGTGGAATATCATTT
Organism: Rutidosis leptorrhynchoides; assembly: GCF_046630445.1. Lineage (NCBI taxonomy): Eukaryota > Viridiplantae > Streptophyta > Magnoliopsida > Asterales > Asteraceae > Rutidosis > Rutidosis leptorrhynchoides. Next base: position 426,122,639 of record NC_092337.1, read on the forward strand.
CCAAATAATAATATGACATCCACATATAATACAAGGAACACGATAGTGCTCCCACTAGCTTTCTTGTATACATAAGCTTCATCATCGTTATTAATGAAGCCAATTTATTAAAACGATGATTCCACATTATCGATGCTTGTTTCAATCCGTAGATTGATTTCTTCAACTTGCATACTTTTGCTATGTATTCAAGTTTCCATGCATCTTGGTTTTCTCCTTGAAAAGCCATTTACAATCAAATAACTTAGAGTTGGTAGGTTGTATAACAAGTTCCCAAACTTGGTTGTCATTCATGGATTGCATCTCAACGTTCATGTCTTCCTGCCATTTATCTTTATCAGCACTTGATAAAGCATCTTGGTAGTTGTTTGGTTCATCCAAATGAACCAGATAGCAACCATCCATGAGAATCGAAATCTCTCAGGAGGATTACTAATCCTACCAGATCTATGAACATTTTGTATACTTTGATCATCCATTTGATCATTTTCATGTTGAGTGCTAGTGTCAACCAATTGTGTATCATCTCCTTGATCTTGAACCTCTTCAAGATCTACCTTCCTTTTACTATTACCTTCCAAAAGGAACTTAGTTAAAAGGAACTCAGCCTTTCGAGCAACAAATATATATATGCTCGGATGGATCATAGAAATAGTATCCCATATTCTCCTTGGGATATCCTATGAAGATACACTTTGTGGATCGAGCATTCAACTTATTAGGGATGTAGTGCTTAGGGTAAGCTTCACATCCCCATACCTTTAAGTTTGATAGAGAAGGAGGTTTTCTAAACCACATCTCATGAGGAGTTCGTTCCACTTTCTTGGTTGGGGCCATATTTAGAATACTGGCCGCGGAGCATAGACAATAACCCCAAAATATATTGTTGAGTTGATTATGTACTTCATTTTGATATACTTTGAATGCTTCAAATGTTTCGTCCTTGTGTCTTAATAAGTAGACATATCAGAAACGACTGAAGTTTATCAATTAAAGAAATGAAGTATCTTTCACCATTCCTAGTCATGGGCTTAAAGGGTCCATATACATCCAAATGTATTAATCCCAATAAGTCTTTAGTCCTTTCATAGGTCCCTTTGAAAGGTGCTTTAGTCATTTTGCCTTGTAAACAAGATTCACATACATCAAATGAATCCAGCTCACTTGATTTTAAAAGACCATTCTTTTGAAGTGTATGCATTTGTTTATGTGACCAAGGCGACAATGCCATAAGTAGGAATCACTCAAATCCTTTTGAGTTCCTTGGTGTTTGCTTAGTATATTGAGCTATCGAACGATGTGTTATCATGAACCAATTCATAATTACTATTTAAAGGCAAAGCCTTAAAATAGAACACATTATCTAAAGAAACATGGATATCATCATTAATAAAATTAAGATTATAACTACATTTTCTTAAGCGGGATACAGAAATAATGTTTTGAGTCAAATCAGGAGCATACAAAACATTTTTCAAAATAAGTTCCAAACCACTTGGAAGTTGTAACATAAAGTCTCCTTGAGCTTGTACGTGCACCTTTGCACCATTTCCCATAAAGAGACTTGATGTTCCCGCATCTAGTTTACTTCTTTTGAACCCTTGCAAAGAATTGCAAATGTGAGTTCCACATCCTGTGTCTAATACCCATGTATTATAAGAAGTAATACTAAGCTCAATGTATTCCATATATACATTACTTGAGGTTTGCCCTGCATCCCTCTTTGTTTTCAACTCCTTTAGGTAGACCGGGCAGTTGCGTTTCTAGTGACCCATCACATCGCAACCATAGCACGGATCTATCTTGGGGTTTCCTTATCCTGCAACCTTTTGCTTTTATTTTATGTTGGTTGGGGTAACCAACTTCCTTTTTCCCTTGTTCTTGCCTTGGTAGGTGGGTCCTTTCCTCTTAGCCCCTTTGGCTTAGAAGTGGAATTGTCCTTGGACCTACCTTCATTGATCATAAGCACGGGTGAAGCCCTTTTACCTATGCTTGATTAGCCATCCTAAGCATGGCATGTAATTTGCCAATGCTCTTATCCCAACCATTCATGTTTTAATTCAAAACGAATGTGTCAAACCTTTTGACAAAGAGTTGAGGATAAGGTCAGTGGCTAATCCATTAGACACATTATAATTTAGACGGTCCAATCGATCAATAAGGCTTTTCATCTTTAGTACATAAGATGAAATGGATTGGGTGTTATTTTCTTTTCCGAGGATGGACCTCAATGATAGGTTATTAAAGTTGATTGGTGCGTTTGGAATGTTGTTGTTTGTTATTTGACGGCCAGCTACAAAATTTGACAAAGTTCGTTTAAGCATTGATTTATAATTTAACAATCAATACCCTTTTAGTTTAATTGATCCATATTAAATTTTAGAATCCAACGGTAAACCAAATTTCGGTTAGGTGACCTTTATCCCGTTATTTGATTTAGCTAGGTAGTCATTCCATGACAATTGCAATCCTTTTGCAACTTCTAAGGTATGGGATCATGCAATCCTTTTGCATGGCATATTTATCCCATCAACGCCTATTTGTTCCTCATGCTTCGGTGACCCTAAGTTCATGATTCCCAAATCAAGTCGTCCTACTTGTGTAAACGTGTAAACTTAGCATACAAGTGGTTAGGTGACCTTTATCCCACAAGCATGCGAAATTCACCTTAATCATATTAGTTTGTTCATAATGGTTAGGTGACCTTTATCCCATCATGAGTTCCCTAATATGCCTAAGTGTCACACAAAAGGATGGCGTTAAACTTGTTTACCTTGTTTGTAAAAGGGATTTTAAGTTTTCGTTATTTCTAGTTTAAGAAAACTTTTATGCCATACACCAACATGCATTTAGTGTATGGTACGTATGAAAAACCATTTTCATGTCATGTAATAAATCCAATTTTATTACTTTGATATAAACCATTTTATATGTGTTTTAATAACCAATTATTAAAATCCTTTTATTGTTCTTAATAACCATTTATTAAGGTCTTTGGTTGCTTTTAATTTAACCAATTAAATTTGTCGTTTTGCATCTTGTCAACTATTTCTAATTTAACTAATTAAATGTAGTTTTGCTTGTAGTTAACTTGTGATCTACTTGTAGCAACCATACATACAAACACAATAATCAAACAGCACAACCATGCATGCAAAACAAATATGTTCACAATCAAGCCTTTTGGTAGGCATTTTGTTTAGCCGAAAACAAAATGCCACCGGGTAATGGGTCAAAACACAAAGTAAGAGATTTTACCACTCCCACTAAATCTTGCATCCAAATGCATTCTTCTTGTGTTCTTCCTTTGACTCCATCTTTTGTATCTTCATTTTCTTTTACAAAAAAAATATATCCTAATACATTTTTTCTAGAAAATGAAAAATACAACCTAATCTATTTTACATGCCAAATATAAAATAAATTACATAACCAAATTAATAATATTACAAACCAATTGAATAAATATTATTACAAACCAAATGAATGAATATAATCAACCAAACATGCAACCATTCAAACACAAGGTCTTGGCTATGATTGTGAACATTAACATACAACATATATGAACCAAATGGCAACCCAAAACCATTTTGGAACCCTCAAAATTTCGGCCTAAACCATGTACCAACTTTAAATCCATCAATTTTGCATTCTACTTTCATGCATGTTAATAAAATGCAAAGTTGGTGGGTTTTAAAACCATATATTAGAAGCATAATCTATAGACTTCGGCTCTAGATACCATTGATGGAATTCAACATAATAACAAGTTCTTAATGTTTACATTATCACAAAACCAATTTGTATAAGTTATGGCAAGCGGAAGCATATTGATTAAGAAAACAAGTTTATATGTTTAACCATTTATTAAATTGAATTCCATGTAAATATCAAGTCTTGGATAAATGCTTACAAATATAACAAGAAGAGAAGAGTGTTTATACCTCCTCAAAGATTTTGAGGGCTGTTTTGGAAGAGCTATATGAAGAGGATGATGATGATGAATGAAGTCCCAAAAGCATGAAACCTCAAGTTGTAATACCCCAAGCTTAGCACCAACACCTTGCACTTTGGTTAGGATTTATTTGACACTTAATTTGAACTTGCAAGATGAACAAAGAAACCTTTTTCTTGCCCTCAAACTCACGAATTTCAGCAGCTCAATGGGCTGTTTTTGGACAGCAGAATGAAGCTGAAAAGTGAGCTGAAACAAGTGTATTTGACATGTATTGAGAGCATGTATTGAGCCTCACAAGTCTTGGTTCATATGCCACTTGAACATGGAAGCAACCAAGCTTCAAACCACTCATTCCTTACTCATTTAACTTGGCCAGAATCTGCTGAAAAACAGCAAATAGAATCGGCCAGCAGCAGCTCATTTTGAGTGTTTTTGCACTTCAACTTATTAACAAAATGAGTCAAAGCTTGGTTCTTATCACATGCATGCATATACTTGAGACTTGTGATGTTTAAAGTAACAAGGGAATAAGCATGGGTCTTGCTTTGTGTCCCTCAAAACTACCACTTACTAATATTAAATTAGCATGCTAGAAAGTTTATAAAACTTAATAAAACTTAAGTTTATAAACTTAAGTAATAGTTTTGTTACTTACATAATTTATTTTATAACCTTTTATAAAATATAACACAATATAATCATTTAAACCTATAAATAATTATATATAAATTATCCAAATAATTTATCTCAAGTGATAATATTTCAGAAAACCGATTTTCTAAAATCCAAGTGTCACGTAATTTAATCAACGATCCATTCGTTAAGATCAAATACGAATAAGGTGTCGGTAAGCTTGTTATTGGGTATGACCCGACTTGGATCATAACACATTGGCCACATTAATTTAATATGTCTCTCGGGCATATGAAATACCTTCATCATCTACGCCCGTTTTCTTCAATTGATTATCAATGACGCTGCACCAGATCTACCAAAGCTTAAAGAGGATATAATTCACCTTAAAACAATGAATCCGATAACTTTTCAGAGAATGGAGGAAACAAGAAACGAGGATCTGAAACCTGATTTTAATAGAAAGCTTATTTGCCATCTCATCAAGGAGAATTATAGATGTCCAGCTGGTAATGCTTGGAGAAATGACGATTCCGACTCTAACTATGAAGTTACTGATGAGGAAGAAGGTGGAGATGATAATCAAAGAGCAACAGGTGAAGCTCAAGGAGGAAACAATGTTAATGATGATGTTAATGATGGTGATGATGATGAAGCAACTAAGGAGGATGTTAGTTTGATCCAAAGGAAGAGAAAAAGTAAAGGACCGATGACTTCCGAACAGCCAAAGAAAAAGGAGAGGAGAACTAAACACAATTTTGACTCATCTCAGAGGTCACCTCAGGGAGGTTCTAAACAACAAGCTCAGAAACAACCTTCCGGTTTCATGAAGGACGCTAGAGTCGCTGTTACCTCACCGAGACCTGCCACCACAACACCTCAGGTCACGTCATCAGAATTCAAGACACAACAAAATATTTTGTTTTCTTTGATCACGAAAATAACTAATCTCGAGAATCAAGCCATTGAGGAGAAGAAGGCCAATGAAGCAAAGATTGAGTTGTTAGTGGAAGAAAACAAAAGGTTGTGGAATCGAATGAACCGTCAGAAGGGAAAGACGGAGACGTTAAAGAAAATGATTGTGGCTATTAAGAGTGAAAACAAGTTGATGTGGAAGGAGATGAATGATAAGCTCAAACAAATTATTTCTGGTAAAACCAAGTTGATAACGGATGGAGGTGGTGACGAAAAAGATGATGAAGAAGATGCTGGCACTGGAGGACCCTCTTTTGAAATTCCGTTAGTGATACATATTCGAAGCTTTAATGAATATGGTGAGGTCTTTACTGCTGAATATTATATGAATTATTCAAATGTTTTTGATGATGCAGAAAAGGGGGAAGTTCCACCAAGTGATTTCCCAGTGGAACAACTTGCTGCTGTGGTATGCGACAGTGAAAATGATACAGAGGATGCAGAGACAGTTGAAGCTGAAGTCAAGGCTCCACAAGAAGAGCCAGCTGCTAATGTCCCTCCCGAATCAATCCAAAATATTGACTTAAGTGATTTTGATAATTTGTTTGCGGATGAAAAGAGTGAAGATTCTGTTGGTAAAGATAATGTGAAAAAGGATGTGATTGTTGAATTCGAAGATGAATTGGTGACAGAATCTGAGAATGAAGAAGAAGAAGAAGAAGAAGAAGTTGAAATTGTTATGCCTTCGCTCGAGCCCTACTCGAATCCGTCACTCAATACTTTAAGTGACTTTTTCAATTTGAGTAGTGAGGTGAAAACAAAGAGGTTGAATGAATTAGAAAAGGCGAGGAAGGTATACAAGGAGCAAATCAAAGAAGTTGATGTTTTGATGGAAAGGAATAAGAGAATCCGACATGAGAAACTGCTCGTTGAGAAAGAAAGAAAAGAGATTGAGCTAAAGAAGAAGAAACTTCGAGCCGAGCAAGCTAAAGCTGAGGTATGGAATGAGATTAATAAGTGGTTTGAACGTGATAGGGTTAAAGTGAATAGAAACGTTGAAGAAGACGAGATCCGTCAGAGTTGGTGGAAACAGAACATTATTAATCCTGATCAGATAAATAAGCCAGATCTCGAGCCAAAGTTTGTCAGTTTCTATGAAAAGGGAAAGAGAACCAAGAAGTATGCCAAGGGTAAAATTTTGAGCTGGGGTTACTTCAAGGAGATCAATTGTTTTGCGATCAAGGGGGAAGGAGGAGTTGATTATATGGCAAGACCGAGTCACTTCAAAACTCCACCTTACTTTGAGATCATGCAACTTGTGAAGCTGAAGATGTTGAACACTGAGGATAGTGACCTTTCCAGATTGTTTCAGAGAAAACTCAGATATGAGTACAAAACAGGGAAATGGGATATCTTTAAGTCAACAGCCGCCAGGTTCTCCATGCACCCAACAAAGTTGAATTCAAAAGGTGGACCTGTTCGTGTTGTTAAGTTCCGTCCAGCCAAGTACATGAAATAATCCCCTTTGATGCCCTTACCCAATTATATATGTAAAAACTTCAGATGGTGGTTCTATGATGAGTTGTCGGAAGAAGCGGTGATCCTGACTGCAATTGAGAAAGAAGATGGAAGCATACAGTTTGACAATGGGAGGATTCTAGATCCTATGTGGCTGAGAAACTTGTCAAGATTTGATGTGGAGACACTTCACCGCCATCACATTACGTTCAGAGATGATAAAAAGGAGGAAGCTATGAGATATCAACGTGTGATCGATGTCTACCATGTCTACCTCAACAGAGAAAGTGATGCTCAAAGCTCGAACCAAGCTCAGGCCAACTGAATCCAGTCAGATACTGTGTTGCTAGTTTGTATTTTGTTTTTGATGTTTTTTTGTGAGAGAGAGAATCTGGATGTGTATTTGATGTTAAACTGATGTTACTTTTGGACTTATATGTATTTCACGGACGTTTACTTTATTGTAATCGATGTGCTAGGTCTTAGGGGGAGTTGTTGATGCATCCTAGACATCTATCCTACGTTTGTGATTAGTACTTCAGTTTATGGGCTACCATGATCGCTCGTTATTATGCTATATTTGGTTGCAGTACTGCAAGAACGCGAAAAGGATGGTTGACTATATTAGACTCAGTCAGACGTACGAGTGAAGGCTCACTCGTACGGCTGACAAGCTCATACGAACGGTTGAGCTGAGCTGAGTCACAAATCTAATCTGAGTATACATACACGAGTGAGTGATCACCCGTACGGCTGATGTAGTGACCCGAACTTTTCCATGTTTATATATATATTAAATGAAATTGTTATTTACATGATTAAGTGTTTCCAACATGTTAAGCAATCAAACTTGTTAAGACTTGATTAATTGAAATAGGTTTCATATAGACAATTGACCACCCAAGTTGACCGGTGATTCACGAACGTTAAAACTTGTAAAAACTATATGATGACATATATATGGATATATATATAGTTAACATGATATTATGATAAGTAAACATATCATTAAGTATATTAACAATGAACTACATATGTAAAAACAAGACTACTAACTTAATGATTTTGAAACGAGACATATATGTAACGATTATCGTTGTAACAACAATTAATGTATATATATCATATTAAGAGATATTCATACATCATAATATCATGATAATATAATAATTTAAAATCTCATTTGATATTATAAACATTGGGTTAACAACACTTAACAAGATCGTTAACCTAAAGGTTTCAAAACAACACTTACATGTAACGACTAATGATGACTTAACGACTCAGTTAAAATGTATATACATGTAGTGTTTTAATATGTATTCATACACTTTTTAAAGACTTCAAGACACTTATCAAAATACTTCTACTTAACAAAAATGCTTACAATTACATCCTCGTTCAGTTTCATCAACAATTCTACTCGTATGCACCCGTATTGGTACTCGTACAATACACAGCTTTAAGATGTATGTACTATTGGTATATACACTCCAATGATCAGCTCTTAGCAGCCCATGTGAGTCACCTAACACATGTGGGAACCATTATTTGGCAACTAGCATGAAATATCTCATAAAATTACAAAAATATGAGTAATCATTCATGACTTATTTACATGAAAACAAAATTACATATCCTTTATATCTAATCCATACACCAACGACTAAAAACACCTACAAACACTTTCATTCTTCAATTTTCTTCATCTAATTGATCTCTCTCAAGTTCTATCTTCAAGTTCTAAGTGTTCTTCATAAATTCCAAAAGTTCTAGTTTCATAAAATCAAGAATACTTCCAAGATTGCAAGTTTACTTCCAAGTTTTCTAAATCCATTCCAAGTAATCATCCAAGATCAAGAAACCTTTGTTACTTACAGTAGGTTATCTTTCTAATACAAGGTAATAATCATATTCAAACTTTAATTCAATTTCTATAACTATAACAATCTTATTTCGAGTGGAAATCTTACTTGAAATTGTTTTCGTGTCATGATTCTGCTTCAAGAACTTTCAAGCCATCTAAGGATCCTTTGAAGCTAGATCCATTTTTCTCATTTCCAGTAGGTTTATCCAAGGAACTTGAGGTAGTAATGATGTTCATAACATCATTTGATTCATACATATAAAGCTATCTTATTCGAAGGTTTAAACTTGTAATCACTAGAACATAGTTTAGTTAATTCTAAACTTGTTCGCAAATAAAAGTTAATCCTTCTAACTTGACTTTTAAAATCAACTAAACACATGTTCTATATCTATATGATATGCTAACATAATGATTTAAAACCTGGAAACACGAAAAATACCGTAAAATCGGATTTACGCCGTCGTTAATTAAAAACTATGATAAACTTTGATTTAAAAGTTGTTATTCTGGGAAAATGATTTTTATTATGAACATGAAACTATATCCAAAAATTATGGTTAAACTCAAAGTGGAAGTATGTTTTCCAAAATAGACACAAGTACGTGAAACTACATTCTATGGTTGAATTATCGAAATCGAATATGCCCCTTTTTATTAAGTCTGGTAATCTAAGAATTAGGGAACAGACACCCTAATTGACGCGAATCCTAAAGATAGATCTATTGGGCCTAACAAACCCCATCCAAAGTACCGGATGTTTTAGTACTTCGAAATTTATATCATATCCGAAAGGTGTCCCGGAATGATGGGGATATTCTTATATATGCATCTTGTTAATGTCGGTTACCAGGTGTTCACCATATGAATGATTTTTATCTCTATGTATGGGATGTGTATTGAAATATGAAATCTTGTGGTCTATTGTTACGATTTGATATATATAGGTTAAACCTATAACTCACCAACATTTTTGTTGACGTATTAAGCATGTTTATTCTCAGGTGATTATTAAGAGCTTTCGCTGTCGCATACTTAAATAAGGACGAGATTTGGAGTCCATGCTTGTATGATATTGTGTAAAAACTGCATTCAAGAAACTTATTTTGTTGTAACATATTTGTATTGTAAACCATTATGTAATGGTCGTGTGTAAACAGGATATTTTAGATTATCATTATTTGATAATCTACGTAAAGCTTTTTAAACCTTTATTGATAAAATCAAGGTTATGGTTTGTTTTAAAATGAATGCAGTCTTTGAAAAACGTCTCATATAGAGGTCAAAACCTCGCAACGAAATCAATTAATATGGAACGTTTTTAATCAATAAGAACGGGACATTTTAGCTGGGGCAGCCCACTCGTACGAGTGACGGCTGACTCGCACGGTTGACTCAACAGCAGGGGTATTTAAGTGTTATGTTCTTCATTTTAGGTTAAGCCTCTCATTACACACACATCACTCAGATCTGGTAGCTTGTCCGATTCTCTCTCAACCCAAATCACTCAAGAGGTGAATAATAGCTCTAGGTGTTAATCTAATCACACATCCATTGTTGTGGTTTGACTTAATTAATCCCAAAAAGCACAATATTCACTAGAATGGTTTGATTCACTAATTTCGCCTTTGTGTGAATTAAACCTGTTGATTTCGAAGTTCCTAGTCATGTTTCATCATTTATATGTATTAAAATGTAAACTTAATTAAACGACTATAGTATTAATAGTGGACAAGATTTGATGTAAATAATATAATCACTTATTTTTATTATTTGGGCTTTCAAAGTGGCCCGAACCATTAAACGAACGCGATTCGATAAAGAAAGTGTTACGCGATTTAAATACGCAAGAAGGATAAAAATCCAAGAAATAAAATATTAGAATATTTTATTATTTCAAATGACATAAGAATGTCGTATAAAAGAATTCGGATTTGAAAATCACGAATATATAATCGTTGGTTTGGAAACCGAGACGATTCATCGAATATATATACGTTATATGTAGGAACGTACTAACACATAATCATACATTTCATCTAATAAACAATATAGGAATATTATTTAATGTATATAGAATATAATTAAGTCACATAAAAATGACATGGCAAGGATACCGGTTAACGAAAGCTAAATACTTAACGGAAAAATTAGGGTCATGACAGAAACCCCGTAAGGTGTATTGTATTATTACACGCTATTTATAGATTACAAATAAATACATAGAAACCTAATGTTAAACCCTAATGGACCGAGTCTGTCTATACATCTGGATTGGGCTCATCCTAATACTTTAATAAATATAACTCATCTCGTGAGTGATACCGATAAGCAAGTCAACAAATACAATCATCACGCACCGTCTTAGTGTCTTGTAATTTGACGTATCATCAATTGCCATCTCTCTCGTTCTCATCATCTAGCATTCCATTAATTAATCGTTGTATATATATGAAGAGTGAAGTTTTCATTTGGTGATAGAATGTTGAATTTGTTACTAACTGTGGCCTCTTCCGTTTCCATTACTTTGGGAGTCTTTAGGGTATTAGGTATGGGTGATGATATGTACACAACATTTTTTTATATGTACACAACCAAACATGTTTTACAGTATTGTATAGTACACTATATTTGGTTATATACATATAATAAAAATTGGTTGTGTACATATCACCCCTTTAATATTATGTGATTATACATTTGCGTTGTATATATACACCGATACAATGACCAAAGTTTCCTTTAATAGTGGCATTTGGAGTTGTATATAATAAGACAGACCATCCGAGAAATGCTAACGTGGGACGAAATTGTGACGATAATTGTGGCTTTTGATTCTCACTTAATTTGAGATGGTTACTGACTTGTTCATTTTCTCAAGCTTATATCTAGCTACTACTCCTAGTATTTAGTATAATTGATTTACTTATATATCCATTGATTTCTATTCGTAATAATTGGTATGTTAAATTTACACATCTAAATTAATTCACTATTCTTAACTCTGACAGAATTTATAAATCGTATAACCAACAACATGCATAACACATAAGTCCAGACTCAATCTCTTTATAGCGACGGCGGCACATACATGAGGGCCTGACTCGGACTCGCTTTGTAAAACCGTTCGTATAACCAACAACATGCAGAACACATAAGTCCAGACTCAATCTCTTTGTAGCGACGGCAGCACACACATGGGGGCCTGAATCGGACTCGCTTTGTAAAACCGTTTACCTGAGCTCTGATACCATGACAGAATTGATAAATCGTATAACCAACAACATGCAGAACACATAAGTCCAAGAGTCCATCCTTTTTTAAAACCAATTCACTACTACACAAATGAGAATACAAACCCCCAAACGAAACCGGTTTTTTGAGAAACTCCTAAGAACAGGTTTCAAAAGAGAATGGGAACCGGTTTTAAAAAGAAGGAAACGGGGAACCGGTTTTTACAAAAAACCGGTCTCTTTTCATAGCTTTCAGAACATGTTTTTTTTATTAAAAACCGGTTTGAACTTTATAAACCTCTTTTTTTAATAAACCTGTCTCGAATGTATTTTCTTTTCAGCGGGAGATTAAAAACATCTGAACCAAAATTCAAAGCCTCCAAAATTCAAAACCTCACTTTACCTCTCCCAATTCAATCTACTTCCGTTTCCATCACCGCTGAACCGCACCTAACCAGAATCGTTGCTTTCACATCCTCGTGAAGCCCTACAAATCTACCCACTTCAGCCTCTTGAAACCCTAACGCAGGTAATTTCTCCAATTACGGTTCTGTTAATTACAATTTGCAACAGTTATATACATAATTGATTGAAGGAGTGATTGTATTACTGAAGATGCATTTTATTAGTATAGTGGCTTTTTCCATTGTTAGTATCTTATGTGTTTTAATTTCTCATGTATGCAGTTGCACATTTGTGTTGAATTGAAAATTACTTTAGATAGGGATGAGGTAATATCTAAAGAATATATGATATTGACATTTATTTTTGTTTGAGGAAATTGAATAATGTTTTATTTTTGAATTACAGTATACAATGTTGCATGAAGACTGCCAGTTATGTGTATTGCCACGGATATTGGAATCAAAGAAAGTGGCAAAATTTGGGCATACAAAGCAAAAAGAAGCAGATTTGGAATATAGTGTTGCAAAGCGAGTCGAGAAAATGATAAGGTATCGAAAGAAGTCTAACTCTAGAGTATATCAGTGCTATAAGTTCGAAATATTAGACATAAGATTTGTTATATGCATTGTATACTTCTCTAAAGAGCATCTTACATGCATGCTTTGTGCACTTTCTATCTGTGTGTTATTATGATTGAAGAGTTAACAAATTATATGTTGTGATGTAGATATATATCATTGAATGGAAAAGCTGTTATAAGTGTGTTATTGTGCTAAGTATGAGTAAATCCATCATACTAAATCTCCTAATGCCGAAGTGCGTATTCTTATTCTGTTAATATGTTATGGTATGAATTTTATGTAATAGTACAAGTGTGAAAATATTGTTGATATTGGCAATGGACTTATTAATCAATAAGTCTACTTTTGGTTGCAGGTTCAAGAAACTAATTATACCAAGCTTTGCTGCTGCATAATGTTGAAGTACATAGTGTATGTTTCTCAATTTATCTTTTGGTGCAGTTGATTATAAGAAGTTGATTATGTTATGTTCTTGGCATTGAAAGTTATAATGTAATTAGTTTACTTATTGACCCTAAGTCCCTATCTCCACCTCCATTCTCTAATTACAGCCGCATTAGTCGATTCTTACTTAATGACCAGGTGTGGTTGTTTTGACCAGCTGATGACTTCATATTTCGCTAAGGTATGATCGTCTTAACTTTAATGAGTATCTTAGTTGAGGCATTCACGACGATGATTGGTGATTTATGTACAGCCTTGATGAACTTTGAAATGCCACATGAGGAAGAAGTTTGTGAGCACTCTACAAGTTAGCATGTTTCATTATGTCATTTTCACCTGTTTCTCGGAATTTCTATTGAAAGATACTCTGAAACTTGTAGGATAGTGAAGTTAGTTGAAGAAGTTAATAAGCACAAGCGCTATAATTCTAACTCGGTGGGCTACATCTCCATTGCTTCAAGTGTTTAAACAAAGTATCTATGATGCTATCAAGTGGAAAAATGATATACAAACTGTGATGGAAGACTTCTTGCACATAGGTGGTGATCCAACTATCTCTGATGCTGTAACAATTAATGGTCAACCGGGTGATCGTTACAACTGCTCTCACCCAGATTAAACTTCATCTTTTAAACATATCATTGATTGATGTTTGAACAAAATCAGCTAGATTGTGTACTTTTAGTTTCTTTATTAGTATTAATGTGTTATAAAAACAAAGTATGTTGTAATGTATGTAACTGTTGGTTGCAATAAATTTATTCTATTTTGTTAGCTTCTGTATAGCATTATTGTGAATTCAGAATTATATGTGAAATTCCAAAAAAAAAAAAAAAAAAAAAAAAAAACATAGAAACCGGTTTTAAGAAAAAAACAGGCCTCTATTCACAAGCATAGGAACCTGTTTTCAACAAAAACATGTCTCTTTTCATAGGCAACGGAACCGGTTTTTGATAAAAACCGGTCTCTTTTGTTAACTTTCTAAACCGGTTTTAAAACCGGTTTCGACTTTATAAACCCCTACCCTTGCAAACCTGTTTTTAAACCGGTCTCTATACCCCTTAAAACCGGTTTCTTTTCCTGATTTTTGTAGTAGTGATTGGTGATAGAGGGACTTCCCCTTAAACTTATATGCATACATTTGTTTTTGTCCATGACCGATGTGGGATAACTTCCCAACAAACTCGATTTACTATTAATAAATCGGTGTCAAACAATGCAAGAATCTTAAACAAAAAAAGATACATTGTGCCAAAATATTGGGAACAAATGATGCAATGCAGAAAAAGTAATGAAACCAATTTTAATTCACAAACTAAGGATATGAACCAAAAAGTAATTTAGTTTGGATTATTATAACATATCTCACTTAAAAAGATTTCGTTCCCGAAATCGACAAAATAATTGTAGATTTAGTACATGGTTTATTAGCGGCTATTATAACATATCCCACTTAGGATTTCGTCCTCGAAATCAACAAAATAAAAATCTAACGTACTATGTTATTAATTTACGGATCACGTTCTCTTGTTCTATAACTTCCGTTTTTGACTATCTTCAATTAATATTAATGCATATATTTTATTGTAACTGTAGAATTTTAATTACTCGTATATAAATATTATTACCAATACCAATATTACCAATTGTGGTGAGACTTCACTATTCACGATGACACCACCGTAAATACCCCCAACTTTGGGGGTATTTTGGTAATCCGTTTTTTGAATTTCTTTTCTTATAAACCTTTTTCTCAACTTTTTTCCTATATTTTATAAACTTCCAATTAAACAATCACTAACCGATCAAAATCACCGACCGTTAACTGATCGAAGCACTCCGCAATGGAGCGCTTCGATTTATTTTACTCGTTATTATTATTCTGTAAATAAACCACGTTGGTCTACGTAATCTAATTTAAAAAGGTAACTACGTCAAGTTTTATTATATAAATCGAACTGAAAAATCTAAGTAAGTCATGACCATATATCTTGATCCATTTGTAGTAACTTCATCGTGAAATGACAAATAAGCATGATCGGGGATAACATAAGACATAATGAAATTAAAATATGACTAAAAAATTACACCACAAAATAAGCTTAGAATAAAACATAAGTATAGTCCAAGATCATCTTCCTGAAATTGTGTCACTATCGCGTCCACTAACCCAAAAGTAATTACAGTACTCCGTATTATTTTAAGGGTTAGACATACCAAAGAATAACCCCATTTGTTTCATTTTAAACTCGTATATTAATATTAAGTATTGAAAATTCCGAATTTGGAACCCCATTTATTTATTTAATTTTAAACTCATATATTAATATTAAGTTATCAATTTTTTTTTTTTTTTGTATACATGCATGATATATGATTTAATTAGACACTTAACTTTTCAACTCAAACTTATGTTTACTCGGATTTGAAATATTATTTGATTCCGTAATTTCATATTTCTCCTAATTTCTTTCACTTTATATTTTAGAAACCATAAGCATTTCAAGTCGACTTTCTTATTCATGTAAACTAGCTTATAACCCGCGAATTCGCGGGGCTAGAACATAGTAGATTATTAAATTTGAATATTTAGTAAAAGAAGTACGCATTCATGTCTAAAAGTATGTATAAAGTTAAAATTAATCGATAACCATAATGTTTAAAATTTATAACCAACTTAGATCTATATAATTACCTCTTAGTTTTGAGTTATCAAGTGGATGTCAATTCTCTTAAACATAAACTCGGTTGTAGAAAAACATCAATTTCAAATTTCAAAACCTAGAACAATTTGCATCACTCAATCACACTCTTATAACAATGTATATATTATATTATTATTATTATTAAGTTTAAATGATGATTTACCTGTTGAAAAGAATCACACTCGGTGGTTAGAAATGGTCAAATTGTATAAGGATGAGGAACCCTATAACATTCTATGTATATTTATGTATACTCAACATTTTATGTATATTTATGTATACTCAACTCAAATTGAGTTCCTTTGTAACATCCCGCGTTTTTCCGTTAAATTATTTTAACACCGTCTTTTTTTTTAAAATAACACCCCTCGTCACCTATACTCGTGCACTTCGTTAACTAGTGTTCATGATAATCCCGTTACTCGATTATAACATCTCTCGTTAACTTGCGTTTTAAAAATATTCGTTTGGTTATTTCCCGCACCCGACAACAAACTTGAGGGACTAATCTCGCCACTCGGGTAAACTTGGCTAACTAGTGACTCCTCACCACCACACACTTCATTTCACCATCTTCTTCCTCTTTTTCTTTCTTCCTTTTCTCTCAAGAACACAAACACAAAATTCATCATCTAATTTTGATCTTGGAAGCTCACAACAAATCCGACTACATATTCTTAATCCTCTCGTCATCCTCTACGATTTGATACTAACTACACCGATTTTGGGTAACATTTCTAAAACTCTAGATTTCTCAAATTCATGTTTTTGACTTGATATGTTATTAGTTAGTGTCTATGGCTCGTGTATAACATGAATATATGATTTGTATGCTCGATCTTGATGTTTTGGTGTAACTAGCTTGAAAATGAAAAGTGTATGCTTAATCTTTGATTTTGGATGATGAAATGTGTTTAGATGTTAATGTTTGTGTGTTCAAAGTGTTAGTTACTTCAATAGCTTCGTTTTGGTGTGTTGATTGACATGAAAACCTTACATTAACATGATTAGTGATTTTGAGGTTTTGGTTAGGGTTTGACGACTCTTAAAACGAACTTTTGATGAGATGAATGCTTGTTAATGTTATTGATAAGTGTTTAGTTGTATTACATGTTTCATTACCTTCAAAACGGCATATCATATGTATAAATTGGATTCCCGAAACTTAAATTGCAATTGATGAACTTGAAACTTGAAAATAAACCTCTATTGATCACTTGACGGGATTTCGGTTATTGTATATGATGTTTTTGTTTGATGAAAAGTGCTTAGTTGCGTTCCTTGTTGAAAGAGCTTTCCGGTGATATAAAATACATGTTCTAATTGTTTGCGGATCATAAATTGTGATTGTTTGAAGTTTGGGTCGTGCACTTGTGTTTTTCTGCAAACAGGACCTGAATGCCCATTGGGATGCCGTCCTGATTTTGGGACGCCGTCCCACTCTTCATATTGGGACACCGTCCTGATTTTGGGACACCGTCCTGATACACTAAAATGGGCTGTTTTGCTTGGTCATTTGACGTAAAATGTTTGATATGCTACGGACCTCCGATTAACATGAAACTTGGCCAACATGCTCATATATGATTATATAACTTAGAAAAATTGTCGGATACCCGACCCGACCCCGTTGACTTTGACTTTGACCAAGTTTGACTTTTAGTCAAACTTAACTAAACACTTATGCAATCGTTCTAGTCTTTATTTTATACTTGATTCATGCATGAAACTTGACAACGTGATTCACATGCTATACTTTTCGAGTCGTAACGAGCCATAGGACTAATTGAGCACATTTCACCCGACCTTGTGTCGTAACCGGTAAATTGATACAACTTACTTGTTTAGGTCAAGGCTAAGCAACTTTCATGCACACGTTTACCTTGTGAAGTACTTTTATACTCGTGCACTCGAGGTGAGATCATAGTCCCACTTTTTCAACAACTTTTATATTTTTAAATCGTGGGCTGAGAAACTTATACGTTACATACTTATATACATTTCATATGTATATATACCTTTCATACTTTTATACATCGAACACGCATACGAATACAAAGATACGGACGAGTTTGAACGAAAATCCTCAATTCAATTATCATTAATTACATCAGATGGTGTAAGCGAGACTATGTTGTGTGGATCCATACGGGTTTGACTAACCCTCATTCGGACGGTTCGCTACCGTTAAGCGAATGAAATATATTCTGGTACGGTGTATGTTCTAACACTTTTATGCTGAGGTAAATGATACAGTTAAGCTTTGATAATTGGGTGCTCGGTAAACAACAATACTTATGGAATTCAAACGATTCGGAAAATCGACTTATACTATAACTTGTGGTTCAACTTATTTTACTTACATACTCATTTACTAAACCTATGATTTCACCAACGTTTTCGTTGACAGATTCTTCTATGTTTTTCTCAGGTTTTGAATGCTTAAGTGATACATGCTTCCGCACTCTTTTGATACTTGCTTGGATGTCGAGTATACATGCATATTTGGAGCATCTTTTTGGCTACTTTTAAATTGTGTCGCATAGGTTTCAATTGTACGTTTAACATTGTAATGTAACTAGCCGTCGAACTTCTTTTTGTAAACTTGAAACACCCTTTTACATTGAAATGAATGCGACATATTTTGGTCAAACGTTGTCTTAAAGACTTATGACCATGTAATGGGACCTACGTAGTCGACGCCGTCACTTGACGATTTGTTGGGGTCGCTACAAGTGGTATCAGAGCATTGGTTGTAGGGATTTAGAGTTCATTTGTGTCCACCCCGAGTCATAGGGTACATAGGTGAATCTAGATTACAACCGGCATATAGACTGGAGTAGGAATTACTTGACTATTTGTGCATTATACTCGAACTCTTCCATCATATCTAACTCGTATTCGATCTTGATCTTACGTTGATAAATTTTTGTTGACGCGCCACCTTGACTTTATGATGTAATGCTAAATGCACATGTAAATCAGGGTAATATAATTTCCGGGATTATATTACGGTGATTCACATGGACGTTCTGACGTTATGACATAAAGAATTTAAGGCGAGTCAAGCAAAAATTGTCTCTCTATCCTTATTCCATATCACGGTTAGTATTATTGAGAATACTAACCAACGATATTCTTGTGTTTTGAAGGAACAATGGCTCGTCGACGCGCTCCTCCCGAAACTCCCGAACAAGCTATACAACGAATGATAGCCACCGCCATGGATGCGGCCATGGCCGGTCACTCTTCCAACAACAATAACAATAACAACAATCACAACAACAACAACAATGGAGCCGGTAATTCAAACGAAGGGTGCTCCTATAAGAACTTCATGGGGTGCAAACCTCACACTTTTGATGGAACCGGGGGACCGGTCGTGCTCACCCGATGGTTTGAGCAAACAGAAGCCGTCTTTAGCATAAGCGGTTGTCGGGACCAAGACAAGGTCAGATTTTCCACTAACACCTTCGCCGGTATCGCTCTCACATGGTGGAATACGTATGTACAATCGGTGGGTATCCACGAAGCCCACGCTCTCTCTTGGGTCGACTTAAGAGGAAAGATGATCACCGAATACTTCCCGCGCGAAGAGACCCGCAAGCTTGAACACGAGCTAAGAACTTTAAAAGCGGTCGGGAATGACCTAAAGGCCTATAATCAACGATTTTCTGAGCTAGCCTTGATGTGCCCAAATCTCGTGAGTACCGAGTCTCTAAGGGTTGAGCTGTACATGGATGGTCTTCCTAAGAGCATCAAACAAGGAGTAATGTCATCCAAACCCGCTAATCACCAAGAGGCTTTGAATATGGCCCGCCAATTGATCGAAACGGTGGACGAAATTGAGGTGTCGGCATATAAAGCCGAGGATAAGTCGGGTGGCAACAAAAGAAAATGGGAAGCCCCCGAATTGAGCAACTACAACAACAACCCCGCCAAGAAGCCTTTCACCTCCAACGACAAGAAAGGCTATGCCGGAAGTCTACCATCTTGCAACAAGTGCCACAAACATCATTATGGCGAATGTAGCAAACCATTTTGCAACAAATGCCGCAACCGTCATTATGGTGAATGTGGTAAGTTAACTTGCCACCGGTGCCAAGGAAGTGGTCATACGGCCAACGATTGTAGGAGCGTCGCCCCCGTCGCCCAAAAGGCGCCCAATGCACACCGGTCGGGCGTTTGTTTCGAATGTGGCCAACCGGGTCATTTTAAGAATGCGTGCCCAGAGAAGGAGACCAACCCCAATGCACGCGGCCGAAATTTCAACATTAACACCGAGGGAGCCCGAGATGACAACTAGTCACGGGTACGTTTCTTCTCAACAACCTTATATTTCATGTTTATTCAATTCGGGTACCATTAGACGTTTTATAACCAAGGCCTTGACTCGTACTCTTTGCACACCACCATATCCCCTAGACACTACCTATGCCATGCAGGTGACTGACGGAAAACTATTACGTTAAACTTTCTGGGTGGAGAATTTGAATTTTGACTTGACACCTATAGAACTAGGGGACTCAAAACCTATTCGTTAAGAAGAAAATGATCCCTTACATGTGTATATATTATCGTGAACTAAATAATTTTCGGTTAAGAACCGATATTCTCTTTCCCGTACCGATGACCTCTTGATCAATCACAAGAATTCCGTGTGTATTCCAAAATCGACCCCCATTCCGGTTATCTCCAAAACGGTTTTCAAAATTCGTTACGATAGTTATGAATTTCTTATAGTGTCGTTCAGTTTAACAAAGGCTTCCTCCGTATTCATGGGCCTGATGGGCCTGATGGGTAGACAGATCTGTCATCATATTCATATGTGATGTTCTAACCTATTCAATTCAAGCAAAGAAGAAAACGAACAACATCTTTGTCTTACGCTCGAACTCTTGAGGAAAGAGCAACTCTATACCAAAATCTCCAAGTGTGAACTTTGGTTAAACAAAGTCCAATTTCTAGACCATGTTGTTAGTGGTCAGGGTATTACAATAAATCCCGCAATCGAAGCCACACGTAATCGGGAAACCCTCACAACTCTGACTTGTGTTCGTAAAATCTTAGATCCTTACCGAAAGTTCATTTCCGACTTTTTCTCGTGATGCTCGTCCTTTACCCTCGATAACTCATTAAGTTGGAAATTTAAACCTCTCCGTGCCCGGACCTTAAGCGTGATTTTTCACACCAACATTACTAGCTAAATTCGTATAGCGCCAGATGGAACTTAAATATGGAAATATTTCTACTTGAACGCCGAAAGGCATACTCTCTCGACTCAAAAATCGACGTAACTGAAATTCGTTATTTTTGCACGAACGATTGGAATACTTAATTATGGATCCGATCAATCTTCTCATCACCACGTACCACGTTACATAACACTGTTATTTCACTATGACCGTCTGATATTACTGGGACCCAAGATAACACACAATCCAAGGATACTTCCTTTCTCTTTGACTTATCGTCCTCATGCTCCTGATACGGACAACTACTACTCAACCCCGAACTATACAACTATGTGTTCTATCTCGTTTTCCCACCAGGTCTTAACATTTGACCACTAGATGCGCGATATGGCTACCTCAGGATGTGAGCTCATCCTATTCTAAGTTCTCATTCCACTCCTGTCCTTTTGCTTGTACTTTTGTATAAGGAAACCTTTTATATACTTTCTCAATGGAGAGAGAGACTCATCATGTATTACTAGTATTCACCACGAGGGTGAATAGCCCTAAAAAAAAAAAAAAAAAAATGTTCTCTGTAGCCGGTAAGGAACTTGTTCCAACGAACATTTTCAAACCCTAACTAGCTTGTTCAAACATATCTTAATTCTATTCCAACACGTTGTACCATTGTCGACTATCTCGGATCACAATACTCGTTTCACTTCTAGTGTTACAAGAAGCCTTAGAGACACGTTTAAACATGAGTACCATGTATCATCCACAACCAACGGACCAAACAAACGTACGTTTCACATCTTGGAAAGACATGTTACAAACATGTATTGTTGCCTTTAGTTGTCTCCTCTCACACAACAGTTACCATTCGTGTATTAACGCCGCACTTCCGAAACCCTATATGACCGCAAATGTCATACCCCTATTCGTTGGACCAAAGCATGTGGCAAGCAAATCACCGGATCCGAACTCATTCAAGAAATAACAGTTGAGATCGTACAAGTCCGAGAAGGACTCAAGACGACTCGTAGTCGCCAAAAGGGCTATACCGATATTCGACGTAAACCTCTCGAATCCTAAGTCAGTAACCGTGTAATATTGAAAACCACACCTTGGAAAGGTGTAATCCGTTTCGGGAAATCGAGGAAATTTATATCCGCAATATTGATCCTTTTGAAATCTTGGGGCGTCTTGGAACCGCTTCCTACCGTTTAGAACCTCCGACTCAATTAAGTTTCCGTTTACCTTACGTTCCATGTAACAAACTTAGATACGTGTCCTGCGGAACAGGAACGTGCTATCCTTCTAGATAAACTTACTATTGATGACAACTCCTCTTCGTAGAAAAACTGGTTGAAATTGTGGATCGTAAAACCAAGTCTTAATACAAACTGAGATCTCGACTGTCAAAATTTGTGGGAATGTCCGAGGACGTATCTTCACTTATTCATAGCATTGACAATGCAAGGTCTCAAGGAAGAGACATCGACTATTACATCCAACTAAATTTCGGGACGAAATTTCTTTTAAGGTGTGGATAATGTAACATCCCGCGTTTTTCCGTTAAATTATTTTAACACCGTCTTTTTTTTTTAAAATAACATCCCTCGTCACCTATACTCGTGCACTTCGTTAACTAGTGTTCATGATAATCCCGTTACTCGATTATAACATCTCTCGTTAACTTGCGTTTTAAAAATATTCGTTTGGTTATTTCCCGCACCCGACAACAAACTTGAGGGACTAATCTCGCCACTCGGGTAAACTTGGCTAACTAGTGACTCCTCACCACCACACACTTCATTTCACCATCTTCTTCCTCTTTTTCTTTCTTCCTTTTCTCTCAAGAACACAAACACAAAATTCATCATCTAATTTTGATCTTGGAAGCTCACAACAAATCCGACTACATATTCTTAATCCTCTCGTCATCCTCTACGATTTGATACTAACTACACCGATTTTGGGTAACATTTCTAAAACTCTAGATTTCTCAAATTCATGTTTTTGACTTGATATGTTATTAGTTAGTGTCTATGGCTCGTGTATAACATGAATATATGATTTGTATGCTCGATCTTGATGTTTTGGTGTAACTAGCTTGAAAATGAAAAGTGTATGCTTAATCTTTGATTTTGGATGATGAAATGTGTTTAGATGTTAATGTTTGTGTGTTCAAAGTGTTAGTTACTTCAATAGCTTCGTTTTGGTGTGTTGATTGACATGAAAACCTTACATTAACATGATTAGTGATTTTGAGGTAGGGTTTGACGACTCTTAAAACGAACTTTTGATGCGTTGAATGCTTGTTAATGTTATTGATAAGTGTTTAGTTGTATTACATGTTTCATTACCTTCAAAACGGCATATCATATGTATAAATTGGATTCCCGAAACTTAAATTGCAATTGATGAACTTGAAACTTGAAAATAAACCTCTATTGATCACTTGACGGGATTTCGGTTATTGTATATGATGTTTTTGTTTGATGAAAAGTGCTTAGTTGCGTTCCTTGTCGAAAGAGCTTTCCGGTGATATAAAATACATGTTCTAATTGTTTGCGGATCATAAATTGTGATTGTTTGAAGTTTGGGTCGTGCACTTGTGTTTTTCTGCAAACAGGACCTGAATGCCCATTGAGACGCCGTCCTGATTTTGGGACGCCATCCCACTCTTCATATTGGGACACCGTCCTGATTTTGGGACACCGTCCTGATACACTAAAATGGGCTGTTTTGCTTGGTCATTTGACGTAAAATGTTTGATATGCTACGGACCTCCGATTAACATGAAACTTGGCCAACATGCTCATATATGATTATATAACTTAGAAAAATTGTCGGATACCCGACCCGACCCCGTTGACTTTGACTTTGACCAAGTTTGACTTTTAGTCAAACTTAACTAAACACTTATGCAATCGTTCTAGTCTTTATTTTATACTTGATTCATGCATGAAACTTGACAACGTGATTCACATGCTATACTTTTCGAGTCGTAACGAGCCATAGGACTAATTGAGCACATTTCACCCGACCTTGTGTCGTAACCGGTAAATTGATACAACTTACTTGTTTAGGTCAAGGCTAAGCAACTTTCATGCACACGTTTACCTTGTGAAGTACTTTTATACTCGTGCACTCGAGGTGAGATCATAGTCCCACTTTTTCAACAACTTTTATATTTTTAAATCGTGGGCTGAGAAACTTATACGTTACATACTTATATACATTTCATATGTATATATACCTTTCATACTTTTATACATCGAACACGCATACGAATACAAAGATACGGACGAGTTTGAACGAAAATCCTCAATTCAATTATCATTAATTACATCAGATGGTGTAAGCGAGACTATGTTGTGTGGATCCATACGGGTTTGACTAACCCTCATTCGGACGGTTCGCTACCGTTAAGCGAATGAAATATATTCTGGTACGGTGTATGTTCTAACACTTTTATGCTGAGGTAAATGATACGGTTAAGCTTTGATAATTGGGTGCTCGGTAAACAACAATACTTATGGAATTCAAACGATTCGGAAAATCGACTTATACTATAACTTGTGGTTCAACTTATTTTACTTACATACTCATTTACTAAACCTATGATTTCACCAACGTTTTCGTTGACAGATTCTTCTATGTTTTTCTCAGGTTTTGAATGCTTAAGTGATACATGCTTCCGCACTCTTTTGATACTTGCTTGGATGTCGAGTATACATGCATATTTGGAGCATCTTTTTGGCTACTTTTAAATTGTGTCGCATAGGTTTCAATTGTACGTTTAACATTGTAATGTAACTAGCCGTCGAACTTCTTTTTGTAAACTTGAAACACCCTTTTAAATTGAAATGAATGCGACATATTTTGGTCAAACGTTGTCTTAAAGACTTATGACCATGTAATGGGACCTACGTAGTCGACGCCGTCACTTGACGATTTGTTGGGGTCGCTACAAGTGGTATCAGAGCATTGGTTTTAGGGATTTAGAGTTCATTTGTGTCCACCCCGAGTCATAGGGTACATAGGTGAATCTAGACTACAACCGGCATATAGACTGGAGTAGGAATTACTTGACTATTTGTGCATTATACTCGAACTCTTCCATCATATCTAACTCGTATTCGATCTTGATCTTACGTTGATAAATTTTTGTTGACGCGCCACCTTGACTTTATGATGTAATGCTAAATGCACATGTAAATCAGGGTAATATAATTTCCGGGATTATATTACGGTGATTCACATGGACGTTCTGACGTTATGACATAAAGAATTTAAGGCGAGTCAAGCAAAAATTGTCTCTCTATCCTTATTCCATATCACGGTTAGTATTATTGAGAATACTAACCAACGATATTCTTGTGTTTTGAAGGAACAATGGCTCGTCGACGCGCTCCTCCCGAAACTCCCGAACAAGCTATACAACGAATGATAGCCACCGCCATGGATGCGGCCATGGCCGGTCACTCTTCCAACAACAATAACAATAACAACAATCACAACAACAACAACAATGGAGCCGGTAATTCAAACGAAGGGTGCTCCTATAAGAACTTCATGGGGTGCAAACCTCACACTTTTGATGGAACCGGGGGACCGGTCGTGCTCACCCGATGGTTTGAGCAAACAGAAGCCGTCTTTAGCATAAGCGGTTGTCGGGACCAAGACAAGGTCAGATTTTCCACTCACACCTTCGCCGGTATCGCTCTCACATGGTGGAATACGTATGTACAATCGGTGGGTATCCACGAAGCCCACGCTCTCTCTTGGGTCGACTTAAGAGGAAAGATGATCACCGAATACTTCCCGCGCGAAGAGACCCCCAAGCTTGAACACGAGCTAAGAACTTTAAAAGCGGTCGGGAATGACCTAAAGGCCTATAATCAACGATTTTCTGAGCTAGCCTTGATGTGCCCAAATCTCGTGAGTACCGAGTCTCTAAGGGTTGAGCTGTACATGGATGGTCTTCCTAAGAGCATCAAACAAGGAGTAATGTCATCCAAACCCGCTAATCACCAAGAGGCTTTGAATATGGCCCGCCAATTGATCGAAACGGTGGACGAAATTGAGGTGTCGGCATATAAAGCCGAGGATAAGTCGGGTGGCAACAAAAGAAAATGGGAAGCCCCCGAATTGAGCAACTACAACAACAACCCCGCCAAGAAGCCTTTCACCTCCAACGACAAGAAAGGCTATGCCGGAAGTCTACCATCTTGCAACAAGTGCCACAAACATCATTATGGCGAATGTAGCAAACCATTTTGCAACAAATGCCGCAACCGTCATTATGGTGAATGTGGTAAGTTAACTTGCCACCGGTGCCAAGGAAGTGGTCATACGGCCAACGATTGTAGGAGCGTCGCCCCCGTCGCCCAAAAGGCGCCCAATGCACACCGGTCGGGCGTTTGTTTCGAATGTGGCCAACCGGGTCATTTTAAGAATGCGTGCCCAGAGAAGGAGACCAACCCCAATGCACGCGGCCGAAATTTCAACATTAACACCGAGGGAGCCCGAGATGACAACTAGTCACGGGTACGTTTCTTCTCAACAACCTTATATTTCATGTTTATTCAATTCGGGTACCATTAGACGTTTTATAACCAAGGCCTTGACTCGTACTCTTTGCACACCACCATATCCCCTAGACACTACCTATGCCATGCAGGTGACTGACGGAAAACTATTACGTTAAACTTTCTGGGTGGAGAATTTGAATTTTGACTTGACACCTATAGAACTAGGGGACTCAAAACCTATTCGTTAAGAAGAAAATGATCCCTTACATGTGTATAGATTATCGTGAACTAAATAATTTTCGGTTAAGAACCGATATTCTCTTTCCCGTACCGATGACCTCTTGATCAATCACAAGAATTCCGTGTGTATTCCAAAATCGACCCCCATTCCGGTTATCTCCAAAACGGTTTTCAAAATTCGTTACGATAGTTATGAATTTCTTATAGTGTCGTTCAGTTTAACAAAGGCTTCCTCCGTATTCATGGGCCTGATGGGCCTGATGGGTAGACACATCTGTCATCATATTCATATGTGATGTTCTAACCTATTCAATTCAAGCAAAGAAGAAAACGAACAACATCTTTGTCTTACGCTCGAACTCTTGAGGAAAGAGCAACTCTATACCAAAATCTCCAAGTGTGAACTTTGGTTAAACAAAGTCCAATTTCTAGACCATGTTGTTAGTGGTCAGGGTATTACAATAAATCCCGCAATCGAAGCCACACGTAATCGGGAAACCCTCACAACTCTGACTTGTGTTCGTAAAATCTTAGATCCTTACCGAAAGTTCATTTCCGACTTTTTCTCGTGATGCTCGTCCTTTACCCTCGATAACTCATTAAGTTGGAAATTTAAACCTCTCCGTGCCCGGACCTTAAGCGTGATTTTTCACACCAACATTACTAGCTAAATTCGTATAGCGCCAGATGGAACTTAAATATGGAAATATTTCTACTTGAACGCCGAAAGGCATACTCTCTCGACTCAAAAATTGACGTAACTGAAATTCGTTATTTTTGCACGAACGATTGGAATACTTAATTATGGATCCGATCAATCTTCTCATCACCACGTACCACGTTACATAACACTGTTATTTCACTATGACCGTCTGATATTACTGGGACCCAAGATAACACACAATCCAAGGATACTTCCTTTCTCTTTGACTTATCGTCCTCATGCTCCTGATACGGACAACTACTACTCAACCCCGAACTATACAACTATGTGTTTTATCTCGTTTTCCCACCAGGTCTCAACATTTGACCACTAGATGCGCGATATGGCTACCTCAGGATGTGAGCTCATCCTATTCTATGTTCTCATTCCACTCCTGTCCTTTTGCTTGTACTTTTGTATAAGGAAACCTTTTATATACTTTCTCAATGGAGAGAGAGACTCATCATGTATTACTAGTATTCACCACGAGGGTGAATAGCCCTAAAAAAAAAAAAAAAAAATGTTCTCTGTAGCCGGTAAGGAACTTGTTCCAACGAACGTTTTCAAACCCTAACTAGCTTGTTCAAATATATCTTAATTCTATTCCAACACGGTGTACCATTGTCGACTATCTCGGATCACAATACTCGTTTCACTTCTAGTGTTACAAGAAGCCTTAGAGACACGTTTAAACATGAGTACCATGTATCATCCACAACCAACGGACCAAACAAACGTACGTTTCACATCTTGGAAAGACATGTTACAAACATGTATTGTTGCCTTTAGTTGTCTCCTCTCACACAACAGTTACCATTCGTGTATTAACGCCGCACTTTCGAAACCCTATATGACCGCAAATGTCATACCCCTATTCGTTGGACCAAAGCATGTGGCAAGCAAATCACCGGATCCGAACTCATTCAAGAAATAACAGTTGAGATCGTACAAGGTCGAGAAGGACTCAAGACGACTCGTAGTCGCCAAAAGGGCTATACCGATATTCGACGTAAACCTCTCGAATCCTAAGTCAGTAACCGTGTAATATTGAAAACCACACCTTGGAAAGGTGTAATCCGTTTCGGGAAATCGAGGAAATTTATATCCGCAATATTGATCCTTTTGAAATCTTGGGGCGTCTTGGAACCGCTTCCTACCGTTTAGAACCTCCGACTCAATTAAGTTTCCGTTTACCTTACGTTCCATGTAACAAACTTAGATACGTGTCCTGCGGAACAGGAACGTGCTATCCTTCTAGATAAACTTACTATTGATGACAACTCCTCTTCGTAGAAAAACTGGTTGAAATTGTGGATCGTAAAACCAAGTCTTAATACAAACTGAGATCTCGACTGTCAAAATTTGTGGGAATGTCCGAGGACGTATCTTCACTTATTCATAGCATTGACAATGCAAGGTCTCAAGGAAGAGACATCGACTATTACTTCCAACTAAATTTCGGGACGAAATTTCTTTTAAGGTGTGGATAATGTAACATCCCGCGTTTTTCCGTTAAATTATTTTAACACCGTCTTTTTTTTTTAAAATAACATCCCTCGTCACCTATACTCGTGCACTTCGTTAACTAGTGTTCATGATAATCCCGTTACTCGATTATAACATCTCTCGTTAACTTGCGTTTTAAAAATATTCGTTTGGTTATTTCCCGCACCCGACAACAAACTTGAGGGACTAATCTCGCCACTCGGGTAAACTTGGCTAACTAGTGACTCCTCACCACCACACACTTCATTTCACCATCTTCTTCCTCTTTTTCTTTCTTCCTTTTCTCTCAAGAACACAAACACAAAATTCATCATCTAATTTTGATCTTGGAAGCTCACAACAAATCCGACTACATATTCTTAATCCTCTCGTCATCCTCTACGATTTGATACTAACTACACCGATTTTGGGTAACATTTCTAAAACTCTAGATTTCTCAAATTCATGTTTTTGACTTGATATGTTGTTAGTTAGTGTCTATGGCTCGTGTATAACATGAATATATGATTTGTATGCTCGATCTTGATGTTTTGGTGTAACTAGCTTGAAAATGAAAAGTGTATGCTTAATCTTTGATTTTGGATGATGAAATGTGTTTAGATGTTAATGTTTGTGTGTTCAAAGTGTTAGTTACTTCAATAGCTTCGTTTTGGTGTGTTGATTGACATGAAAACCTTACATTAACATGATTAGTGATTTTGAGGTTTTGGTTAGGGTTTGACGACTCTTAAAACGAACTTTTGATGAGTTGAATGCTTGTTAATGTTATTGATAAGTGTTTAGTTGTATTACATGTTTCATTACCTTCAAAACGGCATATCATATGTATAAATTGGATTCCCGAAACTTAAATTGCAATTGATGAACTTGAAACTTGAAAATAAACCTCTATTGATCACTTGACGGGATTTCGGTTATTGTATATGATGTTTTTGTTTGATGAAAAGTGCTTAGTTGCGTTCCTTGTCGAAAGAGCTTTCCGGTGATATAAAATACATGTTCTAATTGTTTGCGGATCATAAATTGTGATTGTTTGAAGTTTGGGTCGTGCACTTGTGTTTTTCTGCAAACAGGACCTGAATGCCCATTGGGACGCCGTCCTGATTTTGGGACGCCGTCCCACTCTTCATATTGGGACACCGTCCTGATTTTGGGACACCGTCCTGATACACTAAAATGGGCTGTTTTGCTTGGTCATTTGACGTAAAATGTTTGATATGCTACGGACCTCCGATTAACATGAAACTTGGCCAACATGCTCATATATGATTATATAACTTAGAAAAATTGTCGGATACCCGACCCGACCCCGTTGACTTTGACTTTGACCAAGTTTGACTTTTAGTCAAACTTAACTAAACACTTATGCAATCGTTCTAGTCTTTATTTTATACTTGATTCATGCATGAAACTTGACAACGTGATTCACATGCTATACTTTTCGAGTCGTAACGAGCCATAGGACTAATTGAGCACATTTCACCCGACCTTGTGTCGTAACCGGTAAATTGATACAACTTACTTGTTTAGGTCAAGGCTAAGCAACTTTCATGCACACGTTTACCTTGTGAAGTACTTTTATACTCGTGCACTCGAGGTGAGATCATAGTCCCACTTTTTCAACAACTTTTATATTTTTAAATCGTGGGCTGAGAAACTTATACGTTACATACTTATATACATTTCATATGTATATATACCTTTCATACTTTTATACATCGAACACGCATACGAATACAAAGATACGGACGAGTTTGAACGAAAATCCTCAATTCAATTATCATTAATTACATCAGATGGTGTAAGCGAGACTATGTTGTGTGGATCCATACGGGTTTGACTAACCCTCATTCGGACGGTTCGCTACCGTTAAGCGAATGAAATATATTCTGGTACGGTGTATGTTCTAACACTTTTATGCTGAGGTAAATGATACGGTTAAGCTTTGATAATTGGGTGCTCGGTAAACAACAATACTTATGGAATTCAAACGATTCGGAAAATCGACTTATACTATAACTTGTGGTTCAACTTATTTTACTTACATACTCATTTACTAAACCTATGATTTCACCAACGTTTTCGTTGACAGATTCTTCTATGTTTTTCTCAGGTTTTGAATGCTTAAGTGATACATGCTTCCGCACTCTTTTGATACTTGCTTGGATGTCGAGTATACATGCATATTTGGAGCATCTTTTTGGCTACTTTTAAATTGTGTCGCATAGGTTTCAATTGTACGTTTAACATTGTAATGTAACTAGCCGTCGAACTTCTTTTTGTAAACTTGAAACACCCTTTTACATTGAAATGAATGCGACATATTTTGGTCAAACGTTGTCTTAAAGACTTATGACCATGTAATGGGACCTACGTAGTCGACGCCGTCACTTGACGATTTGTTGGGGTCGCTACATCCTTGAATTGAATACTTAGTTTCATGAGTACAAATCTTATCTATAAGCATTATCAATGTATAGTGTAACAAAATATGGCACATACCATATTGGTCATACAAATGTTGAGTTTAAATTAATTATATAAATTGATGTTCACAAATTTGAGTAGTTATTTAAATTGAATAATCAGAATTTATATTTCTTTATCTCTTCTTCTATATGAGATACTGAGATCAAACTCTCTTCTTATATTCTTGGTCCAAATCATTTTTTGAATATCTTTTTGTAAAAAGTTAATGGCCAAAGCATAACATATATCCTTATTAGAACTTCTTCAAGTAATGTCTACTTATATACGCACAAATGTCAACCATTTTTATCTCTTAAATATTTAAAAACAGATAAAAGAAAATACTAAAAGCAAATGACGACGTGTTTGCAACCTCAAAATTTATAAAATAATAACTATAACTATAGATAGAGAAATATTGCCTAAATATGCCTTCATCTTCTCTGTTTGAAACCTTCTTGAATAGGGATCAATTATTTGCGATTTGGGTGAATCGGTTCTCACGGAAGCTCTGAAGCGAGAAATTAGAAGATAATGTACAGAACTAACCGTCTGAAAACAATACATCATTATGACTTTCAATATTCCTTTAAGATACGATAAAAAGTCATTACGACTAATTTCCCTCAAATTTATTGTTGGATAATCGAAAACTATTGCCCTTTATGAGCAAGGAGATAAAATACGTCAGAAAATTATAGAATGGTGCCGTTTTGGAGTGTTAAATGGTTAAATGGAGCCACTTGGCTACATTTTTGTGCAGCTAAAAGTTCATCATTTCTATTCTTCAAACGGACTAACGAAAAGTTTATACTATAACAGGGACCTTTATACAAGGTAGTGCAAACTAATGTATTCATAAAGTTTCTTATAACTCAATTACCTTGCCTAACAGTGGATGAAAAACAAAAACCGAAAAAATAATCTAAAAGAACTGCTAACGCAAATTCTAGCATACATCAGACTCTGTAATAATTCAATCTTTGTGGACTTATACCTAATTTATCAACCATAACAGCAGGTCATGTGCACAAGTACACGCGTTTTACACATATTAAGTTATAAGAATTAATTATCATACCATCAGCTCAAATGGATGAACTGTAAGATTGAGATTTGTCATTATGAAATGAAAAATATTATTCTTAACTGTAGGAAATCTATAAACAAAAACACACCAATAGTAGAATAACAAACAATAAGAACGAACCTGTCTACTTGGAAGAGAATAACCCACGAGGCATGCAGTGCTTATCCTGAGAAATGCCAAATTTCAGTAACAAATATTAAATATATTTAATATATGATAAATATAAGGATAAACTAATGAGAAAACATACGATAAATGTGAAACGAATGTGAACTTGTAATAATCACCTATCTGTAAATGTACCAAGAACAATGCCGAAAGTTGAAACTACAATGGAAAGGGGTACAAATCAAAAAGATATATTGACGACAACAACTTGCAGGCTTATGATTAACCCAAGTTAGTAACAATTATGTAATAAAAATTTACCTTGATTAAACTTGCGAGCAACGCAAACCAATCATCCAAGTCGTCACAAACAAAACTACAAAAGCAAAATTAACAATTCAATTTACTCCGTACTAAATATTAGTTTCATCAAAACTACATCATTTTTATATAAAGTCTTTACCTGATGAAATAGAAGAGTGAGAAAAGCTCTTAATCGGTAAAGCAACAAAGTGAAAGGTCACGAGAATGGAATTCAACTTCGAAATTACACATTATATCGCATCATGATTAACAAAGTTCAAGAAAGTGAATGAAAGAAGTGTTTCAAAACAATACGAAACCGCTTTGACTCATATTACATAATTACCCTTTTTAAAATTAAAGTGGACTAACTGAAAAGGAATATATCTTTACAGTTGTGTTGTTCTATATTCCGGATGTAGCCGACCAGTTTTTAGTACATCATTCAATGTAATTCCTTATGGTGATTGTATACCAACCTGAACTATCAAATATTACATACATATCATAACCATAAACATCAGCAACACATACACAGAAAGTACAACACAACATAAATTCATGAAATAATCACACAACTACAAAAATAAGCACGTGATGCAAGTTCTCCAATTGGGTTAAAATATAAGTAATACCTCTGTTTAAAAGGGAGATGCCATTCCAAATTCAAATCCAAGTTTGTGTCATATCCTGTAAAAAATGATACTATAAATAACAACTGATCGATATTTATAAATTTAATGCAACACTTATCGTTCAAAGGGGTTAATTAATACCTCCATTGTCAGACTCAAAACTTAGCTCCCCCTCATATGAGAAGGGATCAAAGTTGGTGACTGCTTCTCTTTCATTGCATTGTATAGCAGCCTTGTCATAAGCCCTACACAATATCGTATTATCATAATGTAAGATATGTGATTCGAAAAGGCTGTAAAATTGTTTCTAACCCTGCGGCTTCAATTTCACAGTCAACTAATCAAAGGTAGATGTACCTGGGAAAACAATGCATGTTAATCAAAATGAAATGAAACCTATAAAACAGAATTACAACTAATTGGAGTAGTTAATTTAACTTTTTATCCGTTTATTTCTTAAACTCCTTACTTTTTCAGAGAAATTGACCCATTCGAGCTTCCGATCGACCACATTTGTGCAACGTAACTCCTCTAATTTTTGAGCTTCCTCTAGAAAGCACACTGCTCTGGCGCCGAAGAATATGCACAAACTCATCCTTAGTCAAGTCACTTACCTGCATAATGCGTACAACCTACGTAACATCTGCTATTCAATTACACCAATTCCTTTTTACACACAGTCTTCTTATATATTTCAACCATGTCTTATTTATTAAGTTAAGCACAACCTGTTTCAGGTCTTCATGATAATCACTTATATTGAGATTAATATCAGGATCAAGTCCAAGAAACTTAAGTGGAGCCCGATCATGTACCCTATTAGTATAAATAATACCAAATTTGTATAGGATACCTCACAAGATTAGGTAAGTTCAAATAAGAGAAAAACAATATAAGGTCAGTACTTACCTTGCAGCAGCATGTGCAGTGTCAAATCCCCCTTAGAAGATCAACCACAGTAATAAATCAAACAAAAACAGATTCAAATTCAAGCAAATTTATAAGAATCCAATGCAATTCAGTATCCTAAATCACAACTACTTGCAGCATTCTGTCCGCATTCTGTCGGTCTCATTTAATGACAAATAAGAAATCAGTTCTACATGATTAAAAATTTCCACAATCATAGGACATTAAGTAAATTTGCACCATTTAAATAAATATTATCAACCCCTAATTTATCTTGTTCATGGTTCCTGTTTAAAATTAAAGCAACATCCTAATTAAAAAATGAAAACAAACAAATTCTTAAATTATGCGATCGAACCTGGGGATTGATAAACGATGTAAATTTCACAATAGATCGAACTGTTGTTACATGTAAATTTCAATCGAATGAAATACGATTAACATATGTATCAACCCTAATTTGATATTAATCCGATTCGTTACTGTTTCTTGTACAATCCCATGATCAGAAAGCTATTTTGTGTTTATCAAATACACCAAGAACCCTAATTTTATTACGGGTCGTCATGGTTCGCATATCGAATTTGGTTTTCAGAGCGAGGGGGAAGGGTTTTTTTTTCATAAAGGTGAGTACCAGTTACCCCGTAATTTGGTTTGGGATGGAAGGGGTTTGTTTAGGTTATTTGTGTCAGTAAACAATTGAAATCAATTGTAATTGAGCTAGGGTTTTTACCATGTGGATGTCTTGAATGAGAATGAAGACGATTTGCTGAACAGAAACCCCTAAAATTAGAAAAGAGACCGCCCCTTTTCTTTTTTCTTTTTTTTGTGTGTAAGGGTAATTTTATAATGGTTAGGATTAAGAGGTCATAAACAAGATTACGAAAAAATTAAGGGGTAGATCATTCATTATTAATTTAATGGATGGTTAAGATTAGTTTGTACTTTTTAGTTTGTATTTTTTAAAATGACCTATTTTAGCTTTTGTTATTATATATAAAAGAAAAAAGAGATATATTATGTGTTGAATCAATTCAATTTATGTACAACTTTCTTTATAACATTTTTCTATTGAAAAAGTATGCACTATGACTAAGACAAAGATAGTTTTTATTTTTTGTTTATTTTGTTGATATAATATGAATAGGAATATGAATTATATTATGATATTCTATAACTTTATTATATTTTGTAAATTTGCAACATATATGTTCGATTATGTATATCAGTTTATACTAGTATACTACTATAATGTGTTTTCATCTCGTTCAGAAAAAAGTAACAACTCGATTTTGAAAGTTGAATTTGATTTTAACTGAACCGAATTCGAACTGGATTTTCGATACGCATTCGGTTTCAATATTTGAATGGTTAAAAAGTAGATAATGAGTGAATGGTTAAATTATTATAAAGTTAATAAAAAGTATAATGTGATGATGATATTTTATAGACTACGTATTGTTTGTGTAAGGACTATTAAATTGGAAAAAGAAAATATAATTTTCTAAACGAAATTAAAGTAAATGTTTGTAATAGAAATACAAAATAGTGAGAAAAGTACCAAATTTTATCAAACAATTATAAGAGCTTCAGGTAGGGTTCAAATAAAATTTAAGTGCGTGAAAATTCAAACTATAGTACTTTTATTTACTTTTGTAAGAGGATGGATAGATACTATTATCTCTACTAATCGTATATATTATAACAAAATCAATATTAGCAAAGCAAACTTAATAAAAATTGACATGTCAAAAAAAATAACCATTGGATTTAAAAGTAACAATCACTAAACAGTGTTTGTTGCTCATCTACTAGGCTTGATGAGTCATAAAATTCATTTTACTTGCATCTGCTTATACATAGTTTCTTACACATAAAAATTGATTATATTATTGAGGCATTACGGCCTTGGGATTCTCTCAGCTGAAAATCCTTCAATAGTGATGAATCAGTTCAACGCATTCTAGGTGTATGTTAAAATGCCTGAATGAGAACGTACATTTGGTTGTTGTATTAGATCTGTTAGAAGTGGACATCAAGGTTATTTATTGATAAAAAAAATTCTAAGATGATGAAAGTCTAAGAAAATAGTAGAAAGTTTGTGAAGTTGTGTACTTTTTAGAAGGTGATAATTGCAATTGAGTTTCTAAAGGTTTAAAATCCTATGTTGGTGATGGGGCACTAGTTTAACATGTGCAAATCATTTCTTGGTGATGCTTGCTCTCTAGTTTAACATGTTCATCTAGGCCTTTTCAAAGCATTACCCATGGAGTTGATGCATTTACTTTAGGTGATTCCAATTATCATAAGTAAAATACATTTACTTTAGATGATTCTAACTATCTTAAGTAAAATAAAACATATTTACATTTACTTTCGATACATTTCCATGGAGTTGATACATTATGGAGTTTGTTTTAATTCTTTTTCATTTGTTTTGTTTTGATCATGTGCAGTTTAACATGCTTCCAGATTTAAAGTTGAAAGATCTGCGACTGACTTGATTACTTTTGAAAGCCAACTGATAATAGTAATGGATCGTATGATTACTTTTTCAGCTTCTGCTGCTGGACATTTTGCTTATGGCAGCCCAGGTGCTCCTCAGCTTCATGTCTTTTACATTGACTGAAAATCTGATCTGACCAAGACGTGAACATACCAGGTATCTTTATGTGGCCAGCCATGTAAATAAAAGCAATTAGCTTAAAAGAAAATGAGTCTTGTTATAATTCAGTAGGCTTATAACTACCTTTGGTGGTTTGATTCTTGATGTTATAATTCAGTAGGCTTATAACTACCTTTAGTGGTTTGATTCTTGATTAATAATGCTAATAATGAAGTGTAAGAACAAAGATGATAATGGAGAGAAAGAAAGAAATACTTTGTAAGTGTGATAAATGGTGCAAGTTTAATGCTTGCATTTATGGCTATTTATAGCAAAAATATCACAAGTTTAGAAAATACAATAATATTACTTTTGTGTATCAATAATTGACTATCCATTTATATATATATATTTATATATTATAACACTCCCCCTTGGATAGCAATTTTATTTGTTGAAGATCAACTGTAAGTTACTGCCTCGTTAAAAACCTTGCTAAAGAAAACCCAGTGGGAAAAAAAAACTTTAGCTAAGGGAAAAAGAGTGCAACATGGAGTTGACTCCCCCTCAAGTAGACATCGCTTCAGTTGTTACATCTTTTGAACATGTCTCATGCCAATGTTATGAACGTGTGTTCTGAAAATAGCAGTTGGAAGTGCTTTCGTGAAAAGATCAGCAGAATTTTTGCTGGATTGAACATATCTCATTTCAATCTCGTTGTCCTTAATGAGATTTTGAGTGTATGAGAAGAATCTGGGAGGTATGTGTTTGGTTCGGTCACTTTTGATATACCCTTCTTTCATCTGTGCTATGCAAGCTGCATTATCTTCATAGATAATTGTTGGACTTTTATCGCGTTCTAGTCCACAAGAATCAGTAATGATTTGTGTCATTGATCTCAACCAAAAACATTCCCGAGTAGCTTCATGTAATGCAATCACTTCGGCATGATTTGATGATGTGGCAACAAGTGTTTGTTTTTGAGAACGCCATGATATTGCAGTACCTCCATTTAGGAATACATATCCAGTTTGAGATTTAGCTTTATGTGGATCAGATAAATAACCTGCATCAGCATAACCAACCAAATCTTGTTTTGATTCGTTAGAATAAAATAATCCTAAATCAGTAGTTCCTCGAAGGTATCGAAATATGTGTTTGATCCCATTCCAGTGTCTTTTGGTAGGAGCAGAGCTGAACCTTGCCAACAAATTAACTGCAAAAGAAATGTCAGGTCTTGTACAA
The DNA here is from genome assembly GCF_046630445.1 of Rutidosis leptorrhynchoides. Lineage (NCBI taxonomy): Eukaryota > Viridiplantae > Streptophyta > Magnoliopsida > Asterales > Asteraceae > Rutidosis > Rutidosis leptorrhynchoides. Next base: position 426,161,431 of record NC_092337.1, read on the forward strand.
TTTGTAAGATACATAAGAGCTCCAATTGCACTAAGATATGGTACTTCTGGTCCAAGAATATCTTCATGATCTTCACATGGACGAAATGGATCAGTTTCAACATTGAGTGATCTAACAACCATAGGAGTACTTAATGGTTTTGCCTTGTCCATATTGAAACGTTTCAGAATCTTTTCAGTATATGTTGTTTGATGTACAAGTAAACCATTAGGCATATGCTCAATTTGTAAACCAAGGCAATACTTGGTTTTTCCGAGATCTTTCATTTCAAATTCTTTCTTTAGAAGTTGAATGGCTTCATGGATCTCTTTATTTGTACCTATGATGTTAAGATCATCAACATAAACAGCTATGATCACATATCCGGATGTTGTTTTCTTAATGAAAACACAAGGACACGTAAGGTTATTTGTATACCCTTTGCTTATCAAGTAATCACTTAATCGGTTATACCACATACGTCCCGATTGTTTTAACCCATATAAAGATCTTTGTAATTTAATAGAATACATTTCTTTGGGTTTTGCATTTGATGCTTCTGGTACCTTAAATCCTTCAGGTATCTTCATATATATATCACTATCAAGTGATCCATATAGATAAGCAGTCACAACATCCATGAGTTGCATTTCTAAATTTTTAGAAACTGCCAGGCTGATTAAGTATCTAAAAGTAATTGCATCCATAACAGGGGAATAAGTTTCTTCATAATCAATTCCCGGTCTTTGAGAAAAACCTTGAGCTACAAGTCTAGCTTTATACCTTGTAGCTTCATTTTTCTCATTTCTTTTTCGGACAAAAATCCATCTGTATCCTACAGGTTTCACATCTTTAGGAGTGAGAATGATGGATCCGAAAACTTTTCTTTTATTGAGTGATTCTAATTCAGCTCGTATTGCTTCTTTCCATTGAGCCCAATCATGTCTATTTTGACATTCAACCATAGATGTTGGTTCTGGATCATCATCATTATTCATGATGTCATATGCAACATTAAATGAAAATTTCTCATCAAGATTTTTCATTTCATTTCGGTTCCATAATATTTTTGAATGTGCATAATTGATTGCAATTTCTGTATTGACATCATCAATCTCCTCTGCAGTAGGAGTACTGATTTGTGGTTCTTCTTGAACACTTTCTTTTACCTTATTATCAGCTGATTTTCTTTTTCGAGGATTTTTATCTTTGGAACCAACTGGTCTCCCACGTTTCAGACGTGGCATAGATTCTTGAGTGACTACATTATCAGTTTTTCGATTTGGAATCTCAACTCGAGCTGGAGTATTAACTGCTGGTATATATGATTTAGTCACCCTTTTTGTATCTGTGAATGCATCAGGCAATTGATTTGCAAGTTCTTGTATATGCATTATCTTTTGAACTTCTATCTCGCATTCTTTTGTGCGAGGATCAACATACTTTAATTGAGGTTCACACCATGAAACATCATTTTCTTTATTTTTTATTTCTCCCCCTAATCTAGGAAACAATGTTCAATATACCTTATGATTGAAGATGTTTCATATCCAACATATATTCCCAACCTCCTTTGAGGACCCATTTTTGTACGTTGTGGTGGCGCAATTGGAACATATACTGCACAACCAAATGTTCTAAGGTGAGAAATATTTGGCTCTTGACCAAAAGCAAGTTGTAGGGGGGGAATATTTATGACTTGCACTTGGTCTGATGCGAATCAATGCAGCAGCATGTAAAATTGCATGACCCCATATAGATACAGGGAGTTTTGTTCTCATTATCAATGGTCTAGCGATTAACTGTAAACGTTTAATCAGTGACTCGGCTAAACCATTTTGTGTATGCACATGAGCAACAGAATGTTCAACAACAATTCCTATAGACATGCAATAGTCATTAAATGCTTGAGATGTAAACTCACCAGCATTATCAAGTCTCGCCTTTTTAATGATGTAATCAGGAAAATGTGCTCTCAATTTAATAATTTCGGCAAGAAATTTTGCAAATGCCACATTACGGCTTGATAACAGACAAACATGAAACCATCTACTAGATGCGTCTATTAGGACCATGAAATATCAAAATGGTCCACATGGTGGATGAATTGGTCCACAAATATCACCTTGAATTCTTTCAAGAAACATTGGTGATTCTTTCTCAACCTTAAGTGGTGAGGGTCTAGTTATCAATTTTCCAAGAGAGCAAGATATACATGGAACCATTGTATCATGAAGGATTTTTCTATCCTTCAGTGGATGTCCATGTGTACATTCAATAATTCTTTTCATCATTGTTGATCCTGGATGGCCCAATCTGTTATGCCATAAATTAAATACACCAGGATCAATATACTTTTCTTTAATCACCATATGTGCTTCTGGTACATTTATATGTGTATAATGTAATCCAGAATTAAGTCTTGGCAGTTTTTCAATCACGTGATTCTTGTTAGTGATACTTAAATATTTCTCATTTTCTGCCGTTACTGACTGATAATCATATCCATTAAGGTATATGTTAGAAAAACTCAATAAATTTCTGCTTGACTTAGGAGAGAATAAGGCATTATTAATTAAAAATGTTGTACCGTTTGGTAATATGAATTTTGCCTTTCCTATCCCTTCTATCAAGTTAGCAGCACCTGATATTGTATGTATAGTTCCTTCCGTTGGTTTCAAATCAATGAAATATTTTTCAGAGCATTAGGTTACGAAAGTGGGGTGTTACATTTATGGTATCAGAGCATTAGGTTCTTTCTTGTTGAAACCCGACCGGTGTTGACCCGTGAGACTTGGTTTCACTTCCGCTACTGTTTTTGACAACTTTCTCTTCATTTCCTTTTCGGTATCCTTATTAGGGTTTTGATTCCTACCTTTTTGTTTCTCATAGATGCCTCATTTTCGCAATGCTTTGAAAAGAAACTCCCGTCGTAAGATTCGAAGAACAACTCGTCATCGTATGCCGAGATCAAATGAGAATGCAGTGGACCCGAATATTTTGACGGCAATAAATCAAGCGTTATCAAGTATGATACCTACTATAGTCACTCAAACTGTAAATGCTATTCGCGAACAACCCACTCCAGTAAATGCCATTGCGACTACACTCGAGACCCCACCTAACACATCTGAAGGTTCTGGTGGAACAATAATACAACTTGGTGATTTTCATGTATGGCTGGAGAGATTTCAGAAGCAGAAACCCCAAACCTTTAGCTCAGCGCCCGACTCCGATTGATGCAGAAAATTGGATTGCTCACATGGAGAAACTTTTTGAGGTTTTGGGATGTGTTGACAACCACAAGGTGAAATTGGCTACTTATAAGTTGGAGGGTGATGCGGGAAGATGGTGGAAAGCAATCAAGCAAGCCAAAGGAGGCGATGCCTTTGTCAATGCACTTTCATGGTACGAGTTTCGTCAAGAATTCTATCAACAATACTTTTCTAGGGCTGATAGAGAGGCGTACGTTAGAGAGTATGATAACAATCGCCAGCGTGAGGACGAATCTGCTACTGACTTTATGGCCAGGTTTGTTAGACTTGCAAGTTTTATAGGCGCTGCAGCCGGAACACCAGCTGAGCAAGCTGAAAAGTTTAAGTGGGCGGTGAAGTATCGAGTTCGTTCTCAAATTGTAAATGGGCAATTTGCTAATGTGGCAGAGGCTGCAAATGCTGCTAAGAACATTGAAATGGAAGAGTTGGACTACAAAGCGTCAAAGGTAGCAAGCTACAAAAAGAGAAACGGAGATGACCAATATAGAGACGCAAAGAGAGGTCAATAAGGGAATTCGCAAAACCGTTATTCGAAACATAATAAGCGCAGTGATGTTGAGATTATTTTATGCAATACTTGTGGCAAACGTCATCCTTCAAACACATGTTACAAAGAAATTGGAGCTTGCTATAATTGTGGTAAAATGGGACATGTCGCTAAAGATTGTAAGAGCCAGCGTGATACTACCGGAGGAAACAAAACTCAACCGACAACCAACGGCATGGTGTTTGCTTTGAGGACTGATGGATCGTGTTAAGGTATAATTTAATAATTACATATTTGTATTATTTGATATATGCATGTGTGAATATATGAAGATATTTGTCTGAATTATACTATTGTCGATTTCGAGGACGAAATCCTTTTTAAGGGGAGTAGAGTTGTAATACCCATGATTTTCTAACCTTATAATATAATGTATGTGATGTACAATAACACAAAAATAAAAAATAACTACAATTATAAATATAAAACGATATTAGTCATTTTTTAGACATTAAATGATACAAGTAGCTTACACTTTTAAATTAAAATGATATTAATAATAACAAGCAAGGTCACACATGGCAACTAAACCCACTAACAATTTAGTGGAAAACTCACCTAAAGCATTCTTGAAAAGCAAAAGAAGAAATATAAAAAAAAAACGACATTATGAGCTTTTGTTAATATAATATAAGGTATGTTAATATTTAATTAGTTATGGATATGGTAGTAATGGGTAATCATAGAGGCATCATGCATATTAAATTATAATATTTGATTTATTCATTAATAAAATGCATATACCACAAAGTAACTACTATATGCTGTATAAATGGGAATACAAATCATACATATAGCATGAAAGAATTTCAAGTCAATAGTTTTACTCTTATTGAGAGGTTAGCCCGTAAACCAAATCTCCTTAAAAAAAAAAAAAAAAAAAACCATATTGTAATCACCCTTGTTCACCAAAAATCATACAAGAACACAAAAGAAAAGAAAAAAAGAAAAGAAAAACACGGCTAGAAAAGTAGAGAGAGGCCGAGAGACATTCGTTGGTTGCGGGAACAAGAACATTTACACGTTAGTTTTGGTTCAAGCTCGATCTTGTTTCGAAGGTAGATCTCAATCTTACTTTAAATATATAGTGTTCTTATGTTATGCTTTACGAATCATATAGTGTTCATATATTTGATTAAAAACCAACTAAAACAAATCGAAACTCAACTGTTAGATTCATTCTTTTGGTGGTTTTATCGGAAAGTTACGGGTCTTAAAACATCAAGTTTATCAACGATTCGGAACCTAGGAATTTAAAGTATTACTTAAATTCAAGATAGGATGAATTATGTTTTGATAATTAGTATATAAAGAAGAAAACTTTTCCACTAAATAATAATAAGAAGAACAGTGACACTAGACGATGAGGATGAAGATCATATGATTTAATTTATAGTTTTACATTTACGGCCCCTAAACTATAATAGGGTTTACAAATTAAGGATACTAAATATCTTATTTATGAGTTCACACCCTGGATTATATACTAGTTTTCTATTAGGGAGGTGATCCGTACACCACCTACTTTTTGCCGTACACCACTAGAATAATTATTTGGACAATTTTGTCCTTCCCTTTATTTACCACACCTCCAGACCGCCTCTCATTTCAACCTAAACTAAAATAAACAAATCATAGAATCCTCTTTAACTTACTTTACTTCCTCCGGTCTTCTGAATTCTTTAATTATTCATCAACTACAATAACTACAATGAACACCCATATATTATTATTTGGTGTTATAAATAAGTATAACTCCTACAAATTTGATACGGAGTAATAAACTTGTGATTGCGGTAAATGATGTGGGCGGTGCGGGAGTGGTTCTATTGAGAGATGGTGTCGATATGTCGCTAAGGAATGTGCCAACGAGTTTGTGCAGGAGATTGGGGTGCGAGGACTTGAATTATTACTGTGATTACTATGCCCTAATTGTGGCTAAAATTTGGGGAACCTCTTTTGGTTCTACTTGTTGGGTTTTCTTGAATACTCAAAGAATCAAATGAGTCATTTGAAAAACGAAGTTTGTGGCTCTAATTTTATAGAATTTGTTCTGGAGGTTTTGTTTGAGTTCTTAGTTTGAAATTAGGGTTCTTAATTATTTATTATACATTAGTTATTTGTATGTATAAATTTAGATTTAGATTGCTTGTGTTGCTTTTGTTCTGGGTTATATTTAAATTTTCGAATTAAATTCAGAAAGGGAAAGAGTTACCCGTTTATGGGCTTGTATATTTCGATTATATATTGCTATATTGATCAATTGTACCCACTGTAACAATTGTTTAATTTATTACTAAATCACTTGCAAATGGAAGGACGTTGTTATTGTTTAAAGTAGAAGAATGTGCAAAAGTTCAAAGTAGTGTAACCGAGAAGTCAAAAAGGGAGGTGGTGGTGGGATATGGTAAATAAAATATAAAATAAAGGGTACAAATGTCCAAATAATTTATTTGGTGGTTTATGGCAAAATGGAGGTGGTGTAAGGATCACCTCCCTTTCTATTAATACTACTCGTATTAGTCCTAAGTTTAATTCAAACATGTCCTAAGCTTGTTAGTTAATGACTATACAATTTCCAATTTGATAATAGGATAAGTGAAAAAGGGTGTAATAAGCTTTGGTTGATTTAAGGTACGGATTTCTTTACTCATAATATTTAAACGGATTATTTTTACTAAAATATACTTGTTAATATATATCGACGGATTCTAATCTTTTTACTAAAATTACTTTGATTAATATTGTTTGATATGGATATCGGTTCATTTAATTAATTTGTACGAACTCTTTGATAAATTTTATTGGACTCCGTGCGTTATTGACCCCTATTAATATTGACTTCTGAACATCGTTATTGGCTTCTAATAGTTGGACTCATTGCTTTATTGTTGACCAAATATTTGTTTAGCGTTATTTATTTTACTCTGGGTATGCGAGCATAACTTCCTATGGAGGTACCATAGGCATGTCATTGTGGCACCGGTGACGTGACACTTCCGTAATGATGTGATTTGTTACGGTGTCTCCTCATTGTGGTGTGATGGGATTTTTAGGAGGCGTATTGGTTAACCATAGTTATTGTATTGGATCGTATTGTTGTGAATGGGGTGTAGTGCCCAACGCCTCATTCACCATTGTTGGTACACTTGGATCTGCAGTCCATGTACCCATTGTATTGTATTGTGTTGTATTGTATTGTATTGTATTGTATTGTATTGAGCTCGGATTGTCGTACCCCATTGATTCTGGATTCGTATGGATCCTATTGACTCTGGATTTGTAAGAATCCCATTGACTCTAGATTCGTTTGAATCTCATTGATAGATATTTGTTCTTGTTCAGTTCATCGCCAACTTTCATTTTCGTTACTTAAAAATTATTTTACAAAACATATATATTTTCTTTTATCGGTATCCGCGCACTGGGCCTTTCGCTCAGCCGCATTTTCTTTCCATGCGGCAGGTATTCAAGGATCGCAAGGAACAGAGCTATAAGGAAATTGACGAAGCCAGAAAAGTTTGTTCAAGAATCATTTCATTATTATTTTCGTTATTATATAAATTCTGTTACGCACTTTCAGTTTGGTTCATTTGAAGACAATTAATGTATCGTTTCTTATTAGATGCTTGAAATAAATGAATTTTAATGTTATTGATTATCGTTAACGTGACATCCATTTTCGGTTACGAAAGTGGGGTGTTACATTAGTAGTACTAATCACTGTACAGTTTAGCTCAGATCTAATTTATCAGTTATATTATATTTATCAATTATATTATATAAATTAGGCGTTGTTCAGTAAGCTACTTATCTAACTACCGTTTGCAATGAATTATTGGGAAATAGGTAGTTGTACCTGTGATTTCTAGTTAGTTGGAGTGAGGCTTTGACCTCACCTTAATGATAGATTTTCTCTGAATAGATTGTGTACCATAGACTCTCCCATTCCATCCTATATCACCAATTGAGTTTTTGGTGATCTGCTCTTAAGACAGAAGATTTGAAGATTTACTCACATGTATATCTTACTGAAGTTTCAAGCTGTTATGTCTATTATTTAGTTTGATTAGAATACTCGTAAGTTCATATTAGATTGGTGATCTGAAATTGTATATGTTATATACTTTAAGCTTTTATTTCTCATTTGTTGTTTATTCTATTTGCCTATCTTATTGTAGCTTCAATTCTAACTCACTATTTTCATTTGTAAACATGTATCTTAAAATATTTTTCTCCAGTGAAGTAAGGTGTCTGTTCTGAATTATTTGTAATAATGGACTCATCTCATGATGCAATAGATTTAGTACCACTAATATCATGACATTGTATTCTTTTCAAGCTGGGAATCTGATGTTCATTTCTTCTGAATTTCGGCTCAGAATCGGTAACGCCCCTCACCACTGTTGCTACAGTAGTTGTAAAAATAGATCTTTGAGTTAACTAATGTATTTTCTACTTAACAGGCTAATATTTTCTTGGTTGATTTGTTTTTCTTTTCCTTTTTTGCAGAATATAATGAATGAGTGCGTTGTGGCCTGCGATTTTCAAGAACTAATTGTAAATCATTATAAGATGCTAGAAACATATGTTGTTGGTGTACTTCTTTATGCATTTTGGTGTATCAATCATAAGAAATGTACTGGATGGTTATGAGTTTTATCTCTTGTAAAAGATATATGGATGCATGTGATTTTCGATTTTTAAAGTGCAGTGCTAGAATCATATTTTGGTGCAATTTTATGTATTCAATTTTAATTTCAGAGTGCATGCGTGGATATATATACACATATATGAACCTATATAAAAATATATGTATACATATATACATCTCAATTACTCGCTCTTAAAAGCGTGAAAATGTAGTTTCAAATGCTAATTTAATCTCTGTTCCTCACGCTTGTTCATGTGTAGATGTAGCTTTGAAACCCACACTTAAAAGAGTGAAGATGTAGCCACAAATACTCACACTTAAAAAAGTGTGAAATGTAGTCCAAATACTCACGCTCAGAAGCATGTAGATTGTTTAAAATTTTGTTACGCCCAAATTCCACACGCCATACCCAAGTGTGAGCTTGATATATTTACATGCTCTGAAGCGTGTGCATATCCATAAATAAGCGTTTAAACTTGACCTTGTTGTTGTAGTGTATTAACCATCGGATCAAATCAGATAACAATATTAGCTAATATAACTTTAAACCAGCTTAACTTCCACTAATACCGTTGCCTTAATTTCCTAAATAACGTGTTTCCACTCCGTATCCAATTCGATTTATTTGGATAACCCTAATCGATTTCATAATAAACCGAATTTTGTCCATCTTCAATCCCATTAGAATACTGAAAGATTAAATTTAAAGAGAATCCAATTGTTTATACAGGCAAATCAATTGTGTGGTACTCTTCAAAGAGGATAAAAGAATTATCCTAAAAAATCACACAGACGTCACTTGCATTGTTGACAATTAACGACTTTTTTACGAGATTACGAACATTGGGTAGTCTTTTATCAGGATATTTAGTGAAACTTTCGTCTTTGTCGTAATCTTATTTCGTCACTTGCATTTTTTTATTAGCTTCTAACTTTTTCCTATCTGCGCAATAATACCGAAATAATGAAAAAAATATTTTTAAATGTTTGAATTCAAAATTGATGCGTTTAATATGATTCTATGTCTTAGATAGTATCATGTTTAAATCCCACAAAATTTGCGGGTTATAATCTAGTACTAGTTAAGGACCCGTGAATACACGGGTTGTTCTAAAAGAACATACACATAGCCTAATACGCCATCTTTATATCATAACAAAGTTTAAGAACTACCTTGGTTATTTCAAAAATAATTTGTATAATTACTATATATTACTAAATTTTATAGATGGTTTTTTTCAATCAACTTAGTTTACAGATACAACCCTCCTACCACATAAGTTTCTCAAATTTTCTTTTAATTAACATAATAACGACGTAAAGTGACTCTTGCAACCTTTTCTTAGTGGCGGAAGCAGGATTTTTCTTCACCGGGGACGAAATTTTTTTTTAAACCGTAGCAACTTTTTTGGTAAAATACGGAGTTTTTGGGACAAAAATTGGAGGTTTTTAGGCAAAATTTTGAGGTTTTTGGATAAAATTTGAAGGTTTGTGGGCAAAATTTGAAAGTTTTGGGGCAAAATTTAGAGAATTGTGGGCAAAATTTGAAGGTTTTGAGACAAAATATGTAGGTTTTGGGGCAAATGGCTTTTGGATTTGGGGCAAATGGCTTTTGGGTTTGGGGCAAAATGAAAAAAATCCAAATTTTTACACTAAAATTTCGAAATCGACTGGGGGCGGGCGCCCCCAGCCCCCCCTCTAAATTCGCCCCTGCCTTTTCTCATGATTTTATTATAAATCGTCAACTGTAGCTCAGTGAAAACATGGGTTTACTAACATACATATAATGAAAAAACTAATGGAAAAGAGGTAAACTCATGAAGAAACGGTTATGTTAAAATTCAAAAATGAACACGGTAATATAAAACATGAACAATAGGAATCATCTGAACTTTTGGTTAAAACAAATTACAAAATGATATTTACCCATTTGCACAAAAAAAACTTCATGCATAAGCAATGTATCTATCTCACAATCATATATCCATAAAAAATCACTACAAACTTCATAGTAACCACTTTAAAGAAGTAGAGTAGCAAGTAAAAATTGGGTCATACCCAAGCCACTTCTCATTTTGATCATCATCAGAGACAAAGAGAGGATGCAGGCATCTCATCACCATTCACCGTAGTTTTTAAAGCTATGTCTATATACTTGATAGTGACAAAACGTTATACGTCAAAATTTACATGAAGACATCTAATGAATCATTCCACGAACATAGTTTATACTAAAAGACATCTTCATATCTTCCAATAACATGTCTGAAAGTTTTAAACATAGTTAGAATAATAAAAATCTGGAACTAATTATCAAATATAGATTTGAGTATTCAGAGATCAGGGTGTTTGTTTATTGACAAAGTAATGTACCAAATTGTAAATGGGTCTAGATTGCCACATCTTATCAAAGTTAATTAACAACTCTAATGAATCATTCTAAAATCTTCAAGACTTATCAATCTTAACAGCAACCAACACCTTCTTCTAGATATGAGTTCTCAACAACATTGTCCTTCTCAAGACTATTATTCCCAAATCGACTTCTCTCAAATTTTAAGTTCATATCCACGAACATAAGAAAAGGCTACAACAACACTCTACAACATGACAAGAGTAAGCATCATAATGTTAAGCTGATAAGCAGTTAATCATCCACTATCTACAACTACTAACAAAAGATCTACTCTCTTTTGGTATGCACATATGAGACCTGAAGTTCAATTTAAGTGAAGACAATTATACAGTTCCATACAGCTAGAGCAAAAGGTTTACATTCTTTTGACAAATTTTATTCAAGTGAAGCGAACATCAACAATCTCAGATATTATAAGTATTAAAGCAAATTACCTACCAACAACAAATACGGAGTATTAATCAAGAGAAACATATATCAATAAAGTTTTAACTTTATTACTTTTTTCTCTTGGGCATTTCATCGAACGGTTTGCTTCTTCATGAAAACACTTCAGTAGATCAAACCAAATCATAAAACTTAAAAATTTGAACATAAACCCTAAGGTAACAAAGAAAAAGAGTACAATTCTAATCAATAGGGATAAAACACAGACTATATCTAATCGTAAATCCATTGACGACCATACACTTGATTCTGTGACCAAATGATCCGATTGCAGCGGTTGTAACTCTGAAATACGATCGATTTCTTAATCCACTCACAAGACCACTCCTGTGCAATAAAATCCCAATTGATTTTGACAGTCTGTTAAATATATATATTTAACGATAAGCTTACAATAGAATTTAGAGTATCATAAACAAAACTAACAAAATGGTGTAGTGCAAAAAACATTAAAAACAACTGAAGAAATCGATATTACCTGGAACAATGACTATTGGGAAAGATATAATGGAAAGGTATAAGATATAGACATAGATGAAGGTTTCAATCGTGAAAATACCATGTTTGGAGAATGAGGTAAGAAACTTGTGTATTAATATGCATTTTTAGTTTGAATTCAAACATAATTGAATTGAATTGATTTGTTTGAGGAAGAAGGAAGAGATAACAGGAACCAATTACATGTTCTGCGTGATATGGTGTTGGCAGAATTAATAGTTTCAAAAAATACGCGTGATAAAAATAACGGAGTAATCAAGTTAAAAGGTTTCTATTTTTTTTTTTTTGGCGAAAAACGTAATATTATAAATATAGATCCAATGATCTAGGGCGTTACAAGATTTGTTACATTAACAAAAATGAATTTGTATGCCTTTACCCTATTACAATTACATTAGAACAACAATACTCGGAAAACAAACCCCGAGACAACCACAATTGATGATCAGAAGCTGATGCTTCTTTGAGGTAACCGCCACCTAGACCACCGAATCCTGAAAAAAGTCCTCACCTGAATCGAAGCCAGCAACGGCGAACAACAATCCACGAGCCCACCCACCAAACCGCAACAACCCCCAACATATAACTTTGAACTCAAAACGCTCGTCGGGCAAACCAAGAACACCCACCTCGAGACCGCATCAACCAGCAACCCAAATCATAACCCCGTTAGTCAGCACAACCAAGCAAACCCAACAGCAATCAGCTCGGAAACCCTAACCTGTCAAAGCCCTATCAACCGGATGATCGGGCACCAACCGAGAAAACTACTCTAGGAGACCAATCTTTTGGCGCTTAAAAACCCTAAAGTCACTAAGGCGGCAACAACACCGGACCGTTCCGAACCGAAATCGGCGACAAGGAAGATGGAACGAACGGGATCGAACCCAACGAAACTGTCAAGGGCCAAACGAACCTAAAGCCCACAACACCGAACAAGCCCACACAGAACCCAAACTAACAAGCCTAAACGAGCTCAAGCCAACTCAAGGCCCAAACCAACCAGGCCTGACCAGCCTCGTACACAAACCCAAAAACCAGCACGCATTAAGAGGCCCACCAATCAAACGTCAAAGCAACCGGCTAGATCACCGGACTCCGGCGAGCACATCCAACGAAGCAGGCCCAGGGAGGTGAGAGGGTGAAGCAAAACCGCCATGTTTGTAAAAAAATATACGAAAGAAAGAAGAATCACCATCACGCCCTAATCCGTACAAAGAAGACAGAAATCCGGCCAAAATTCCGGTCACCTCACAAATCCGGTCACAGAACACAAAGTGTTCGTCGCCTGTAACCGGCTAAGGGGAAGCCACCAGAAGAGACCTCTGTCACACGTGAAGACTAGAACAGGGAAAATGCTAACCGAAGATAAAAAGCAAGATCCAAAGCTTGTGGACCAGATCCGCCAAAGGGTTGAAACCTTACCACTCGCCGCCTGAAAACGAGAGAAAGGACCACGAAGCCAACGGAAAAAGCGAAAACCCACCGAAAAAACATTGGAGCAGATGGATCGGGGAAAGAGGAAGAAAAGGAAGTAAATAAAAAAAAAAAAAACCGGACCACCGGCGAGATGCCGGTGGCCGGAGAAGAGAGAAGACCGGAACTTACAAAACGTCAGGTAAGATAAAGAAGAAGGATCAAGAAGAAGAACAAAGTCAAAAGGTAAATGCGATGTTAGATCTAGAAGTGAATGTTTAAACAGTTGGTGAGTATAATGAATAAATTAAAAGGAAGAAAAGAAAAAGCTCACCGGAGGAAACCAAAAGCAAGAGAGGAAGAGGGAGGCACGGTTTTCAAGTCAAGAGATTCTTGTTTAATGGGTTTGTAGTTAAAAGGTTTCTATGTAAAACAACTCTAAAGAAAAATTAATTGGGAAGAGAGTGTACTCCGGAAGCATCCAAAACTTTTTCCCTAGAAAATCACAATTAAATTCAAATTTAAATTCCACTCTATTATTAATTATATTAATATTAAATATTAATATTAATTACTTATATCTAATTAATTAATTAGGTTAATTTTTATTATGACATCATCTAATTATAGAAACTCATCTCTATTACATGCCACGTCACCTAAAGTGATGTCAACTTTATTGCCAAATTATATATAGTATAGATAGATAGATAGATAGATTATATATTAAAGGTGTACGTATAATTTATTTTTTATTATTATTTTAATTTTTTAACTTTGTATTTTAATTATTAATATTATATTATATTAAAATATTAATATTAAAATTAAATTAATTGCCGATTTATAATCAGAAAGTGGGTGGGGGGGGGGGGGGGGGGGGGTGGTGTCAATGTTTTATATTCATTCAAAAAATCAGCTTCAATAGAAAAACCCCTAAAAATAAATCACGATTCAAAAAACCCTAACCCTAAAACTTATCGAAGCAGAAGCAAACCATGGCGCTTTCAGATGAGAAAATCCGATGCATTTTTACTATGGGAAGCATCGAATGTGTGATGGAAAAAAGTAAGAGTGATGTTGAATCAATTTTTCGATGACGTTTACCTGTGTGTCTGAATCAATTAATGGCAAAGTTGTCACAGAACCTTCTAGGAGGTATATGCTCGTGTTACACCCTGTTTTTTTATTAGTTGCCATTTTTCAGTTCTAATCAAAGTTGTTAACCCTGATGCGTTTGAGTAGAATTTTTATTTTTTATTTTTTCAGCTATCAAAATGTTGCCAAAAGTAAAATACATGATAATTCTGAAGATAACAACATATCATGTATTGTTTTGACGTCGTATGCAGCAGCTGTTTCAGCAAAACAGGTATGTATGTTTAAAGCTTATCTAAAATTGATATTATATGTATTTATTTAAATGGTTACGTTTATTGTAGGGTTTGAATTCATCGAGTCTAGGATTGCAGGAGAAACGAAGGCGGAAAATTGTGGTATTTCAGCTGTCCTATGTATTTTCGTTTTCAGATCGCATATCCTTGCAAAAGCTAATTTTTTTTTTTTTTTTTTTTTTTTAAGTAACCAAGCTAATATTTCATTAACAAGAACCTCAGTTACATATATACATACATCTCGAATAAAACATGCAGCACAAATACTACAACAATTAATAGACCAATTAACGCAATTGATCATTAGCTAATTGAACTCAATTAACGCAATTAATCATTAGCTTTTTCTTGCCATATATAATTATAATAGACCACATCAATTACAAACTTGAACTTTTTTTTTTTTCCCTTTCTTTCTCTGATTTGTACTTATATGTTGTGTTTTACTTGCTTGTTTCTCAAAATAGGTCCACTTTTCTTAGGCAGTCTCACAAAGTAAGTTTTAGTACTATTTAGGATAGTTTTCAACTCTATCCACTTATTGTTTTGAGCCACAATTTTAACACACACACACACACACACACATATATATATATATACAGCTTAGAAAAAGATCTTGTTATGTTAGTTAACCCCTACGGGAGGTATTTCTTGGTTTCTAAAATTACCAGCAATGTCTTGTGTTATGGTGACCCCAAATCAAAAGAAAATGCTAAAAGAGTAGTACCCGATTATGTTGATAATTATGCTGATAGACATATTCAGAAACCGTACCTGAAAGTTATTTCCGATAAATATACAAAGAATAACATGTGTTTGGAGTATCACGGTGTGGAGTCCGATGAAATCGAGGTTTGTACCTGAAAGTTATTTCCGATAAATCTTCAATCTAATTAATAAATGAATATCAAATAACAACATTACCTACAATGGTCTACCTAACCCCAATCATCTTCAGTTGCACCAAATCGACTAGGACAAAAAAAAAACGTTGATTCTGCAAGGTGTATCCCAAGTTGTTCCCAAACTCCTCGAATGCTAGCATATACTCATCTTTCTCTTCATTGTAAGCAAGACCCTCAAGTGTAAGAAAATTTTTACAACGGTTACCAAAGCGGATTCTTCTGTATGTCACCCAAATATTTTTCTGTCTTTTGACACAAATGATTGAAACGGGTATACCGTCGAGGGTTCCCTCATACTCCACAAACTCATCATTAACGGATGAAGGTTTCCTTTTAGAAATCGTCATCCTTTCATTCGACACCAGGCTTTCATGGAATTTAATATCTTCAATGGTCTCTTGACCGAAGTCAGAAACATTGAGCGATACTGAAACTTCAATAAACCTTTTCATTGTCATGCAATGATGTACACTAACATGCTTGACTTCGTCTCCGCTATGAAAAGACACGGTGTACATTGAAAACTGGATCCGTTGCGAATCCTTTTCAACTTTGAAGGTCTTTTTCATCACTTTGAATGACGACGTGGTGCTGCCCATAGTTACAGGAATACCATAAGTATTAGATTCTGGAATAACCAAGGCACCCACTTTATCCTTGAGAAAATTTTCAGGGTCTTTGTCGGAGAAGAGGTGTTTGTCCTCATGCATATGGGCGGATATATCAAATTCCTGAAAGATAATTAATAGGATATATATAAAATAAATATATATCGGTAACAATAATTTTATCAAACATATATAAATATATATGTACAAACCTCGATTTCATCGGACTCCACACTGTGATACTCCAAGCACATGTTATTCTTTGTATATTTATCGGAAATAACTTTCAGGTACGGTTTCTGAATATGTCTATCAGCATAATTATCAACATAATCGGGTACTACTCTTTTAGCATTTTCTTTTGATTTGGCGTCACCATAACACAAGACATTGCTGGTAATTTTAGAAACCAAGAAACACCTATCGTAGGGGTTAACTAACACGACAAGATCTTTTTCTAAGCTGTCATAAAAAAAATGTTAAAATTGTGGCTCAAAACAATAAGTAGATAGAGTTGAAAACTATCCTAAATAGTACTTATAACTTACTTTGTGAGACCGCCTAAGAAAAGTGGACCTATTTTTGAGAAACAAGCAAGTAAAACACAACATATAAGTACAAATCAAAGAAAGAAAAAAAAAAGTTCATGTTTGTGATTGATGTGGTCTATTATAGTTATATATGGCAAGAAAAAGCTCATGATTAATTGCGTTAATTGAGTTCAATTAGCTTTTGCAAGGATATGCATTTAATCGAACACATAGAGGGCAATACCCCTAATTTTGTTACATATATGAGAAGCAATATTCATCAGAAAGGTTTGAAATTGACATCAATTTTGAAGATAGGAAATACTAAAAGCACCTTACTTTGAGCTAATGAGTGACAATAGAGAAAATTACCCAAATAGACAATGACTTCTCGAAAAATACTCGGTCAACGTTCGCGATTCGCGAAAAAACCTATAAACCAATGAAGAAAAGCTACGTGCACACCACATTCGCGTATAGCATAAATTTAGTCTCGAAAATCACGTTCATCGCGGAAACACATCTCGAAACAACCGGTTACACTAATCGCGTAAACCCTCTCGAAAACCCCAATTTTCGTGACATTTTTGAATATTTTCGCGATTGTTTTACCCAATGCATCGCGATGCTTGATTTGTTTGGAGTGTTAGGGTTTCATTCACCACCGATTACACCGCAACTAACATCTCCATCGACACCATACACCATCGCAATCGCCACCGTAGACCATCGCTATCACCACCGTACACCATCGCGACCGTACTCCAAAGCCTTGAATGTTCGCGTATTGAAGTATTTTGTTCGCGTATTGAAGTATTTTTTTCCGCGTAGAAAGGGTTACACTACCGTATCACCATCCATCGCCACCGTACACCATTAACGTCACCGGACACCTTCAATTGCCGCCGTACATCATCCACCGCCATCGCCACCGTTCACCCTCCACCGCATTGAGGTAGTCTTATTGTTTATTATTTACTCTTTTTAATTTTATATTTTGTCAGTAATTAGTAATGAATTGTATGCACTGTGTTTATTACAATTAGTTAGTTGTATGAGTTGTTTTGTTGAGAATTTAAATGCAATGTCTAAAAATCCTTGAGAAAGCACTTGAATTGTTCTGAGTTGTTCTCAGTGGTTTTCAATGTTTGTGAAAGGAAAAAAATTGATATTTTGTTGATGTTGTGTTCTTCTTGAATTCGTATTATTAAATTAAATTAAATTAAGTTGTACTTGTTGATGTTTTCTTGTTGAAATTAAATTAAGTCAATGTATATGTTGATGTTTTCTATACTGCTCTTTTCATGATCATAATTATATAGGATATAGTTTAGCTTATATTTGTATAGGATACAGTTAGCTTAATTTCCAGGCCAAAGGCCTTCTGTCGTATTCTTGGTTCCTTTTTTAATATAATATTTTTCTGCTTTAAAAAAAAATAAATATATGTTGATGTTTTCTTGTTGATGTTTTGTCCTATACTGATTAATTGTATCCCTATCTGTTGTTTTATATTTTAATAGTTCATATGTTTCAGTATACTAATGATAGTGATGGTATTTTATTTCGAACATATAAAGCGTTGATATAATGAAGAAGCGTAAAGATGAGCCCGACTTCACACAATATCCGGTAATACGAAATAAAGTAAATTAAATTAAGTTGTACTGTTTGTTTTTTTATTAATATCATTTTAATAATTTTTCATTTCATTAAATTTACTTTTTGTAGTTATATAGAGCGACAGTGACAATGAGGAGTCAAATGAGTTTACTAGTCGGCATTAGGAGGAAATTAGTCCAGACGAATAGGGTTGGGTCATTCAGGACAACATGTTTTGGTAATTGGTTAGATATATATAACCCACAATTTGAAGGACGGTTGGTTCATCAAATGTTGCATCATGAGGTAGATAATGGTACGAGTAAAGATGCTAATGTTGGTTTTTTAAGTTACAAGGTTGGGGATTACACTTTAAATTTTGGACCCCAAGAGTTCTGCTTAATTTCAGGACTCGCTTTTGGAGATGATGATTTGCAAAAGCATAAATCTAGTTCTAATATGGGGTTTTGTGAACGATTATTCCCAAATGTAAAAGGAGTTTTCGTTAAGGATGTTTATGCCAAGTATGAGAATGATGTGGACTTTATTGAGCTTGATGAGGGTGATGCAATTCGTGTTTGTTTACTTTTGGTTTATAGTCTTGTATTTCGTGGTAATGAGATGAAAAGCAAGTTGGATCGTAATTTATTGGGGTTAGTAGAAAATTTGGAAGAATGGAATAATTTCCCATGAGGGTCTCATTTGTGGAGGTATACATACAAAACTCTTAAGCATGCAGTTCCTTGTCGAATAAAAACGCATTTGAAGTATGTGGAGCAGAATAAGGCTGTTAAGTATTCGCTTCCTGGCTTTGTTTGGGTGTTTAATGTAAGATTATATATAATACTAAAACGCATTATTCATCAAGTTATAAAATTATTAGTTGTACTTTATATGTACTTTGTTATTTAGATATGGATTTTGGAGGCTTACCCCTTTGCTCGTGAATGGTGGGCAGTTCGTGAGAAAATAATACCCTTCCAAGGGGTATTCGTTGGGATAAGAATCACAATTTTGGGATGGAAAAAGAGACGTTTCTTTATGGCCCGTTTGCAATTGTAAGTGTTGTATTTTTAATTTTTTTTTATTATATATATGGATATGGATAAAGAGTCATACCGTCGGGTATCGGGTTTCCCCACGGGTAATCGGGGATACCCATTTACTTACTAAATAATGGATTAACGAGTTTCCTCGCGGATATTGAATATCTAAAAATACATATTACATGAAACATGTTACTGTATTGGTTACATTTTTTTTTCTTAAAAAAGTAATATGTTTTTTTAATCTGAATGCAATAAGGCTGTATTGTTATTTCATATTTGTAAAACCATCAGAGTACAAAGATATGGCTGAGAACATGCATGCACACATAACATGTATGTTGTATGCATACAACAGTGAACCTACAAATTAAACTAACTATAACACCAATTCACGAAGTACACGAATTAGACAGTACAAATGTACACGGCCCTAGACCCGTAGACCCGGACCAAACCCGGCCCAATAATGTCGGGTTTCGGTTTTCCCCATTGGGTACGGGTATTTTTACCATCCCTAATTTTGACCCATATTAAAAAAAAAAAAAAAAAAAAAACTAATGTACACTGTTAATGCAAGTGAAGTGACTCATGTTTACTCTAAAGCCAGAATTTTGACCCATATAAAAAAAAAGAAAAAAAAGGTCCAGAATTTTGACCCATATTGACTGTCATGACCCATTATGACCCTTATTGATTGTTTTAAAGAAAAAAACTCAAAAGTTGACTGTTTTGACCCATGTTTATTCTAAAGCCACAATTTTGACCCATGTTGATTGTTTTGACCTTACATTTAGACACACTGAATCTATAATTTTTTCATTAGTGTTATTAATTAATAATAATAAAAAGATTTAGCTCATTGATTAGCAAGATCACTAGTATATAAACCATCCCTAATTTTGACCCATATTAAAAAAAAAAAAAAAAAAAAAAAAACTAATGTACACTGTTAATGCAAGTGTTAATGCAAGTGACTCATGTTTACTCTAATTCCAGAATTTTGACCCAAAAAAAAAAAAAAGGCCAGAATTTTGACCCATATTGACTGTCATGACCCATTATGACCCTTATTGATTGTTTTAAAGAAAAAACTCAAAAGTTGACTGTTTTGACCCATGTTTATTCTAAAGCCACAATTTTGAACCATTTTGACTGTTTTGACCTTACATTTAGACACACTGAATCTATAATTGATTCATTAGTTTTATTAATTAATAATAATAAAAAGATTTAGCTCACTGATTAGCAAGATCACTAGTATATAAACCATCCCTAATTTTGACCCATATTATTAAAAAAAAAAAAAAAAAAAAAAAAAAAAAAAAAACTTATGTACACTGTTAATGCAAGTGACTCATGTTTACTCTAAATCCATAATTTTGACCCCTATAAAAAAAAGGCCAGAATTTTGACCCATTACGACCCTTATTGATTGTTTTAAAGAAAAAACTCAAAAGTTGACTGTTTTGACCCATGTTTATTCTAAAGCCACAATGTTGACCCATGTTGACTGTTTTGACCTTACATTTAGACACACTGAATCTATAATTGATTCATTAGTTTTATTAAATAATAATAATAAAAAGATTTAGCTCACTGATTAACAAATTCACTAGTATATAAACCATAAATCATGTAGAATACAATAGGCTTGAGATAAATTAGTTGTTACTTTTATCTCAAATCATGTTTGATTAACATTTGAATTATTGCTTTTACAGGATAAGGTACCCAAACAATGGCTTGAGATAGAAGATGATGAGTTACAAAGTGGTTGGTGGTTAGCTAGTGAAAAAATTTTCAATCGTCATAATGTACCAAGACATATTCGTATTGTTCCTCGTCTCCATGCTTCACCATCTCCTCAAGTTCCACAACCTCCACCACCTCCACCAGTTTTTCCAAAATCGCAAGTTCCACAAGTTCCACTAGTTTCACAAGTTCCACAAAATTGTAAACAAATTCATGAGTTTTATCTTAAAGAACTAGACGCGGTAAAACGACGTCAATTGAAGTTAGAGCAAGAGGTATATTATTAACTTTTTTTTTGTTTGTTAACTTTTTTTTATAATTATTTTAAACTGTATTGTGTGGGTTGTCGCTTAGACATCACTAGAAAACAGCTTGTCTTGACTAAATGGGTCGAGTGTTTTATTTATGTCGACTGTTAAGTACCAGTTGCTTGCACAGTTGCACATATATTCTGTATGGGGCTATAATGCATAGGAATTTAGGTTGAGTGTTAGGTTGACTGTTTAGTACCAGTTGGTTCATGATTGATAATTTTTTAAATTAGCTTGTGTGTTGTACTTTAATTCGAAAACAAACACATGCGATGCAATTTTCTTTACCCAGTGACTAATAATGTATTTACTTGTTATCATTTAAATTCAGTTTAGCGCATTTAGAGCTGCTCAACCAAATGGCGATGCGTTTGATGAATATAGTCAAATTCCTAATCCTCCTCTTAGCCATATGAATGGAAATGCAGATAACACTTTTCTTGACTTGAACGTTGATTTACCCAATTTCAACGACAACCATCAAGTTAGTCTTTAACCTTAAACTTTTATATTAATTTATTATATAACTATACACTTGTAATAATTGTTTTTTTTATATATAGTTCGATTTAGGAAATGACGACAGTTGTTATGATGGTTTGAGATCTTTGTCGACCGTAGCAACGGGAGATTTGGATGTACAGGATAATTCTTTGTTGAATTTGCTTCAAGAATCATTAGCTAAACAGGTTATAGTTCCAATTAATTGAAATTTTGATTTATATATTTTATTTTCAATATCCTTTTGATATAAAGAAAACCTAAGTTTGTAATTTTGTTTTAATAGATATATAATAATAATAGTCAGACAGTCTCAAAGGTTGATAAAGAAGATCCGGAAACAGTAATGACAAAGCGGGAGAAGAAGTGTGGACAATACGACAAGTCACCATGGGTTCTATTGCCAGTTAAAAGAAAGAAACGTGTGATAAGGCCGGGGAAGGGGTTGGTGATAGAAGAATCTGTCGATGTATGAATTTTATTGATAGTTTGAACCTTTTACATAAGGATGTAGTAATAATAGTTTTAGTAGCTCTATTTTATTTTACATAATGACGTTTGTTAATGAATTATATTAATTAGTTGTTGATACAAAGTTATACTTTTGCAGGTAAAAGATGTTATGAATATACCGAGTGATGATGACAAAGGCGGCCTTATTATACCGAAACCTTTGGTTCCGCCAAAGGATGTTAAGATTTTAACCGAGGTAAATTAATCGCTTATTGATATGTCAACTGCATTAGCTACTTGTAATAACATCATGTTTTTGCATTTACTCTATGTTACCATGCAAACTATGTCACTGTTGCTAATTATTTTACCTTTCTGTTTGCTAATTATTTTACCTTTAGTTAAATGCGCGTAGATTATTCGTCTAAATATATATACTAAATAACCTTAATTTGTCACTGTTGTTACTATTATTGTATTATATAGGATTTTGTAAGGAGACCAGGTGCTGGAAATCAACCATACATACCTCCCGAATTTGAAGATTGGATACGCTCGGAAAATGGAGAGAGAGCGAAGATACACATTTACTCTGAGTCTGTTTTGGATGTTTATAGAATTTTTTGGTATGCTTTACTAAGTCGGCCAACACCAAACGAATATATCCTTGACCGCAAAAACCCCGATTACGACACCAAAAAGGGATGGCTATCAGATGATGTAAGTAGAAAAGTGTCATAATAATTATTAATTGTTATTATTATTAGGGTAAAGTGAGTATGGGGTTGTCACTCATTTATATCTTCCAACATCATACTAATTAGTTTATGTAATGTATCTTGTATCAGCATATTAAGCTATAGATAGATTATTTGAATAGACTGCGCCCTGAAGATGCCAATTGGTCTACAGTTGATTGTTTTTTCCTAACTTCAGTCAAGGAAAATGAATATTATGAGATTCCTTCAAATTACTGTAACGGTTACCTTTATCCTGGTGATTGGAAGAACACGTCACACACGTTACTTATTTTATAATTACATTTTTACCACATTATATGTTGTCTACTAAGATATTGTCATCTTTACTCTGTTTAATCTCTATGCATATTCTTTTTGATGTTGTGCAATTCATGTTATTCTATTTAAAACTCGTAAAGTATTACACACTGTAGATTTATATGTTGTCTAATAATAATAAAACTTTTAAGGTATTCATTCCGGCAAACGAGGAAAGAGCACATTATTGTCTTATGGTGTTGGATATTATGATGACCCAGAAAATTTCATATTAATAAATTAATTACAGGATAAATGTGTCCGACACGATAAGCGAACCTATTATGTTGAGTCTTAAAACTTTTTGAACTAGTTTACACATTCATGTACCTTTTCTTGCCTATAAAGGAAACGGATAGAATGGAGAAACTATTACGATTGTATATAAAGGAAATTGTTTCAAGGCATGGAATACCTATTTCCATTATATTCGATCGTGATAGTAGGTTTACATCAAAGTTCTGGCAATCGCTACAAGAGGCCCTAGGAACTCGTTTGGATATGAGCACCGCATATCATCCGCAAACCGACGGGCAGAGTGAAAGAACGATTCAAACTCTTAAAGACATGCTCAGGGCATGTGTGATCGATTTTGAAAACGGATGGGATAAATATCTACCATTAGCAGAATTCTCGTATAATAATAGTTATCATGCGAGCATTAAAGCTGCGCCATTCGAAGCACTGTATGGAAGGAAGTGTAGATCTCCTATCTGTTGGAATGAAGTAGGAGATCGACAATTAACTGGTCCCGAGATCATACATGAAACTACAGAAAAGATAGTACAAATTAAGGAAAGATTGAAAACAGCCCGTAGTCGCCAAAAGAGCTACGCCGATGTTCGAAGGAAACCATTAGAGTTTCAGATCGGTGACATGGTTATGATAAAGGTGTCACCATGGAAAGGTGTAATACGTTTCGGAAAAAGGGGTAAACTGAACCCAAGGTACGTAGGCCCGTTCAAGATTATCGAACGCATTGGACCGGTAGCTTATCGACTCGAGTTACCACAACAACTCGCTGGAGTACATAATACATTTCACGTCTCAAACCTTAAGAAGTGTCTTGCAAAGGAAGATCTCACCATTCCTCTTGAAGAAATCCATGTCGACGAGAAACTACAATTCATCGAAGAACCAATCGAAATCATGGATCGTGAAGTTAAACGGCTCAAGCAGAGCAACATACCGATCGTTAAGGTTCGTTGGAATGCTCGAAGAGGTCCTGAGTTTACTTGGGAACGAGAGGATCAGATGAAACAAAAGTATCCACACTTGTTTCTCGATGACGCAAAATAGGTACAATTTTAAAATTTCGGGACGAAATTTATTTAACGGGTAGGTACTGTAATGACCCGGAATTTTTCGATCAATCTATACTTATAAGATTAATATTTACATAAATTAAACCTTACCAACATGATAAGCAATCCAAATTATTGAAACTTATGTTTTCGAAAAAGAGTTTTACACAACGTTTGACCGTCTAGTTTGACCGATGATATCACGAACTATATAATATATGATAATTATACGTTTGTGTATATATATGTATATATACATATTTAACATGATTTATGGATGTTTTAATATCTCATTTTGTATTAATAACAATAAGTTATAAGTATATTTTGAAACTACTAACTTAAGTTTTCAAAACGATAACCATACGTAACGTTATTTGACATAAATACTTATGACCTATAATGTTTATACATATATCGTATATATAATGTATTTAATCACTTTTTAAGGACTTAAATACATAAAACCATATAAGTATATTCACAAAAGATAGCTATATTTGAATTCTCATTCCGTTTTCACAAGATTTCTATACGTATATCTAGAGTATATGTACTCGTATCATACCTAGCTTCTATACGTATTTACTATTGGTAAATACACATCAAATCACCACCAACCAGCCCTTGTTCATGCCTTATGTATAAGGTAATTACTTTTGTATGATTGCTTGACTAAATACATAAAATTACAAACTAAAATCTTGTCTTGGTTCCCCCCCCCATTCACGTTTTTAAAGAGCCACGGGGGATCATCATTTTGATTCATTTTTACTTCAATTCTCTAGCTAAAAACACACACACTTATGAGCCTTAAACCCCTTAACCATCTTAGCTCACAACCATGAAGATCTAGTTCCAAAAACATCACTTAATCATCATAAGAAAACCCTTACAAAAACACTTCAAGAATCCTTCCAAGAACACAAGTTTACTTCCAATCTTTCATCCAATTCCATCACTCTTTTGGTTCTAGGTTTTTACTCCTCTTTTACAGCAATCTTGTCCAAGTAACTTGAGGTAGTAACTTTGTTCATAACCTTATTCGATTCATATATATATAGCTATCTTATTTTATGGTATAAAATTTTAACAACAAGAACATAGTTTGAATGTTTTCAAACTTGTTTGCAAACTAAATAGATCCTTCTAACTTAACTTTTAAAATACTTCAAGACATGTAATATATCATAAATATGTGCTAATTTAACAAGGTATAACTTGGTTTTTCAAAGAACACCTTAAAAACTGTTTTTACGACGTCGGAGTGCAACCAGGGGCGGTTTTGGGTTGGATAATTAAAAACTATTTTGAACCTTGAATTGGAGGTTTATTTTCTGGAAAAATGATATTTACTATGAATATGATAACACATAAAAATTTCATGATTTAACTCAAAGTATAAGTATTTTTAGAAAAATAATCATTTAATGTTGTTTACATAAGGGAAAATGATTAACTTCATAAGTTTCACCAAAGTTTGACCTATGACCTGTGATTTCGAATACAAACTAAGGTATTTACAGTTCATAGTCTTAAAGAAGAACTCGATCCAAGGAAGTGGCAAGTTGAACCAACGAAAACGGAGTTGTAACGAAGAAACTATGACCAAAACAAGATCGGATATCCAAAACTAGTTTAGCCACGAAAATAATTGGAGAAAAATTAAATGAATCACATCTTTCTAAAATAACATGATATTTTATATATATGTACTCATAATTTAATTTTATATATTTCAGGACCACCCGTAAACAATACGAGAAGATTAATCATAAGATCCCATGATTGTACGCAACACGTTTCTTACACATAAAAATTAATCAAAAAAAATAACCATTGGATTTAAAAGTAACAATCACTAAACAGTGTTTGTTGCTCATCTACTAGGCTTGATGAGTCATAAAATTCATTTTACTTGCATCTGCTTATACATAGTTTCTTACACATAAAAATTGATTATATTATTGAGGCATTACGGCCTTGGGATTCTCTCAGCTGAAAATCCTTCAATAGTGATGAATCAGTTCAACGCATTCTAGGTGTATGTTAAAATGCCTGAATGAGAACGTACATTTGGTTGTTGTATTAGATCTGTTAGAAGTGGACATCAAGGTTATTTATTGATAAAAAAAATTCTAAGATGATGAAAGTCTAAGAAAATAGTAGAAAGTTTGTGAAGTTGTGTACTTTTTAGAAGGTGATAATTGCAATTGAGTTTCTAAAGGTTTAAAATCCTATGTTGGTGATGGGGCACTAGTTTAACATGTGCAAATCATTTCTTGGTGATGCTTGCTCTCTAGTTTAACATGTTCATCTAGGCCTTTTCAAAGCATTACCCATGGAGTTGATGCATTTACTTTAGGTGATTCCAATTATCATAAGTAAAATACATTTACTTTAGATGATTCTAACTATCTTAAGTAAAATAAAACATATTTACATTTACTTTCGATACATTTCCATGGAGTTGATACATTATGGAGTTTGTTTTAATTCTTTTTCATTTGTTTTGTTTTGATCATGTGCAGTTTAACATGCTTCCAGATTTAAAGTTGAAAGATCTGCGACTGACTTGATTACTTTTGAAAGCCAACTGATAATAGTAATGGATCGTATGATTACTTTTTCAGCTTCTGCTGCTGGACATTTTGCTTATGGCAGCCCAGGTGCTCCTCAGCTTCATGTCTTTTACATTGACTGAAAATCTGATCTGACCAAGACGTGAACATACCAGGTATCTTTATGTGGCCAGCCATGTAAATAAAAGCAATTAGCTTAAAAGAAAATGAGTCTTGTTATAATTCAGTAGGCTTATAACTACCTTTGGTGGTTTGATTCTTGATGTTATAATTCAGTAGGCTTATAACTACCTTTAGTGGTTTGATTCTTGATTAATAATGCTAATAATGAAGTGTAAGAACAAAGATGATAATGGAGAGAAAGAAAGAAATACTTTGTAAGTGTGATAAATGGTGCAAGTTTAATGCTTGCATTTATGGCTATTTATAGCAAAAATATCACAAGTTTAGAAAATACAATAATATTACTTTTGTGTATCAATAATTGACTATCCATTTATATATATATATTTATATATTATAACACTCCCCCTTGGATAGCAATTTTATTTGTTGAAGATCAACTGTAAGTTACTGCCTCGTTAAAAACCTTGCTAAAGAAAACCCAGTGGGAAAAAAAAACTTTAGCTAAGGGAAAAAGAGTGCAGCATGGAGTTGACTCCCCCTCAAGTAGACATCGCTTCAGTTGTTACATCTTTTGAACATGTCTCATGCCAATGTTATGAACGTGTGTTCTGAAAATAGCAGTTGGAAGTGCTTTCGTGAAAAGATCAGCAGAATTTTTGCTGGATTGAACATATCTCATTTCAATCTCGTTGTCCTTAATGAGATTTTGAGTGTATGAGAAGAATCTGGGAGGTATGTGTTTGGTTCGGTCACTTTTGATATACCCTTCTTTCATCTGTGCTATGCAAGCTGCATTATCTTCATAGATAATTGTTGGACTTTTATCGCGTTCTAGTCCACAAGAATCAGTAATGATTTGTGTCATTGATCTCAACCAAAAACATTCCCGAGTAGCTTCATGTAATGCAATCACTTCGGCATGATTTGATGATGTGGCAACAAGTGTTTGTTTTTGAGAACGCCATGATATTGCAGTACCTCCATTTAGGAATACATATCCAGTTTGAGATTTAGCTTTATGTGGATCAGATAAATAACCTGCATCAGCATAACCAACCAAATCTTGTTTTGATTCGTTAGAATAAAATAATCCTAAATCAGTAGTTCCTCGAAGGTATCGAAATATGTGTTTGATCCCATTCCAGTGTCTTTTGGTAGGAGCAGAGCTGAACCTTGCCAACAAATTAACTGCAAAAGAAATGTCAGGTCTTGTACAATTTGTAAGATACATAAGAGCTCCAATTGCACTAAGATATGGTACTTCTGGTCCAAGAATATCTTCATGATCTTCACATGGACGAAATGGATCAGTTTCAACATTGAGTGATCTAACAACCATAGGAGTACTTAATGGTTTTGCCTTGTCCATATTGAAACGTTTCAGAATCTTTTCAGTATATGTTGTTTGATGTACAAGTAAACCATTAGGCATATGCTCAATTTGTAAACCAAGGCAATACTTGGTTTTTCCGAGATCTTTCATTTCAAATTCTTTCTTTAGAAGTTGAATGGCTTCATGGATCTCTTTATTTGTACCTATGATGTTAAGATCATCAACATAAACAGCTATGATCACATATCCGGATGTTGTTTTCTTAATGAAAACACAAGGACACGTAAGGTTATTTGTATACCCTTTGCTTATCAAGTAATCACTTAATCGGTTATACCACATACGTCCCGATTGTTTTAACCCATATAAAGATCTTTGTAATTTAATAGAATACATTTCTTTGGGTTTTGCATTTGATGCTTCTGGTACCTTAAATCCTTCAGGTATCTTCATATATATATCACTATCAAGTGATCCATATAGATAAGCAGTCACAACATCCATGAGTTGCATTTCTAAATTTTTAGAAACTGCCAGGCTGATTAAGTATCTAAAAGTAATTGCATCCATAACAGGGGAATAAGTTTCTTCATAATCAATTCCCGGTCTTTGAGAAAAACCTTGAGCTACAAGTCTAGCTTTATACCTTGTAGCTTCATTTTTCTCATTTCTTTTTCGGACAAAAATCCATCTGTATCCTACAGGTTTCACATCTTTAGGAGTGAGAATGATGGATCCGAAAACTTTTCTTTTATTGAGTGATTCTAATTCAGCTCGTATTGCTTCTTTCCATTGAGCCCAATCATGTCTATTTTGACATTCAACCATAGATGTTGGTTCTGGATCATCATCATTATTCATGATGTCATATGCAACATTAAATGAAAATTTCTCATCAAGATTTTTCATTTCATTTCGGTTCCATAATATTTTTGAATGTGCATAATTGATTGCAATTTCTGTATTGACATCATCAATCTCCTCTGCAGTAGGAGTACTGATTTGTGGTTCTTCTTGAACACTTTCTTTTACCTTATTATCAGCTGATTTTCTTTTTCGAGGATTTTTATCTTTGGAACCAACTGGTCTCCCACGTTTCAGACGTGGCATAGATTCTTGAGTGACTACATTATCAGTTTTTCGATTTGGAATCTCAACTCGAGCTGGAGTATTAACTGCTGGTATATATGATTTAGTCACCCTTTTTGTATCTGTGAATGCATCAGGCAATTGATTTGCAAGTTCTTGTATATGCATTATCTTTTGAACTTCTATCTCGCATTCTTTTGTGCGAGGATCAACATACTTTAATTGAGGTTCACACCATGAAACATCATTTTCTTTATTTTTTATTTCTCCCCCTAATCTAGGAAACAATGTTCAATATACCTTATGATTGAAGATGTTTCATATCCAACATATATTCCCAACCTCCTTTGAGGACCCATTTTTGTACGTTGTGGTGGCGCAATTGGAACATATACTGCACAACCAAATGTTCTAAGGTGAGAAATATTTGGCTCTTGACCAAAAGCAAGTTGTAGGGGGGGAATATTTATGACTTGCACTTGGTCTGATGCGAATCAATGCAGCAGCATGTAAAATTGCATGACCCCATATAGATACAGGGAGTTTTGTTCTCATTATCAATGGTCTAGCGATTAACTGTAAACGTTTAATCAGTGACTCGGCTAAACCATTTTGTGTATGCACATGAGCAACAGAATGTTCAACAACAATTCCTATAGACATGCAATAGTCATTAAATGCTTGAGATGTAAACTCACCAGCATTATCAAGTCTCGCCTTTTTAATGATGTAATCAGGAAAATGTGCTCTCAATTTAATAATTTCGGCAAGAAATTTTGCAAATGCCACATTACGGCTTGATAACAGACAAACATGAAACCATCTACTAGATGCGTCTATTAGGACCATGAAATATCAAAATGGTCCACATGGTGGATGAATTGGTCCACAAATATCACCTTGAATTCTTTCAAGAAACATTGGTGATTCTTTCTCAACCTTAAGTGGTGAGGGTCTAGTTATCAATTTTCCAAGAGAGCAAGATATACATGGAACCATTGTATCATGAAGGATTTTTCTATCCTTCAGTGGATGTCCATGTGTACATTCAATAATTCTTTTCATCATTGTTGATCCTGGATGGCCCAATCTGTTATGCCATAAATTAAATACACCAGGATCAATATACTTTTCTTTAATCACCATATGTGCTTCTGGTATATTTATATGTGTATAATGTAATCCAGAATTAAGTCTTGGCAGTTTTTCAATCACGTGATTCTTGTTAGTGATACTTAAATATTTCTCATTTTCTGCCGTTACTGACTGATAATCATATCCATTAAGGTATATGTTAGAAAAACTCAATAAATTTCTGCTTGACTTAGGAGAGAATAAGGCATTATTAATTAAAAATGTTGTACCGTTTGGTAATATGAATTTTGCCTTTCCTATCCCTTCTATCAAGTTAGCAGCACCTGATATTGTATGTATAGTTCCTTCCGTTGGTTTCAAATCAATGAAATATTTTTCAGAGCATTAGGTTACGAAAGTGGGGTGTTACATTTATGGTATCAGAGCATTAGGTTCTTTCTTGTTGAAACCCGACCGGTGTTGACCCGTGAGACTTGGTTTCACTTCCGCTACTGTTTTTGACAACTTTCTCTTCATTTCCTTTTCGGTATCCTTATTAGGGTTTTGATTCCTACCTTTTTGTTTCTCATAGATGCCTCATTTTCGCAATGCTTTGAAAAGAAACTCCCGTCGTAAGATTCGAAGAACAACTCGTCATCGTATGCCGAGATCAAATGAGAATGCAGTGGACCCGAATATTTTGACGGCAATAAATCAAGCGTTATCAAGTATGATACCTACTATAGTCACTCAAACTGTAAATGCTATTCGCGAACAACCCACTCCAGTAAATGCCATTGCGACTACACTCGAGACCCCACCTAACACATCTGAAGGTTCTGGTGGAACAATAATACAACTTGGTGATTTTCATGTATGGCTGGAGAGATTTCAGAAGCAGAAACCCCAAACCTTTAGCTCAGCGCCCGACTCCGATTGATGCAGAAAATTGGATTGCTCACATGGAGAAACTTTTTGAGGTTTTGGGATGTGTTGACAACCACA
Organism: Rutidosis leptorrhynchoides; assembly: GCF_046630445.1. Classification (NCBI taxonomy): domain Eukaryota; kingdom Viridiplantae; phylum Streptophyta; class Magnoliopsida; order Asterales; family Asteraceae; genus Rutidosis; species Rutidosis leptorrhynchoides. The sequence continues at coordinate 426,193,339 of NC_092337.1, forward strand.
AGGTGAAATTGGCTACTTATAAGTTGGAGGGTGATGCGGGAAGATGGTGGAAAGCAATCAAGCAAGCCAAAGGAGGCGATGCCTTTGTCAATGCACTTTCATGGTACGAGTTTCGTCAAGAATTCTATCAACAATACTTTTCTAGGGCTGATAGAGAGGCGTACGTTAGAGAGTATGATAACAATCGCCAGCGTGAGGACGAATCTGCTACTGACTTTATGGCCAGGTTTGTTAGACTTGCAAGTTTTATAGGCGCTGCAGCCGGAACACCAGCTGAGCAAGCTGAAAAGTTTAAGTGGGCGGTGAAGTATCGAGTTCGTTCTCAAATTGTAAATGGGCAATTTGCTAATGTGGCAGAGGCTGCAAATGCTGCTAAGAACATTGAAATGGAAGAGTTGGACTACAAAGCGTCAAAGGTAGCAAGCTACAAAAAGAGAAACGGAGATGACCAATATAGAGACGCAAAGAGAGGTCAATAAGGGAATTCGCAAAACCGTTATTCGAAACATAATAAGCGCAGTGATGTTGAGATTATTTTATGCAATACTTGTGGCAAACGTCATCCTTCAAACACATGTTACAAAGAAATTGGAGCTTGCTATAATTGTGGTAAAATGGGACATGTCGCTAAAGATTGTAAGAGCCAGCGTGATACTACCGGAGGAAACAAAACTCAACCGACAACCAACGGCATGGTGTTTGCTTTGAGGACTGATGGATCGTGTTAAGGTATAATTTAATAATTACATATTTGTATTATTTGATATATGCATGTGTGAATATATGAAGATATTTGTCTGAATTATACTATTGTCGATTTCGAGGACGAAATCCTTTTTAAGGGGAGTAGAGTTGTAATACCCATGATTTTCTAACCTTATAATATAATGTATGTGATGTACAATAACACAAAAATAAAAAATAACTACAATTATAAATATAAAACGATATTAGTCATTTTTTAGACATTAAATGATACAAGTAGCTTACACTTTTAAATTAAAATGATATTAATAATAACAAGCAAGGTCACACATGGCAACTAAACCCACTAACAATTTAGTGGAAAACTCACCTAAAGCATTCTTGAAAAGCAAAAGAAGAAATATAAAAAAAAAACGACATTATGAGCTTTTGTTAATATAATATAAGGTATGTTAATATTTAATTAGTTATGGATATGGTAGTAATGGGTAATCATAGAGGCATCATGCATATTAAATTATAATATTTGATTTATTCATTAATAAAATGCATATACCACAAAGTAACTACTATATGCTGTATAAATGGGAATACAAATCATACATATAGCATGAAAGAATTTCAAGTCAATAGTTTTACTCTTATTGAGAGGTTAGCCCGTAAACCAAATCTCCTTAAAAAAAAAAAAAAAAAAAAAAACCATATTGTAATCACCCTTGTTCACCAAAAATCATACAAGAACACAAAAGAAAAGAAAAAAAGAAAAGAAAAACACGGCTAGAAAAGTAGAGAGAGGCCGAGAGACATTCGTTGGTTGCGGGAACAAGAACATTTACACGTTAGTTTTGGTTCAAGCTCGATCTTGTTTCGAAGGTAGATCTCAATCTTACTTTAAATATATAGTGTTCTTATGTTATGCTTTACGAATCATATAGTGTTCATATATTTGATTAAAAACCAACTAAAACAAATCGAAACTCAACTGTTAGATTCATTCTTTTGGTGGTTTTATCGGAAAGTTACGGGTCTTAAAACATCAAGTTTATCAACGATTCGGAACCTAGGAATTTAAAGTATTACTTAAATTCAAGATAGGATGAATTATGTTTTGATAATTAGTATATAAAGAAGAAAACTTTTCCACTAAATAATAATAAGAAGAACAGTGACACTAGACGATGAGGATGAAGATCATATGATTTAATTTATAGTTTTACATTTACGGCCCCTAAACTATAATAGGGTTTACAAATTAAGGATACTAAATATCTTATTTATGAGTTCACACCCTGGATTATATACTAGTTTTCTATTAGGGAGGTGATCCGTACACCACCTACTTTTTGCCGTACACCACTAGAATAATTATTTGGACAATTTTGTCCTTCCCTTTATTTACCACACCTCCAGACCGCCTCTCATTTCAACCTAAACTAAAATAAACAAATCATAGAATCCTCTTTAACTTACTTTACTTCCTCCGGTCTTCTGAATTCTTTAATTATTCATCAACTACAATAACTACAATGAACACCCATATATTATTATTTGGTGTTATAAATAAGTATAACTCCTACAAATTTGATACGGAGTAATAAACTTGTGATTGCGGTAAATGATGTGGGCGGTGCGGGAGTGGTTCTATTGAGAGATGGTGTCGATATGTCGCTAAGGAATGTGCCAACGAGTTTGTGCAGGAGATTGGGGTGCGAGGACTTGAATTATTACTGTGATTACTATGCCCTAATTGTGGCTAAAATTTGGGGAACCTCTTTTGGTTCTACTTGTTGGGTTTTCTTGAATACTCAAAGAATCAAATGAGTCATTTGAAAAACGAAGTTTGTGGCTCTAATTTTATAGAATTTGTTCTGGAGGTTTTGTTTGAGTTCTTAGTTTGAAATTAGGGTTCTTAATTATTTATTATACATTAGTTATTTGTATGTATAAATTTAGATTTAGATTGCTTGTGTTGCTTTTGTTCTGGGTTATATTTAAATTTTCGAATTAAATTCAGAAAGGGAAAGAGTTACCCGTTTATGGGCTTGTATATTTCGATTATATATTGCTATATTGATCAATTGTACCCACTGTAACAATTGTTTAATTTATTACTAAATCACTTGCAAATGGAAGGACGTTGTTATTGTTTAAAGTAGAAGAATGTGCAAAAGTTCAAAGTAGTGTAACCGAGAAGTCAAAAAGGGAGGTGGTGGTGGGATATGGTAAATAAAATATAAAATAAAGGGTACAAATGTCCAAATAATTTATTTGGTGGTTTATGGCAAAATGGAGGTGGTGTAAGGATCACCTCCCTTTCTATTAATACTACTCGTATTAGTCCTAAGTTTAATTCAAACATGTCCTAAGCTTGTTAGTTAATGACTATACAATTTCCAATTTGATAATAGGATAAGTGAAAAAGGGTGTAATAAGCTTTGGTTGATTTAAGGTACGGATTTCTTTACTCATAATATTTAAACGGATTATTTTTACTAAAATATACTTGTTAATATATATCGACGGATTCTAATCTTTTTACTAAAATTACTTTGATTAATATTGTTTGATATGGATATCGGTTCATTTAATTAATTTGTACGAACTCTTTGATAAATTTTATTGGACTCCGTGCGTTATTGACCCCTATTAATATTGACTTCTGAACATCGTTATTGGCTTCTAATAGTTGGACTCATTGCTTTATTGTTGACCAAATATTTGTTTAGCGTTATTTATTTTACTCTGGGTATGCGAGCATAACTTCCTATGGAGGTACCATAGGCATGTCATTGTGGCACCGGTGACGTGACACTTCCGTAATGGTGTGATTTGTTACGGTGTCTCCTCATTGTGGTGTGATGGGATTTTTAGGAGGCGTATTGGTTAACCATAGTTATTGTATTGGATCGTATTGTTGTGAATGGGGTGTAGTGCCCAACGCCTCATTCACCATTGTTGGTACACTTGGATCTGCAGTCCATGTACCCATTGTATTGTATTGTGTTGTATTGTATTGTATTGTATTGTATTGTATTGTATTGTATTGAGCTCGGATTGTCGTACCCCATTGATTCTGGATTCGTATGGATCCTATTGACTCTGGATTTGTAAGAATCCCATTGACTCTAGATTCGTTTGAATCTCATTGATAGATATTTGTTCTTGTTCAGTTCATCGCCAACTTTCATTTTCGTTACTTAAAAATTATTTTACAAAACATATATATTTTCTTTTATCGGTATCCGCGCACTGGGCCTTTCGCTCAGCCGCATTTTCTTTCCATGCGGCAGGTATTCAAGGATCGCAAGGAACAGAGCTATAAGGAAATTGACGAAGCCAGAAAAGTTTGTTCAAGAATCATTTCATTATTATTTTCGTTATTATATAAATTCTGTTACGCACTTTCAGTTTGGTTCATTTGAAGACAATTAATGTATCGTTTCTTATTAGATGCTTGAAATAAATGAATTTTAATGTTATTGATTATCGTTAACGTGACATCCATTTTCGGTTACGAAAGTGGGGTGTTACATTAGTAGTACTAATCACTGTACAGTTTAGCTCAGATCTAATTTATCAGTTATATTATATTTATCAATTATATTATATAAATTAGGCGTTGTTCAGTAAGCTACTTATCTAACTACCGTTTGCAATGAATTATTGGGAAATAGGTAATTGTACCTGTGATTTCTAGTTAGTTGGAGTGAGGCTTTGACCTCACCTTAATGATAGATTTTCTCTGAATAGATTGTGTACCATAGACTCTCCCATTCCATCCTATATCACCAATTGAGTTTTTGGTGATCTGCTCTTAAGACAGAAGATTTGAAGATTTACTCACATGTATATCTTACTGAAGTTTCAAGCTGTTATGTCTATTATTTAGTTTGATTAGAATACTCGTAAGTTCATATTAGATTGGTGATCTGAAATTGTATATGTTATATACTTTAAGCTTTTATTTCTCATTTGTTGTTTATTCTATTTGCCTATCTTATTGTAGCTTCAATTCTAACTCACTATTTTCATTTGTAAACATGTATCTTAAAATATTTTTCTCCAGTGAAGTAAGGTGTCTGTTCTGAATTATTTGTAATAATGGACTCATCTCATGATGCAATAGATTTAGTACCACTAATATCATGACATTGTATTCTTTTCAAGCTGGGAATCTGATGTTCATTTCTTCTGAATTTCGGCTCAGAATCGGTAACGCCCCTCACCACTGTTGCTACAGTAGTTGTAAAAATAGATCTTTGAGTTAACTAATGTATTTTCTACTTAACAGGCTAATATTTTCTTGGTTGATTTGTTTTTCTTTTCCTTTTTTGCAGAATATAATGAATGAGTGCGTTGTGGCCTGCGATTTTCAAGAACTAATTGTAAATCATTATAAGATGCTAGAAACATATGTTGTTGGTGTACTTCTTTATGCATTTTGGTGTATCAATCATAAGAAATGTACTGGATGGTTATGAGTTTTATCTCTTGTAAAAGATATATGGATGCATGTGATTTTCGATTTTTAAAGTGCAGTGCTAGAATCATATTTTGGTGCAATTTTATGTATTCAATTTTAATTTCAGAGTGCATGCGTGGATATATATACACATATATGAACCTATATAAAAATATATGTATACATATATACATCTCAATTACTCGCTCTTAAAAGCGTGAAAATGTAGTTTCAAATGCTAATTTAATCTCTGTTCCTCACGCTTGTTCATGTGTAGATGTAGCTTTGAAACCCACACTTAAAAGAGTGAAGATGTAGCCACAAATACTCACACTTAAAAAAGTGTGAAATGTAGTCCAAATACTCACGCTCAGAAGCATGTAGATTGTTTAAAATTTTGTTACGCCCAAATTCCACACGCCATACCCAAGTGTGAGCTTGATATATTTACATGCTCTGAAGCGTGTGCATATCCATAAATAAGCGTTTAAACTTGACCTTGTTGTTGTAGTGTATTAACCATCGGATCAAATCAGATAACAATATTAGCTAATATAACTTTAAACCAGCTTAACTTCCACTAATACCGTTGCCTTAATTTCCTAAATAACGTGTTTCCACTCCGTATCCAATTCGATTTATTTGGATAACCCTAATCGATTTCATAATAAACCGAATTTTGTCCATCTTCAATCCCATTAGAATACTGAAAGATTAAATTTAAAGAGAATCCAATTGTTTATACAGGCAAATCAATTGTGTGGTACTCTTCAAAGAGGATAAAAGAATTATCCTAAAAAATCACACAGACGTCACTTGCATTGTTGACAATTAACGACTTTTTTACGAGATTACGAACATTGGGTAGTCTTTTATCAGGATATTTAGTGAAACTTTCGTCTTTGTCGTAATCTTATTTCGTCACTTGCATTTTTTTATTAGCTTCTAACTTTTTCCTATCTGCGCAATAATACCGAAATAATGAAAAAAATATTTTTAAATGTTTGAATTCAAAATTGATGCGTTTAATATGATTCTATGTCTTAGATAGTATCATGTTTAAATCCCACAAAATTTGCGGGTTATAATCTAGTACTAGTTAAGGACCCGTGAATACACGGGTTGTTCTAAAAGAACATACACATAGCCTAATACGCCATCTTTATATCATAACAAAGTTTAAGAACTACCTTGGTTATTTCAAAAATAATTTGTATAATTACTATATATTACTAAATTTTATAGATGGTTTTTTTCAATCAACTTAGTTTACAGATACAACCCTCCTACCACATAAGTTTCTCAAATTTTCTTTTAATTAACATAATAACGACGTAAAGTGACTCTTGCAACCTTTTCTTAGTGGCGGAAGCAGGATTTTTCTTCACCGGGGACGAAATTTTTTTTTAAACCGTAGCAACTTTTTTGGTAAAATACGGAGTTTTTGGGACAAAAATTGGAGGTTTTTAGGCAAAATTTTGAGGTTTTTGGATAAAATTTGAAGGTTTGTGGGCAAAATTTGAAAGTTTTGGGGCAAAATTTAGAGAATTGTGGGCAAAATTTGAAGGTTTTGAGACAAAATATGTAGGTTTTGGGGCAAATGGCTTTTGGATTTGGGGCAAATGGCTTTTGGGTTTGGGGCAAAATGAAAAAAATCCAAATTTTTACACTAAAATTTCGAAATCGACTGGGGGCGGGCGCCCCCAGCCCCCCCTCTAAATTCGCCCCTGCCTTTTCTCATGATTTTATTATAAATCGTCAACTGTAGCTCAGTGAAAACATGGGTTTACTAACATACATATAATGAAAAAACTAATGGAAAAGAGGTAAACTCATGAAGAAACGGTTATGTTAAAATTCAAAAATGAACACGGTAATATAAAACATGAACAATAGGAATCATCTGAACTTTTGGTTAAAACAAATTACAAAATGATATTTACCCATTTGCACAAAAAAAACTTCATGCATAAGCAATGTATCTATCTCACAATCATATATCCATAAAAAATCACTACAAACTTCATAGTAACCACTTTAAAGAAGTAGAGTAGCAAGTAAAAATTGGGTCATACCCAAGCCACTTCTCATTTTGATCATCATCAGAGACAAAGAGAGGATGCAGGCATCTCATCACCATTCACCGTAGTTTTTAAAGCTATGTCTATATACTTGATAGTGACAAAACGTTATACGTCAAAATTTACATGAAGACATCTAATGAATCATTCCACGAACATAGTTTATACTAAAAGACATCTTCATATCTTCCAATAACATGTCTGAAAGTTTTAAACATAGTTAGAATAATAAAAATCTGGAACTAATTATCAAATATAGATTTGAGTATTCAGAGATCAGGGTGTTTGTTTATTGACAAAGTAATGTACCAAATTGTAAATGGGTCTAGATTGCCACATCTTATCAAAGTTAATTAACAACTCTAATGAATCATTCTAAAATCTTCAAGACTTATCAATCTTAACAGCAACCAACACCTTCTTCTAGATATGAGTTCTCAACAACATTGTCCTTCTCAAGACTATTATTCCCAAATCGACTTCTCTCAAATTTTAAGTTCATATCCACGAACATAAGAAAAGGCTACAACAACACTCTACAACATGACAAGAGTAAGCATCATAATGTTAAGCTGATAAGCAGTTAATCATCCACTATCTACAACTACTAACAAAAGATCTACTCTCTTTTGGTATGCACATATGAGACCTGAAGTTCAATTTAAGTGAAGACAATTATACAGTTCCATACAGCTAGAGCAAAAGGTTTACATTCTTTTGACAAATTTTATTCAAGTGAAGCGAACATCAACAATCTCAGATATTATAAGTATTAAAGCAAATTACCTACCAACAACAAATACGGAGTATTAATCAAGAGAAACATATATCAATAAAGTTTTAACTTTATTACTTTTTTCTCTTGGGCATTTCATCGAACGGTTTGCTTCTTCATGAAAACACTTCAGTAGATCAAACCAAATCATAAAACTTAAAAATTTGAACATAAACCCTAAGGTAACAAAGAAAAAGAGTACAATTCTAATCAATAGGGATAAAACACAGACTATATCTAATCGTAAATCCATTGACGACCATACACTTGATTCTGTGACCAAATGATCCGATTGCAGCGGTTGTAACTCTGAAATACGATCGATTTCTTAATCCACTCACAAGACCACTCCTGTGCAATAAAATCCCAATTGATTTTGACAGTCTGTTAAATATATATATTTAACGATAAGCTTACAATAGAATTTAGAGTATCATAAACAAAACTAACAAAATGGTGTAGTGCAAAAAACATTAAAAACAACTGAAGAAATCGATATTACCTGGAACAATGACTATTGGGAAAGATATAATGGAAAGGTATAAGATATAGACATAGATGAAGGTTTCAATCGTGAAAATACCATGTTTGGAGAATGAGGTAAGAAACTTGTGTATTAATATGCATTTTTAGTTTGAATTCAAACATAATTGAATTGAATTGATTTGTTTGAGGAAGAAGGAAGAGATAACAGGAACCAATTACATGTTCTGCGTGATATGGTGTTGGCAGAATTAATAGTTTCAAAAAATACGCGTGATAAAAATAACGGAGTAATCAAGTTAAAAGGTTTCTATTTTTTTTTTTTTGGCGAAAAACGTAATATTATAAATATAGATCCAATGATCTAGGGCGTTACAAGATTTGTTACATTAACAAAAATGAATTTGTATGCCTTTACCCTATTACAATTACATTAGAACAACAATACTCGGAAAACAAACCCCGAGACAACCACAATTGATGATCAGAAGCTGATGCTTCTTTGAGGTAACCGCCACCTAGACCACCGAATCCTGAAAAAAGTCCTCACCTGAATCGAAGCCAGCAACGGCGAACAACAATCCACGAGCCCACCCACCAAACCGCAACAACCCCCAACATATAACTTTGAACTCAAAACGCTCGTCGGGCAAACCAAGAACACCCACCTCGAGACCGCATCAACCAGCAACCCAAATCATAACCCCGTTAGTCAGCACAACCAAGCAAACCCAACAGCAATCAGCTCGGAAACCCTAACCTGTCAAAGCCCTATCAACCGGATGATCGGGCACCAACCGAGAAAACTACTCTAGGAGACCAATCTTTTGGCGCTTAAAAACCCTAAAGTCACTAAGGCGGCAACAACACCGGACCGTTCCGAACCGAAATCGGCGACAAGGAAGATGGAACGAACGGGATCGAACCCAACGAAACTGTCAAGGGCCAAACGAACCTAAAGCCCACAACACCGAACAAGCCCACACAGAACCCAAACTAACAAGCCTAAACGAGCTCAAGCCAACTCAAGGCCCAAACCAACCAGGCCTGACCAGCCTCGTACACAAACCCAAAAACCAGCACGCATTAAGAGGCCCACCAATCAAACGTCAAAGCAACCGGCTAGATCACCGGACTCCGGCGAGCACATCCAACGAAGCAGGCCCAGGGAGGTGAGAGGGTGAAGCAAAACCGCCATGTTTGTAAAAAAATATACGAAAGAAAGAAGAATCACCATCACGCCCTAATCCGTACAAAGAAGACAGAAATCCGGCCAAAATTCCGGTCACCTCACAAATCCGGTCACAGAACACAAAGTGTTCGTCGCCTGTAACCGGCTAAGGGGAAGCCACCAGAAGAGACCTCTGTCACACGTGAAGACTAGAACAGGGAAAATGCTAACCGAAGATAAAAAGCAAGATCCAAAGCTTGTGGACCAGATCCGCCAAAGGGTTGAAACCTTACCACTCGCCGCCTGAAAACGAGAGAAAGGACCACGAAGCCAACGGAAAAAGCGAAAACCCACCGAAAAAACATTGGAGCAGATGGATCGGGGAAAGAGGAAGAAAAGGAAGTAAATAAAAAAAAAAAAAACCGGACCACCGGCGAGATGCCGGTGGCCGGAGAAGAGAGAAGACCGGAACTTACAAAACGTCAGGTAAGATAAAGAAGAAGGATCAAGAAGAAGAACAAAGTCAAAAGGTAAATGCGATGTTAGATCTAGAAGTGAATGTTTAAACAGTTGGTGAGTATAATGAATAAATTAAAAGGAAGAAAAGAAAAAGCTCACCGGAGGAAACCAAAAGCAAGAGAGGAAGAGGGAGGCACGGTTTTCAAGTCAAGAGATTCTTGTTTAATGGGTTTGTAGTTAAAAGGTTTCTATGTAAAACAACTCTAAAGAAAAATTAATTGGGAAGAGAGTGTACTCCGGAAGCATCCAAAACTTTTTCCCTAGAAAATCACAATTAAATTCAAATTTAAATTCCACTCTATTATTAATTATATTAATATTAAATATTAATATTAATTACTTATATCTAATTAATTAATTAGGTTAATTTTTATTATGACATCATCTAATTATAGAAACTCATCTCTATTACATGCCACGTCACCTAAAGTGATGTCAACTTTATTGCCAAATTATATATAGTATAGATAGATAGATAGATAGATTATATATTAAAGGTGTACGTATAATTTATTTTTTATTATTATTTTAATTTTTTAACTTTGTATTTTAATTATTAATATTATATTATATTAAAATATTAATATTAAAATTAAATTAATTGCCGATTTATAATCAGAAAGTGGGTGGGGGGGGGGGGGGGGGTGGTGGTGTCAATGTTTTATATTCATTCAAAAAATCAGCTTCAATAGAAAAACCCCTAAAAATAAATCACGATTCAAAAAACCCTAACCCTAAAACTTATCGAAGCAGAAGCAAACCATGGCGCTTTCAGATGAGAAAATCCGATGCATTTTTACTATGGGAAGCATCGAATGTGTGATGGAAAAAAGTAAGAGTGATGTTGAATCAATTTTTCGAATGACGTTTACACCTGTGTGTCTGAATCAATTAATGGCAAAGTTGTTACAGAACCTTCTAGGAGGTATATGCTCGTGTTACACCCTGTTTTTTTATTAGTTGCCATTTTTCAGTTCTAATCAAAGTTGTTAACCCTGATGCGTTTGAGTAGAATTTTTATTTTTTATTTTTTCAGCTATCAAAATGTTGCCAAAAGTAAAATACATGATAATTCTGAAGATAACAACATATCATGTATTGTTTTGACGTCGTATGCAGCAGCTGTTTCAGCAAAACAGGTATGTATGTTTAAAGCTTATCTAAAATTGATATTATATGTATTTATTTAAATGGTTACGTTTATTGTGAAGGATTTTCTTGTGCCCGAGAGACATAATAAATTAATGTGGCTTACATGTTGTGATCCAAGTCGGGTCATACCCAATAACAAGCTATCAACACTTTATGTATTTGTTTTGACAATCGGATCATTAAAGCAAATACACGACACTTGAATTTTAGAAATTGGTTTTCTAAAATAAATGCTAGATATAATTATTTGGATAATTATAAGTTACTACATGTTGTATATTATTTATATAGGTTATAAATAATATAAAGTGTATGTAACATATGTGTGTTGCATTTTATTTTATAAAAGGCTTATAAAATAAAATACTTACAACTAAATGCATGTATGTTTTATAAATATGTAATAAAATATAAAATAAATGGAAGGGGTGGGGGGCCATTTTTGAAGGCTCCTAGGTGCCAACCACCCTTCCTTGATTACTCCATATAATTATGACTAATACACATGCATTGGTGCAACTTTTAACACACTCTTTGACTCTAGCATTTTGAAAATAATACTTGCAATTTCCTCTCCTTCTTGGTTGATTTTTGCAAGTAATTAAGTGTCTAAAATCCTAACCAAGTCTTGGGTGTTGATTATTGCTTGTGGGTATCAAAGATTTGAGGCTTCAAGTTAGAAGTTTTCTTCATCTACATCATCTTCTTCATCCTAGTTCTTCACCTCCATTTTGGAGTAGGTATAAACATCTAACTAGCTCTATTTACATTTAAGTGTATTTTCAAGACTAGATCTTTAATGGATTTCAAATTTAAAAGGGTTAAACTTTACATGCATAAACTTGAAATTGCTTCCGCTTTATATATACATATATACACGAATTTATATGTAACAAAATGGGTTTGTGACTTTGTTTATGTATTGAAATCCATCAATGGTATCTAGAGCCAAAGTCTTGTTAATATGCTTCTTGTTTTTGGCTAGTAAACTCACTTTCTTTACAATCTACCAACATGCATGAAAGTAGAATGTAAAAATATTGAGTTTTGGTGGGTGTATGGTGATGGCCGAAATATTTGGTCCCAAAAATGGGTTTGGGATTTCAAGTTTTGGCCATGTTTGATGTTATGTTGTTGTTCACAATCGAGCCTAGGCCATGTGTTTGTTTGGTTGATTGATTTGGTGATTATTCATGGGTGTAATATTCATTCATATGGCTTGTAATTATTTTGTAATTTTGGTTTGTAAAAGTTGTAATTAATCTTGTATTTTGTATGTAATTTGTTCTATTTTGGTTTGTAAAATAGAATAGGTTGTTATTTCATTTTCTAGAAAAATTGTATTAGGATATGATTTTGTAAAATGAAAGTGAAGATTCATGAAGAAGATTACAAGATGAAATTTTGAAGATTACAAGATTAAGTGGGAGATTTTGGTAAAATCTCTTACTTTGGTTTAACCCCTTAGGTGACATTTGTTTATTGGCTAAACAAATGTCTACCAAAATGGCTCTTGATTGTGAACACTTTGCTATGCATGTTTGTGTATGTTTGTATGTTTGGTTGTTACAAGATCATCACATGATTACACTTGCATAATACATTATAAAATGGTTATAATAAAACATAACAAAATGACACTAATAATTGGTTATTAGACTTGAATAAAATGGTTTATTTAAAAAGGTAATGAAATGGTTAAAACTAGTAATTGGTTACTAAAAGGCACATGAAAATGGGTTTTTCATAAACATACTACACACCAAATGCATGTTGGTGTATAGCACTTTGTTTTCTAAACTAGAATGTAGAAAACCTAAAATCCCTTTACTAATACAAGATAAACAAGTTAAACGCCATCCTTTTGTGGAAACACTTAGACATATTAGGAATCTCATGATGGGATAAAGGTCACCTAACCGTCATGAGTGAACTAATATGAATAAAGTACACTTTGCATGCTTGTGGGATAAAGGTCACCTAACCACTTGTATGTTAAGTCTACATGTCTACACAAGTAGGACGACTTGATTTGGGAATCATGAACTTAGGGTCACCGAAGCATGAGGAACAAATAGGCGTTGATGGGATTAATATGCCATGCAAAAGGATTGCATGATCCCATAACTTAGAAGTTGCAAAAGGATTGCAATTGTCATTATGACTACCTAGCTAAATCAAATGACGGGATAAAGGTCACCTAACCGAAATTTGATTTACCGTTGGATTCTAATATTTAATAAAACAAATTAAAAGGGTATTGTTTATTAAATCCAAATCGATACTTAAAAGAACTTTGTTGAATTTTGTAGATGGCCGCTAATAACAACAACAACATGAACAACGCACCACTTAACTTTAACAACCTATCGTTACGGTCTCTCCTCGAGAAAGACAAACTCAACCATACAAATTTTATGGATTGGTTCCGCAATCTTCGGATTGTCCTCAAACAAGAGGATAAAATGTATGTGCTTGAGGACCCCATTCCCGACCAACCGGATGAGAGTGATGTGGAGGCAATGGCCTCTTACGATAAGTATTGCCACGACTCCCTTCAAGTCTCATGCTTAATGCTTGGGACTATGATACCCGAACTCCAAAAGGATTTCGAGCATCATAGCGCTTACGACATGATAACACAATTGAAGGAGATGTTTCTCCAACAAGCACGTGTTGAGCGTTTCGAAACGGTTCGGGCGCTTCATGCTTGTCGTATGGACGAATCCCAATCGGTTTCATCTTATGTACTTAAGATGAAAAGCCTTATCGATCGTGCTAACCGTCTCAACCTTAACATATCTAATGAGTTAGCCACCGATCTTATCCTTAACTCCCTATCAAAGAGGTTTGATCAATTTGTAATTAATTACAACATGAATGGGATGGATAAGAGCATAGGTGAGCTTCATGGTATGCTTAGGACGGCGGAAACAAGCATGGGTAAAAGAGCTTTACCCGTGTTAGCAATCGATCAAGGTGGGTCTAAAGGTAACACCTCTAAGCCAAAGGTGGCTAAGAGAAAAGGACCCGTCCATCAAGGCAAAGGGAAGGGGAAGATGGTTACCCCAACCATCAACAAGGCCAAGAAGCAAAAGGTAGCCGAGAAGGCAAACCCCAAGGAAGACCCATGTTTCGGTTGCGGTGAGATGGGTCATTGGAAACGAAACTGTCCGGTCTATCTTAAAGAGTTGAAGGACAAGAGGGATGCAGGGCAAACCTCAGGTAATATATATATGGTATATATAGAGCTTAGTATTACTTCTTCTAATACATGGGTATTAGACACGGGATGTGGAACTCATATTTGCAATTCTTTGCAGGGGTTCAAAAGAAGTGATCATAAAGCGGGAACATCAAGTCTCTATATGGGCAATGGTGCAAAGGTGCATGTTAAAGCTCAAGGAGAATTTGTTTTGAAGCTTCCAAGTGGATTGGAGCTTATTTTAGAAAATGTTTTGTATGCACCGGATTTATGTCGAAACATTATTTCTATTTCTCGCTTAAGACAATGTGGTTTCAATGTTAATTTTATTGATAATGATATCCATTTTTCTAAAGATGATATATTCTATTTCAAGGCTACGCCTTCAAATGGAATTTATGAATTGGTTCATGATGATGCATCATCTAATAGCTCAATATACCATACTAGCACCAAGAAACTCAAAAGGGATTTGAGTGATTCCTATTTATGGCATTGTCGCCTTGGACATATAAACAAGAACCGAATGCATACACTTCAAAGGAATGGACTTTTGAAATCAAATGAAATGGATTCGTTTGATGTATGTGAATCTTGTTTACAAGGCAAGATGACTAAAGCACCTTTCAAAGGCACTCATGAAAGGGCTAAAGATTTATTGGGTTTAATACATTCGGATGTATGTGGACCCTTTAAACCCATAACTAGGAATGGTGAAAGATACTTTGTTACTTTCATTGATGACTTTAGTCGTTTCGGATATGTCTATTTACTAAGACACAAGGACGAAACGTTTAAAGCATTCAAAGAATATCAAAACGAAGTACAAAATCAACTCAATAGGACAATCAAGGTACTTCGTACCGATAGAGGAGGTGAATACCTAAGCGATGCCTTCCAAGATCATCTTAGGAGTTGTGGGATCATCTCACAACTTACTCCACCCGGAACACCCCAACTTAATGGAGTATCCGAAAGGAGGAACCGAACCCTAATGGATATGGTTCGATCTATGATGGCTAGAAGCTCGTTACCTCTATCATTTTGGGGTTATTGTCTAAGCTCCGCGGCTCGTATTTTAAATATGGCCCCAACCAAGAAAGTGGAACGAACTCCTCATGAGATGTGGTTTGGAAAACCTCCTTCTCTTTCATACTTGAAAGTATGGGGATGTGAAGCTTATCCTAAGCGTTATGTAGCAAATAAGCTACATGCTCGATCCACAAAGTGTATCTTCATAGGATATCCCAAAGATGACATGGGATATTACTTCTATGATCCATCCGAGCAAACGGTATTTGTAGCTCGGAAAGCGGAATTCCTTGAAACCAAGTTCCTTATGGAAGGTGATGGTGAAAGAAAAATAGATCTTGTAGAGGTACAAGATCAAGCCGATGATACACAATTGGTTGACACTAGCACTCAACATGAGGATGCTGAAAATGATCAAGTGGATGATCAAGGTACACAAGACGTTCGAAGATCTAGTAGGATTAGTAATCCTCCCGAGAGATATGGGTTTCTCGTGGATGGTTGCTATACGGTTGATTTGGATGAACCGACAAACTACAAAGATGCTTTATCAAGGATAGATAAAGATAAATGGCAGGAAGCCATGAACGCCGAGATGCAATCCATGTATGAAAACCAAGTTTGGGAACTTGTTGAGCAACCTCCTAGCTCTAAGCTAGTTGATTGCAAGTGGATTTTCAAGATGAAAACCGACATACATGGAAACTTGGATACATACAAAGCTAGACTTGTAGCAAAGGGTTTCACTCAAACTCAAGGGGTTGACTATGATGAGACCTTCTCGCCTGTGGCAATGCTAAAGTCTATTAGGATATTATTTGCCATCGCTGCTCATTATGATTACGAAATTTGGCAAATGGATGTCAAAACCGCTTTCCTAAATGGATATCTTGAGGAAGATGTCTATATGGCACAGCCCGAAGGTTTTGTCGATCCGAAAAATCCTAAAAAAGTATGCAAGTTAAAGAAATCAATCTATGGGTTGAAACAAGCATCGAGAATGTGGAATCATCGTTTTAATGAAGAGGCAAAGAAATTTGGCTTTATTAAAAATGGTGATGAAGCTTGTGTATACAAGAAGGCTAGTGGGAGCTCCATAATGTTCCTTGTGCTATATGTGGATGACGTATTATTATTTGGGAATGATATAACCACAATGCAAGAGGTCAAAACTTGGTTAAAAAGTTGCTTCTCCATTAAGGATCTTGGAGAAGCACAATATATATTGGGGATTGGAATCTATAGGAATAGATCCAAGAGATTGATAGGCTTAAGTCAAAGTACATACATTGATAAGGTCTTGAAAAGGTTCAAGATGGAAAACTCTAAGAAAGGTTTGGTACCTATTCAAAGAGGAACCGTTCTCAGTTCATCTCAGTGTCCTACCACGAAAGATGAACAAGAGAGAATGAAGAAAGTCCCATACGCATCTGCTATTGGGTCTATCATGTATGCAATGATATGTACTAGACCGGATGTGTCATGCGCTCTAAGCTTGACAAGTAGATACCAGAATAACCCAGGAAATAGTCATTGGACTGCGGTTAAATGTATATTGAAATACCTTAGAAGGACTAAGGATATGTTTCTAATATATGGGTCTGGTGAGGAGGAACTCGTTGTAAAAGGTTACGTGGACGCGAGTTTCCAAACTGATCGAGATGACTCTCGGTCACAATCCGGTTATGTATTCATGTTAAATGGTGGTGCGGTCTCTTGGAAGAGTGCGAAACAGGAAGTTGTTGCGTTATCCACTACAGAGTCGGAGTACATTGCCGCCTCATTGGCAGCTCAGGAAGCTGCATGGATGAAGAAATTCATCGACGACTTAGGAGTGGTCCCTTCCATTCAGGACCCTCTTGAGATCTTTTGTGACAACGAGGGTGCGATTGCTCAAATCAAGGAACCTCGTGCTCATCAAAAGACTCGTCACATTGAGCGGAGATTCAACTACATTAGGGATGAGGTTGAAAAGGGAAAGATATGTATTCACAAAGTTCACACAGATCAAAATGTTGCGGATCCACTCACGAAGCTTTTACATGGGCCAAAACATGAGGGACATGTTTGTGCATTAGGGCTTCGACATTCTAGTGATTGGAATTGATCTACTTTATGTATTGTAACGGAACGAATTAGTTCAAACTCATTAATATAATTATGGTATTAATTTAAATTATGAGTCATGTTCCAATTTAGCATATTTTATCCATGAATAAATTATTATTCTAAATTCCGTAGTTGATCACATTTGTGGGAACAAGTGTGAGGTCTAGACTATTATGAACTTAGATTGGTTAACATTCAAATGGTGAATGTAGGGCACGGTTGCAACCAAGGTTCATAGATATTTGTGGGACACAAATATTGGAAGACCCGCTCTCAAGATTACTATATGGAACCTTTGTGGTTGATCACATGTAATCTTGAGTAAAGGAGAATATCATTATATCCTCTGACCTGAGACACATATTGGGTTCAGATATTCACCGAATATTGTGCCTTGATTCTTTCCTTCGCTATTCTGAAACATGGTAGTACATAAGGGAGGTTTCAGGTATGGTACGAAGTGTAATGTCTAGGACGTATGTAGTCAAGATGGAATTTGTCCCTCTTATTCGTTGAGAGTCAGATGTCTAAGGCCTGACAAAGTTAAATCTATAAGAGAGTGATCATTCTATGTCTCTTGGATTTAACATGACATCTAGGGCAAAAGGATATATTGAAAGATTCACCTAAATCATATTCGAAATGGAAACTCGAAAGGGATGATGTTATTGAATGGCACTAAGTCATAACATGTTGGGGTGATGGACGGTCGTTAGGTGGTATCTGTCACTTGCATTAATTCCTTATGTTTCTCGTGCAAGTGGGAGATTGAAGGATTTTCTTGTGCCCGAGAGACATAATAAATTAATGTGGCTTACATGTTGTGATCCAAGTCGGGTCATACCCAATAACAAGCTATCAACACTTTATGTATTTGTTTTGACAATCGGATCATTAAAGCAAATACACGACACTTGAATTTTAGAAATTGGTTTTCTAAAATAAATGCTAGATATAATTATTTGGATAATTATAAGTTACTACATGTTGTATATTATTTATATAGGTTATAAATAATATAAAGTGTATGTAACATATGTGTGTTGCATTTTATTTTATAAAAGGCTTATAAAATAAAATACTTACAACTAAATGCATGTATGTTTTATAAATATGTAATAAAATATAAAATAAATGGAAGGGGTGGGGGGCCATTTTTGAAGGCTCCTAGGTGCCAACCACCCTTCCTTGATTACTCCATATAATTATGACTAATACACATGCATTGGTGCAACTTTTAACACACTCTTTGACTCTAGCATTTTGAAAATAATACTTGCAATTTCCTCTCCTTCTTGGTTGATTTTTGCAAGTAATTAAGTGTCTAAAATCCTAACCAAGTCTTGGGTGTTGATTATTGCTTGTGGGTATCAAAGATTTGAGGCTTCAAGTTAGAAGTTTTCTTCATCTACATCATCTTCTTCATCCTAGTTCTTCACCTCCATTTTGGAGTAGGTATAAACATCTAACTAGCTCTATTTACATTTAAGTGTATTTTCAAGACTAGATCTTTAATGGATTTCAAATTTAAAAGGGTTAAACTTTACATGCATAAACTTGAAATTGCTTCCGCTTTATATATACATATATACACGAATTTATATGTAACAAAATGGGTTTGTGACTTTGTTTATGTATTGAAATCCATCATATTGTAGGGTTTGAATTCATCGAGTCTAGGATTGCAGGAGAAACGAAGGCGGAAAATTGTGGTATTTCAGCTGTCCTATGTATTTTCGTTTTCAGATCGCATATCCTTGCAAAAGCTAATTTTTTTTTTTTTTTTTTTTTTTTTTAAGTAACCAAGCTAATATTTCATTAACAAGAACCTCAGTTACATATATACATACATCTCGAATAAAACATGCAGCACAAATACTACAACAATTAATAGACCAATTAACGCAATTGATCATTAGCTAATTGAACTCAATTAACGCAATTAATCATTAGCTTTTTCTTGCCATATATAATTATAATAGACCACATCAATTACAAACTTGAACTTTTTTTTTTTTCCCTTTCTTTCTCTGATTTGTACTTATATGTTGTGTTTTACTTGCTTGTTTCTCAAAATAGGTCCACTTTTCTTAGGCAGTCTCACAAAGTAAGTTTTAGTACTATTTAGGATAGTTTTCAACTCTATCCACTTATTGTTTTGAGCCACAATTTTAACACACACACACACACACACACACACACATATATATATATATATACAGCTTAGAAAAAGATCTTGTTATGTTAGTTAACCCCTACGGGAGGTATTTCTTGGTTTCTAAAATTACCAGCAATGTCTTGTGTTATGGTGACCCCAAATCAAAAGAAAATGCTAAAAGAGTAGTACCCGATTATGTTGATAATTATGCTGATAGACATATTCAGAAACCGTACCTGAAAGTTATTTCCGATAAATATACAAAGAATAACATGTGTTTGGAGTATCACGGTGTGGAGTCCGATGAAATCGAGGTTTGTACCTGAAAGTTATTTCCGATAAATCTTCAATCTAATTAATAAATGAATATCAAATAACAACATTACCTACAATGGTCTACCTAACCCCAATCATCTTCAGTTGCACCAAATCGACTAGGACAAAAAAAAAACGTTGATTCTGCAAGGTGTATCCCAAGTTGTTCCCAAACTCCTCGAATGCTAGCATATACTCATCTTTCTCTTCATTGTAAGCAAGACCCTCAAGTGTAAGAAAATTTTTACAACGGTTACCAAAGCGGATTCTTCTGTATGTCACCCAAATATTTTTCTGTCTTTTGACACAAATGATTGAAACGGGTATACCGTCGAGGGTTCCCTCATACTCCACAAACTCATCATTAACGGATGAAGGTTTCCTTTTAGAAATCGTCATCCTTTCATTCGACACCAGGCTTTCATGGAATTTAATATCTTCAATGGTCTCTTGACCGAAGTCAGAAACATTGAGCGATACTGAAACTTCAATAAACCTTTTCATTGTCATGCAATGATGTACACTAACATGCTTGACTTCGTCTCCGCTATGAAAAGACACGGTGTACATTGAAAACTGGATCCGTTGCGAATCCTTTTCAACTTTGAAGGTCTTTTTCATCACTTTGAATGACGACGTGGTGCTGCCCATAGTTACAGGAATACCATAAGTATTAGATTCTGGAATAACCAAGGCACCCACTTTATCCTTGAGAAAATTTTCAGGGTCTTTGTCGGAGAAGAGGTGTTTGTCCTCATGCATATGGGCGGATATATCAAATTCCTGAAAGATAATTAATAGGATATATATAAAATAAATATATATCGGTAACAATAATTTTATCAAACATATATAAATATATATGTACAAACCTCGATTTCATCGGACTCCACACTGTGATACTCCAAGCACATGTTATTCTTTGTATATTTATCGGAAATAACTTTCAGGTACGGTTTCTGAATATGTCTATCAGCATAATTATCAACATAATCGGGTACTACTCTTTTAGCATTTTCTTTTGATTTGGCGTCACCATAACACAAGACATTGCTGGTAATTTTAGAAACCAAGAAACACCTATCGTAGGGGTTAACTAACACGACAAGATCTTTTTCTAAGCTGTCATAAAAAAAATGTTAAAATTGTGGCTCAAAACAATAAGTAGATAGAGTTGAAAACTATCCTAAATAGTACTTATAACTTACTTTGTGAGACCGCCTAAGAAAAGTGGACCTATTTTTGAGAAACAAGCAAGTAAAACACAACATATAAGTACAAATCAAAGAAAGAAAAAAAAAAGTTCATGTTTGTGATTGATGTGGTCTATTATAGTTATATATGGCAAGAAAAAGCTCATGATTAATTGCGTTAATTGAGTTCAATTAGCTTTTGCAAGGATATGCATTTAATCGAACACATAGAGGGCAATACCCCTAATTTTGTTACATATATGAGAAGCAATATTCATCAGAAAGGTTTGAAATTGACATCAATTTTGAAGATAGGAAATACTAAAAGCACCTTACTTTGAGCTAATGAGTGACAATAGAGAAAATTACCCAAATAGACAATGACTTCTCGAAAAATACTCGGTCAACGTTCGCGATTCGCGAAAAAACCTATAAACCAATGAAGAAAAGCTACGTGCACACCACATTCGCGTATAGCATAAATTTAGTCTCGAAAATCACGTTCATCGCGGAAACACATCTCGAAACAACCGGTTACACTAATCGCGTAAACCCTCTCGAAAACCCCAATTTTCGTGACATTTTTGAATATTTTCGCGATTGTTTTACCCAATGCATCGCGATGCTTGATTTGTTTGGAGTGTTAGGGTTTCATTCACCACCGATTACACCGCAACTAACATCTCCATCGACACCATACACCATCGCAATCGCCACCGTAGACCATCGCTATCACCACCGTACACCATCGCGACCGTACTCCAAAGCCTTGAATGTTCGCGTATTGAAGTATTTTGTTCGCGTATTGAAGTATTTTTTTCCGCGTAGAAAGGGTTACACTACCGTATCACCATCCATCGCCACCGTACACCATTAACGTCACCGGACACCTTCAATTGCCGCCGTACATCATCCACCGCCATCGCCACCGTTCACCCTCCACCGCATTGAGGTAGTCTTATTGTTTATTATTTACTCTTTTTAATTTTATATTTTGTCAGTAATTAGTAATGAATTGTATGCACTGTGTTTATTACAATTAGTTAGTTGTATGAGTTGTTTTGTTGAGAATTTAAATGCAATGTCTAAAAATCCTTGAGAAAGCACTTGAATTGTTCTGAGTTGTTCTCAGTGGTTTTCAATGTTTGTGAAAGGAAAAAAATTGATATTTTGTTGATGTTGTGTTCTTCTTGAATTCGTATTATTAAATTAAATTAAATTAAGTTGTACTTGTTGATGTTTTCTTGTTGAAATTAAATTAAGTCAATGTATATGTTGATGTTTTCTATACTGCTCTTTTCATGATCATAATTATATAGGATATAGTTTAGCTTATATTTGTATAGGATACAGTTAGCTTAATTTCCAGGCCAAAGGCCTTCTGTCGTATTCTTGGTTCCTTTTTTAATATAATATTTTTCTGCTTTAAAAAAAAATAAATATATGTTGATGTTTTCTTGTTGATGTTTTGTCCTATACTGATTAATTGTATCCCTATCTGTTGTTTTATATTTTAATAGTTCATATGTTTCAGTATACTAATGATAGTGATGGTATTTTATTTCGAACATATAAAGCGTTGATATAATGAAGAAGCGTAAAGATGAGCCCGACTTCACACAATATCCGGTAATACGAAATAAAGTAAATTAAATTAAGTTGTACTGTTTGTTTTTTTATTAATATCATTTTAATAATTTTTCATTTCATTAAATTTACTTTTTGTAGTTATATAGAGCGACAGTGACAATGAGGAGTCAAATGAGTTTACTAGTCGGCATTAGGAGGAAATTAGTCCAGACGAATAGGGTTGGGTCATTCAGGACAACATGTTTTGGTAATTGGTTAGATATATATAACCCACAATTTGAAGGACGGTTGGTTCATCAAATGTTGCATCATGAGGTAGATAATGGTACGAGTAAAGATGCTAATGTTGGTTTTTTAAGTTACAAGGTTGGGGATTACACTTTAAATTTTGGACCCCAAGAGTTCTGCTTAATTTCAGGACTCGCTTTTGGAGATGATGATTTGCAAAAGCATAAATCTAGTTCTAATATGGGGTTTTGTGAACGATTATTCCCAAATGTAAAAGGAGTTTTCGTTAAGGATGTTTATGCCAAGTATGAGAATGATGTGGACTTTATTGAGCTTGATGAGGGTGATGCAATTCGTGTTTGTTTACTTTTGGTTTATAGTCTTGTATTTCGTGGTAATGAGATGAAAAGCAAGTTGGATCGTAATTTATTGGGGTTAGTAGAAAATTTGGAAGAATGGAATAATTTCCCATGAGGGTCTCATTTGTGGAGGTATACATACAAAACTCTTAAGCATGCAGTTCCTTGTCGAATAAAAACGCATTTGAAGTATGTGGAGCAGAATAAGGCTGTTAAGTATTCGCTTCCTGGCTTTGTTTGGGTGTTTAATGTAAGATTATATATAATACTAAAACGCATTATTCATCAAGTTATAAAATTATTAGTTGTACTTTATATGTACTTTGTTATTTAGATATGGATTTTGGAGGCTTACCCCTTTGCTCGTGAATGGTGGGCAGTTCGTGAGAAAATAATACCCTTCCAAGGGGTATTCGTTGGGATAAGAATCACAATTTTGGGATGGAAAAAGAGACGTTTCTTTATGGCCCGTTTGCAATTGTAAGTGTTGTATTTTTAATTTTTTTTTATTATATATATGGATATGGATAAAGAGTCATACCGTCGGGTATCGGGTTTCCCCACGGGTAATCGGGGATACCCATTTACTTACTAAATAATGGATTAACGAGTTTCCTCGCGGATATTGAATATCTAAAAATACATATTACATGAAACATGTTACTGTATTGGTTACATTTTTTTTTCTTAAAAAAGTAATATGTTTTTTTAATCTGAATGCAATAAGGCTGTATTGTTATTTCATATTTGTAAAACCATCAGAGTACAAAGATATGGCTGAGAACATGCATGCACACATAACATGTATGTTGTATGCATATAACAGTGAACCTACAAATTAAACTAACTATAACACCAATTCACGAAGTACACGAATTAGACAGTACAAATGTACACGGCCCTAGACCCGTAGACCCGGACCAAACCCGGCCCAATAATGTCGGGTTTCGGTTTTCCCCATTGGGTACGGGTATTTTTACCATCCCTAATTTTGACCCATATTAAAAAAAAAAAAAAAAAAAAAAACTAATGTACACTGTTAATGCAAGTGAAGTGACTCATGTTTACTCTAAAGCCAGAATTTTGACCCATATAAAAAAAAAGAAAAAAAAGGTCCAGAATTTTGACCCATATTGACTGTCATGACCCATTATGACCCTTATTGATTGTTTTAAAGAAAAAAACTCAAAAGTTGACTGTTTTGACCCATGTTTATTCTAAAGCCACAATTTTGACCCATGTTGATTGTTTTGACCTTACATTTAGACACACTGAATCTATAATTTTTTCATTAGTGTTATTAATTAATAATAATAAAAAGATTTAGCTCATTGATTAGCAAGATCACTAGTATATAAACCATCCCTAATTTTGACCCATATTAAAAAAAAAAAAAAAAAAAAAAAACTAATGTACACTGTTAATGCAAGTGTTAATGCAAGTGACTCATGTTTACTCTAATTCCAGAATTTTGACCCAAAAAAAAAAAAAGGCCAGAATTTTGACCCATATTGACTGTCATGACCCATTATGACCCTTATTGATTGTTTTAAAGAAAAAACTCAAAAGTTGACTGTTTTGACCCATGTTTATTCTAAAGCCACAATTTTGAACCATTTTGACTGTTTTGACCTTACATTTAGACACACTGAATCTATAATTGATTCATTAGTTTTATTAATTAATAATAATAAAAAGATTTAGCTCACTGATTAGCAAGATCACTAGTATATAAACCATCCCTAATTTTGACCCATATTATTAAAAAAAAAAAAAAAAAAAAAAAAAAAACTTATGTACACTGTTAATGCAAGTGACTCATGTTTACTCTAAATCCATAATTTTGACCCCTATAAAAAAAAGGCCAGAATTTTGACCCATTACGACCCTTATTGATTGTTTTAAAGAAAAAACTCAAAAGTTGACTGTTTTGACCCATGTTTATTCTAAAGCCACAATGTTGACCCATGTTGACTGTTTTGACCTTACATTTAGACACACTGAATCTATAATTGATTCATTAGTTTTATTAAATAATAATAATAAAAAGATTTAGCTCACTGATTAACAAATTCACTAGTATATAAACCATAAATCATGTAGAATACAATAGGCTTGAGATAAATTAGTTGTTACTTTTATCTCAAATCATGTTTGATTAACATTTGAATTATTGCTTTTACAGGATAAGGTACCCAAACAATGGCTTGAGATAGAAGATGATGAGTTACAAAGTGGTTGGTGGTTAGCTAGTGAAAAAATTTTCAATCGTCATAATGTACCAAGACATATTCGTATTGTTCCTCGTCTCCATGCTTCACCATCTCCTCAAGTTCCACAACCTCCACCACCTCCACCAGTTTTTCCAAAATCGCAAGTTCCACAAGTTCCACTAGTTTCACAAGTTCCACAAAATTGTAAACAAATTCATGAGTTTTATCTTAAAGAACTAGACGCGGTAAAACGACGTCAATTGAAGTTAGAGCAAGAGGTATATTATTAACTTTTTTTTTGTTTGTTAACTTTTTTTTATAATTATTTTAAACTGTATTGTGTGGGTTGTCGCTTAGACATCACTAGAAAACAGCTTGTCTTGACTAAATGGGTCGAGTGTTTTATTTATGTCGACTGTTAAGTACCAGTTGCTTGCACAGTTGCACATATATTCTGTATGGGGCTATAATGCATAGGAATTTAGGTTGAGTGTTAGGTTGACTGTTTAGTACCAGTTGGTTCATGATTGATAATTTTTTAAATTAGCTTGTGTGTTGTACTTTAATTCGAAAACAAACACATGCGATGCAATTTTCTTTACCCAGTGACTAATAATGTATTTACTTGTTATCATTTAAATTCAGTTTAGCGCATTTAGAGCTGCTCAACCAAATGGCGATGCGTTTGATGAATATAGTCAAATTCCTAATCCTCCTCTTAGCCATATGAATGGAAATGCAGATAACACTTTTCTTGACTTGAACGTTGATTTACCCAATTTCAACGACAACCATCAAGTTAGTCTTTAACCTTAAACTTTTATATTAATTTATTATATAACTATACACTTGTAATAATTGTTTTTTTTATATATAGTTCGATTTAGGAAATGACGACAGTTGTTATGATGGTTTGAGATCTTTGTCGACCGTAGCAACGGGAGATTTGGATGTACAGGATAATTCTTTGTTGAATTTGCTTCAAGAATCATTAGCTAAACAGGTTATAGTTCCAATTAATTGAAATTTTGATTTATATATTTTATTTTCAATATCCTTTTGATATAAAGAAAACCTAAGTTTGTAATTTTGTTTTAATAGATATATAATAATAATAGTCAGACAGTCTCAAAGGTTGATAAAGAAGATCCGGAAACAGTAATGACAAAGCGGGAGAAGAAGTGTGGACAATACGACAAGTCACCATGGGTTCTATTGCCAGTTAAAAGAAAGAAACGTGTGATAAGGCCGGGGAAGGGGTTGGTGATAGAAGAATCTGTCGATGTATGAATTTTATTGATAGTTTGAACCTTTTACATAAGGATGTAGTAATAATAGTTTTAGTAGCTCTATTTTATTTTACATAATGACGTTTGTTAATGAATTATATTAATTAGTTGTTGATACAAAGTTATACTTTTGCAGGTAAAAGATGTTATGAATATACCGAGTGATGATGACAAAGGCGGCCTTATTATACCGAAACCTTTGGTTCCGCCAAAGGATGTTAAGATTTTAACCGAGGTAAATTAATCGCTTATTGATATGTCAACTGCATTAGCTACTTGTAATAACATCATGTTTTTGCATTTACTCTATGTTACCATGCAAACTATGTCACTGTTGCTAATTATTTTACCTTTCTGTTTGCTAATTATTTTACCTTTAGTTAAATGCGCGTAGATTATTCGTCTAAATATATATACTAAATAACCTTAATTTGTCACTGTTGTTACTATTATTGTATTATATAGGATTTTGTAAGGAGACCAGGTGCTGGAAATCAACCATACATACCTCCCGAATTTGAAGATTGGATACGCTCGGAAAATGGAGAGAGAGCGAAGATACACATTTACTCTGAGTCTGTTTTGGATGTTTATAGAATTTTTTGGTATGCTTTACTAAGTCGGCCAACACCAAACGAATATATCCTTGACCGCAAAAACCCCGATTACGACACCAAAAAGGGATGGCTATCAGATGATGTAAGTAGAAAAGTGTCATAATAATTATTAATTGTTATTATTATTATGGTAAAGTGAGTATGGGGTTGTCACTCATTTATATCTTCCAACATCATACTAATTAGTTTATGTAATGTATCTTGTATCAGCATATTAAGCTATAGATAGATTATTTGAATAGACTGCGCCCTGAAGATGCCAATTGGTCTACAGTTGATTGTTTTTTCCTAACTTCAGTCAAGGAAAATGAATATTATGAGATTCCTTCAAATTACTGTAACGGTTACCTTTATCCTGGTGATTGGAAGAACACGTCACACACGTTACTTATTTTATAATTACATTTTTACCACATTATATGTTGTCTACTAAGATATTGTCATCTTTACTCTGTTTAATCTCTATGCATATTCTTTTTGATGTTGTGCAATTCATGTTATTCTATTTAAAACTCGTAAAGTATTACACACTGTAGATTTATATGTTGTCTAATAATAATAAAACTTTTAAGGTATTCATTCCGGCAAACGAGGAAAGAGCACATTATTGTCTTATGGTGTTGGATATTATGATGACCCAGAAAATTTCATATTAATAAATTAATTACAGGATAAATGTGTCCGACACGATAAGCGAACCTATTATGTTGAGTCTTAAAACTTTTTGAACTAGTTTACACATTCATGTACCTTTTCTTGCCTATAAAGGAAACGGATAGAATGGAGAAACTATTACGATTGTATATAAAGGAAATTGTTTCAAGGCATGGAATACCTATTTCCATTATATTCGATCGTGATAGTAGGTTTACATCAAAGTTCTGGCAATCGCTACAAGAGGCCCTAGGAACTCGTTTGGATATGAGCACCGCATATCATCCGCAAACCGACGGGCAGAGTGAAAGAACGATTCAAACTCTTAAAGACATGCTCAGGGCATGTGTGATCGATTTTGAAAACGGATGGGATAAATATCTACCATTAGCAGAATTCTCGTATAATAATAGTTATCATGCGAGCATTAAAGCTGCGCCATTCGAAGCACTGTATGGAAGGAAGTGTAGATCTCCTATCTGTTGGAATGAAGTAGGAGATCGACAATTAACTGGTCCCGAGATCATACATGAAACTACAGAAAAGATAGTACAAATTAAG
Organism: Rutidosis leptorrhynchoides; assembly: GCF_046630445.1. NCBI lineage: Eukaryota > Viridiplantae > Streptophyta > Magnoliopsida > Asterales > Asteraceae > Rutidosis > Rutidosis leptorrhynchoides. The sequence continues at coordinate 426,222,210 of NC_092337.1, forward strand.
GAAAGATTGAAAACAGCCCGTAGTCGCCAAAAGAGCTACGCCGATGTTCGAAGGAAACCATTAGAGTTTCAGATCGGTGACATGGTTATGATAAAGGTGTCACCATGGAAAGGTGTAATACGTTTCGGAAAAAGGGGTAAACTGAACCCAAGGTACGTAGGCCCGTTCAAGATTATCGAACGCATTGGACCGGTAGCTTATCGACTCGAGTTACCACAACAACTCGCTGGAGTACATAATACATTTCACGTCTCAAACCTTAAGAAGTGTCTTGCAAAGGAAGATCTCACCATTCCTCTTGAAGAAATCCATGTCGACGAGAAACTACAATTCATCGAAGAACCAATCGAAATCATGGATCGTGAAGTTAAACGGCTCAAGCAGAGCAACATACCGATCGTTAAGGTTCGTTGGAATGCTCGAAGAGGTCCTGAGTTTACTTGGGAACGAGAGGATCAGATGAAACAAAAGTATCCACACTTGTTTCTCGATGACGCAAAATAGGTACAATTTTAAAATTTCGGGACGAAATTTATTTAACGGGTAGGTACTGTAATGACCCGGAATTTTTCGATCAATCTATACTTATAAGATTAATATTTACATAAATTAAACCTTACCAACATGATAAGCAATCCAAATTATTGAAACTTATGTTTTCGAAAAAGAGTTTTACACAACGTTTGACCGTCTAGTTTGACCGATGATATCACGAACTATATAATATATGATAATTATACGTTTGTGTATATATATGTATATATACATATTTAACATGATTTATGGATGTTTTAATATCTCATTTTGTATTAATAACAATAAGTTATAAGTATATTTTGAAACTACTAACTTAAGTTTTCAAAACGATAACCATACGTAACGTTATTTGACATAAATACTTATGACCTATAATGTTTATACATATATCGTATATATAATGTATTTAATCACTTTTTAAGGACTTAAATACATAAAACCATATAAGTATATTCACAAAAGATAGCTATATTTGAATTCTCATTCCGTTTTCACAAGATTTCTATACGTATATCTAGAGTATATGTACTCGTATCATACCTAGCTTCTATACGTATTTACTATTGGTAAATACACATCAAATCACCACCAACCAGCCCTTGTTCATGCCTTATGTATAAGGTAATTACTTTTGTATGATTGCTTGACTAAATACATAAAATTACAAACTAAAATCTTGTCTTGGTTCCCCCCCCATTCACGTTTTTAAAGAGCCACGGGGGATCATCATTTTGATTCATTTTTACTTCAATTCTCTAGCTAAAAACACACACACTTATGAGCCTTAAACCCCTTAACCATCTTAGCTCACAACCATGAAGATCTAGTTCCAAAAACATCACTTAATCATCATAAGAAAACCCTTACAAAAACACTTCAAGAATCCTTCCAAGAACACAAGTTTACTTCCAATCTTTCATCCAATTCCATCACTCTTTTGGTTCTAGGTTTTTACTCCTCTTTTACAGCAATCTTGTCCAAGTAACTTGAGGTAGTAACTTTGTTCATAACCTTATTCGATTCATATATATATAGCTATCTTATTTTATGGTATAAAATTTTAACAACAAGAACATAGTTTGAATGTTTTCAAACTTGTTTGCAAACTAAATAGATCCTTCTAACTTAACTTTTAAAATACTTCAAGACATGTAATATATCATAAATATGTGCTAATTTAACAAGGTATAACTTGGTTTTTCAAAGAACACCTTAAAAACTGTTTTTACGACGTCGGAGTGCAACCAGGGGCGGTTTTGGGTTGGATAATTAAAAACTATTTTGAACCTTGAATTGGAGGTTTATTTTCTGGAAAAATGATATTTACTATGAATATGATAACACATAAAAATTTTATGATTTAACTCAAAGTATAAGTATTTTTAGAAAAATAATCATTTAATGTTGTTTACATAAGGGAAAATGATTAACTTCATAAGTTTCACCAAAGTTTGACCTATGACCTGTGATTTCGAATACAAACTAAGGTATTTACAGTTCATAGTCTTAAAGAAGAACTCGATCCAAGGAAGTGGCAAGTTGAACCAACGAAAACGGAGTTGTAACGAAGAAACTATGACCAAAACAAGATCGGATATCCAAAACTAGTTTAGCCACGAAAATAATTGGAGAAAAATTAAATGAATCACATCTTTCTAAAATAACATGATATTTTATATATATGTACTCATAATTTAATTTTATATATTTCAGGACCACCCGTAAACAATACGAGAAGATTAATCATAAGATCCCATGATTGTACGCAACACGTCATTTGACAACACCGGTACTTTATGTACGCAACACGTCATTTGACAACACCGGTACCGTGGGTCAAGATTAATCCCGACCAATACAAATACGATGGGGTTTTATTTATTTCGATGGGGGTTTTATTTATTAAACACCTAAATATGAACCATTAAAATTGAATTACTAACATCGGACTGCTAACTACGGACTAAGAAATTATTAAAACTATTAAAAGTATAATAAGTATATATATGTGACGATTGTTTAAAATGGAAATATATTGATAAACTATATATGGATAGGTTCGTGATATCAACCGGAGACCAAGTCAAAATATATATATCTTCAAGGCAAAAGTGAGTATATAGTCCCACTTTTAAACTCTAAGTATTTCGGGATGAGAATACATGTATTTTATGTTTTACGTTATGGACACAAGTAACTGAAAAATATATTCTATGTTGAGTTGTACCACTGGCATACTTCCCTGTAGCTTGGTAACTACTATTTACAGCGGTATTGTAAACGCGAATCCTGTTGATAGATCTATCGGGCCTGACAACCCCAACCGGACTGGAAGACCAGTATTCAACGGTTGCATAGTACTTCGTTTCGTGACTACACTTGGTACGGTGTAGTAAGATTTCATAATAAAGGGAATATGCGACGTGATTAAATGTTAAGTATGGTTACCAAGTGCTCAACCACTTAGAATATTTTTATTAAAATGTTTACATATGAAATCTTGTGGTCTATATTTATATCGCTGCCGGCATTAAACCTATATCTCACCAACTTTATGTTGATGTTTTAAACATGTCTATTCTCAGGTGATAACTAAAAGCTTCCGCTGCAACATGTTGAATTTAAACAAGATCTTGAGTATGCATATTTGTGTCAAAAATAAAACTGCATATCCGAGGAATTGTAATGTAAAATATGCTAGAAATCGTATTGTTATCATCACATGTAAAGTTTGTAAGTCTAAGATTATCGCTAAACGATAATCATCTTTATATTGTCTAAAGCTTGTATTAACATAAGGGTTATGGTTTGTAATGTAAAATAAATGCAGTTGTTCTGTTAAAAATGTCGCATATAGAGGTCAATGCCTCGCAATGAAATCATACGTTATCTAACTCGTTCTTATGGTTAAGGACGGGTTATGACATGTGGTATCAGAGCGGTGGTCTTAGCGAACCAGGTTTGCATTAGTGTGTCTAACTGATAAGTCGTTAGGATACATTAGTAAGTCTGGACTTTGACCGGATCTGATTTAACAACCATTGCTTATCATTGTTGGTTAAAATTTATATGTAAATATTATGTAGTACTAATGGGTTAGTTGTTGTGTGATAGATGTCGGGCTCAAAACTTATTATCACATTCAGCGACTCCGAATCAGAATCTTCAGATGGTGTTTCAGTCATTAACCTATCCGATGACGAAAATAATATCTTTGGGGAAGACTCACAAATTCCGGATGAACCAACAATAAAGAACCCGGAAAGTGAACCCGAGGAGGAAAGTGAACCCGAGGAGGAAAGTGAACCCGAGGAAGAAATACAAGAAATTACGAAAGACAAGTTCGAACTAGGAAAGAAACGAAAGGCTGATAATGCTAAAAACGAACATATATTTCATAGCATTATTCCTCAAGAAAGACAAGCTTTTAGTTGCAATTGTTCTATTTACAAGTGATATTCGTTTAAATAATAAAAGGTGAAGACAAAAGACAGATTCGACGAATTAAAGACGCAAACGACCAAAAAGCTCAAAAGAACAAAAGACAATCAAAGAGGTTCCAATTATTGATAAGAAACGTCTCGAAATCACAAGAGTACAAGATTCAAAACGCAAAGTACAAAATATAAAATTGTACGCAAGGACGTTCGAAAATCTGGAACCGGGACCAGAGTCAACTCTTAACGCTCGACGCAACGGACTAAAAATTACAAGTTAACTATGCATATAAATATAATATAATATATAATTAATTATATTAATTATATATATATTATATTTATAAATAAAAACCGTCGGCAGAGAAAGACTCCAAGATGTGAGCTGGAATTTCAAACTCCGCGACTCGCGGAGTTTGAAGGCCAAAAAGGCCGCGAGTCGCGGAGCCCCAAAAATCGAAAATCCCTATAAAGCCAACCGAATTCTGATCGCAAAAATAACAATATATCCATCCATCTCTCTATCTATATCGTAAAATATATATATATATATATTTATAATTTATATTTTAATTTTAATTTTAATTCTAATAATAAGGGTATGTTAGCGAATGTTGTAAGGGTGTAAGTCGAAATTCTGTCCGTGTAACGCTACGCTATTTTTAATCATTGTAAGTTATGTTCAACCTTTTTATATTAATGTCTCGTAGCTAAGTTATTATTATGCTTATTTAAAACAAAGTAATCATGATGTTGGGCTAATTACTAAAATTGGGTAATTGGGCTTTGTACCATAATTGGGGTTTGGACAAAAGAACGACACTTGTGGAAATTAGACTATGGGCTATTAATGGGCTTTATATTTGTTTAACTAAATGAAAGTTTGTTAATGTTAATATAAAGATTTACAATTGGGCGTCCCTATAAATTACCATATACACTCAATCGGACACGATGGGCGGGGTATTTATATGTACGAATAATCGTTCATTTAACCGGACATGGAAATGGATTAATAGCCACTAGAATAATTAAAACAGGGGTGAAATTACATTCAAGGGTAATTGGTGTAATTGTTAACAAAGTAGTAAAACCTTGGTTTACACGCAGTCGATAACCTGGTGTATTCATTAAACAAAGTATTAAAACCTTGTTACAATTCGAATCCCCAATTAGTTGGAATATTTAACTTCGGGTATAATAATAATTTGACGAGGACACTCGCACTTTATATTTATGACTGATGGACTGTTATGGACAAAAACCAGACGGACAGATTAAATAATCCAGGACAAAGGACAATTAACCCATGGGCATAAAACTAAAATCAACACGTCAAACATCATGATTACGGAAGTTTAAATAAGCATAATTCTTTTATTTCATATTTAATTTCCTTTATTTTATATTTAATTGCACTTCTAATTATCGCATTTTTATTGTTAATTTATTTTATCGCACTTTTAATTATCGTACTCTTTAATTATCGCAAGTTTATTTTATCGCACTTTTATTATTCGCAATTTTATTATTGTTATTTACTTTACGCTTTAATTTAAGTCTTTTATTTATTAGGTTTTAACTGCGACTAAAGTTTTAAAATCGACAAACCGGTCATTAAACGGTAAAAACCCCCCTTTATAATAATAATATTACTTATATATATGTTTGTATTTTTATATAGCGTTGAGCTTTGTTTAAAGATTTCCCTGTGGAACGAACCGGACTTACTAAAAACTACACTACTGTACGATTAGGTACACTGCCTATAAGTGTTGTAGCAAGGTTTAAGTATATCCATTCTATAAATAAATAAATATCTTGTGTAAAATTGTATCGTATTTAATAGTTTTTCCTAGTAAAATATAAAGCTATTTTATATACACCTCGCATAACATCAAGTATTTTTGGCGCTGCTGCCGGGGAACACTCTTAAACGCCGGAAGCGCAACGCTAATATAAAAAAAAAAGGATTTTTTGTTAACTTTTATTAAAATTCGTTTTTGTAAAAATACGTTTTAATTATAAAAAAAAAATATAAAAAGAAAAACAAAAATATAAGTATTTTTAAGATTTTGTTAAATATTTAAGTTTTATAAAGTTTCTTTATTTTCATTTTATAAAAACATAAGTTTTATTTAAGTATTTTGTTTTTATTTATAAACATAAAAAAAAATATATATATAAATCTAGTTTTAAGATTTTTATTTATAAAACTATAAAGTGATTCTATTTTTATTTAAGTTTTAAATATAAGTTTTATTTATACACATATTTTTTTTTTTTATAAACAGAAAAAAAACAGAAAAAAAAATAAATAAATAAATAAAGAAAAAACGCGTCGAATTTGAAACCTGTCAGCTGAAATTTGAAACCCCGCGACTCGCGGGGTTTTCTTTATAAAATACCGCAACTCGCGGAGACTTTCTGACACGCCGACAGAAGCCCTAATTCAGCATTTATTACGGATTATTATTAATTATTATTAATATAAACCCTAATTATGTATTATTATTATAATTAAGTTTTATTTTAAAATTTCTTTTTATTTAATTTTTTTTATTTTGTTTAAATTAGTTTTATTAAATTGTAAAATTAGTAGTTTTATAAAAAAAAAATAATAATATAAAAATAATATTTTTATAAAAATTGTACTTTTTACAACTTTTTGTATATTTTTATATTTTGTCCCTTTTTAATCGTTGTAGCATAATATTTGTATTTTTAGCTCATATTTAATTTTAAACTTAGTTTTTGCTATAGTTATTTTTACTCCTAGATTTTTAAGCTTTGCCGTAGAATTCCTTAAGTGCTTTTTCTTTAGACTAAGATTTAGGTGCTTTAGAATTTTGCGACGCCTTTTTTTTAGTTTCTTTTTAAGTTATTTCCATTTGGGATTTAGTTTTTCCTGTAAGCTTTAATATTTTTAGACACCTTTTACTATGTATCAATTATCATTCCAATTAGTAATTTCAATTTGCGATTATAATTTTAAGTTAGTTGTAGTAATAAGGTTAGGTTAGTCAAGTATTTTTAAGTTTTTATAAGTTTCTTTTATTTTTCCGTCACCTTTTATTTTTCCGTCACCTTTTATTTTTCAACCATTTTTTTCTTTTTCGACCTTTTTCGACGAATTCTTTTTCTCTCTTATTTCTCGCTATTCTAGTTTTTAGGACATAGATTTTTATTCTACTTCTTATCTAAATTTCTTAAAATTACGAAAATTTATTTTAAGTGGTTAAATTAATAGACATCAAAATTTTCTGGTTCGTAGTAATAGTTGGATTTGTACGTGGACCGGGTTATTGGAGCCAAACAGTCCTCAATTATATTGAGACCAAACGAATCCTGCCCCTCTGCTGCATCTTTTGGCTATTCGAAACGTGGGCAAAATCAGAAAAGTCTATTGATTGGATAACTTATTATAATTTTTTTTTTTTTTTTTAAAACTAATAGGATATTCAGTGAATGCACCGAGCAAGACGTTCACCACCTTTTGTACGTTCACCACCTGTAACTAGATCAAGACATTTAGCAAATATAACCGCCGTTGATTTTTCTTTAGAATCGTCATCCAGTCAACCAAGTACTTCAGTTCAAATTTCTGATAATCCATTTTTTGAACCCGACCTCACAATTGAGAATCCGGAGAATATTCAGGAACGGTTCGTAGATCCTGAACCACTAAACCTTCCTCCGGAGCCACCAATAATTCAAACAGAGATTGTTGAGGAACGAACCATTAAATCAGAATCATCTAGTGATACCGATTCAACAAATTCAATTATGGAGAATCTGGAACCTTTAAGTATGGAAGACCGAATGAGAGCTAAACGCACTGGCCAAGGTCACGCAATTACTCATCCAGACATTAATGCGCCAGATTATGAAATCAAAGGACAAATTCTACACATGGTGACTAATCAATGCCAATTTAGTGGTGCGCCGAAGGAAGATCCAAATGAACATCTACGTACCTTTAATAGGATCTGCACACTATTTAAAATCCGAGAAGTGGAGGATGAACAGATATATCTCATGTTATTTCCCTGGACTTTAAAGGGAGAAGCCAAAGATTGGTTGGAATCGTTACCTGAAGGGGCGATTGATACATGGGACGTTTTAGTTGACAAATTTCTTAAACAATTCTTTCCTGCATCTAAAGCCGTAAGACTTCAAGCAGAAATTGTTACGTTCACACAGAAGCCAAATGAAACTCTATATGAGGCGTGGACAAGATATGGAAAGTTGTTAAGAGGATGTCCGCAACATGGTTTAGACACCTGTCAAATAGTACAAATATTCTACCAAGGATGCGACATCACTACAAGAAAAGACATAGATATAGCAGCTGGTGGTTCTATTATGAAGAAAACCGAAACTGATGCTTACAAAATTATTGATAATACTGCTTCCCACTCACATGAGTGGCACCAAGAAAAAGATATCATTAGATCATCTAAAGCAGCTAGAGCCGATTCTAGCCATGACTTAGATTCCATTTCCGCAAAGATAGATGCTGTGGAGAGACGAATGGAGAAGATGACTAAAGATATTCACTCAATACGCATTAGTTGTGAGCAGCGTGGAGGACCACATTTGACAAAAGATTGTCTCAGTATTGAATTAACAATGGAACAAAGAGAGAATATTTCATACATAAACCAAAGGCCTGGAAATAATTATCAGAATAATTATCAACCGCCAAGACCGATTTACAATCAGAACCAGAATTATAACCGAAATATTCCATACAACAACCAACAAGGTCCTACCAATCAACAAGTATCCAATAACAATTACAATCAGCAAAGACCTAATTTTCAAAACAAACCACCACAACAAACCGATGATAAAAAGTCGAATTTAGAAGATATGATGACGAAGCTAGTTGAAACTCAAACACAGTTTTTCACATCTCAGAAACAAACTAATGAACAAAATGCTCAAGCATTTAGAAATCAACAAGCTTCTATTCAAAATCTGGAACAAGAAGTAAGTAACCTAGCAAGGTTAATAGGTGAAAGAAAACCGGGAAGTTTACCGAGCGATACAAATGCTAACCCCCGAAATGAAACAGCTAAAGCCATTACCACAAGAAGTGGTACAACACTTAAACCACCTGAAATACCTGTAACTTCTGATGAAACTATTCCTACTCCACAAGAACCACAACCTGATCAAGATAAGGAAAAAGAACCGGTAGTTGAGAAGGTTAATGAAGATAACAAAGTTAAGGATAAACCTTATGTTAAACCATACCAACCACCACTTCCTTACCCGAGTAAAATGAAGAAAGAGAAACTTGAAGCCGAGCAATCCAAATTTTTGGATATGTTTAAACAGATAAATGTAAATCTTCCTTTCATTGATGTGATTTCAGGAATGCCTAGATATGCTAAATTCTTGAAAGATCTGATCACGAATAGAAAGAAAATGGAAGAACTCTCGGCTGTTACTATGAATGCTAATTGTTCAGCAGTGCTGTTGAATAAGATACCAGAAAAACTATCTGATCCAGGAAGTTTCACAATTCCATGTTTTCTGGGTAGTCTTAGTTCAATAGAAGCATTGGCAGACTTAGGTGCTAGTATAAATCTAATGCCGTATTCACTATACGCTAAACTAGACCTTAGAGAATTGAAACCAACCAGAATAAGCATACAACTAGCCGATAGATCAATAAAATATCCTAGAGGGATAATGGAGAACATGCTAGTTAAAGTTGGTACTTTAGTATTTCCAGTAGATTTTGTTGTTCTGGACATGGAAGAAGATTCTCAAGTTCCTCTCATATTAGGAAGACCATTCTTAAACACGGCTAAAGCAATGATAGACGTGTTCGGTAAGAAACTGACCCTAAGTATAGAGGATGAGAGTGTTACCTTTTCAGTTGATAGAGCAATGCAACAACCACAATCTGCAGATGATACATGTTACTATATTCAAACTATAGATGCACATGCAGAATTATTAGAAGAATTTCTAGAATTACAAGGAACAGGAGAATGTTCTTTAGGAGAAGGTAATGAACCAATTGATGAAGCTGAAATGTTAGCTACACTTATAGCTAATGGATATGAACCAACAACAGAAGAAATTCAAATGCTAAAAGAAGAAGACAGATATCGATATAAATCATCGATAGAAGAACCTCCGAAATTAGAGTTAAAGCCACTTCCAAACCATTTGGAATACGCTTATTTACATGGTGAATCTGAATTACCTGTAATAATATCGTCTTCTCTTACTAAAAATGAGAAATCACAACTCATTTCTGTGTTAAAAGCTCATAAACCAGCCATTGCATGGAAGATTCATGATATTAAAGGAATAAGTCCTTCGTATTGCACACATAAAATCCTTATGGAAGAAGGTCATAAAACGTATGTGCAACGCCAACGAAGACTAAATCCTAATATGCAAGATGTAGTTAAGAAAGAGATTATTAAACTGCTAGATGCAGGTTTGATATATCCAATTTCTGATAGTCCATGGGTAAGCCCAGTTCAATGCGTACCTAAGAAGGGTGGCATGACTGTCATTACAAATGAGAAAAATGAGCTTATTCCTACTATGACTGTAACAGGATGGCGTGTATGTATTGATTATAGAAAATTAAATGACGCCACCAGAAAAGATCACTTTCCCTTACCTTTCATAGATCAAATGTTGGAAAGATTAGCCGGAAATAGTTACTATTGTTTTCTAGATGGATTTTCCGGATATTTTCAAATTCCAATAGCACCCGAGGATCAAGAGAAAACCACATTCACGTGCCCTTATGGTACTTTTGCTTACAAACGCATGCCATTTGGACTTTGCAACGCCCCTGCAACCTTTCAAAGGTGCATGATGGCGATTTTTCACGACATGATAGAAGAATGCATGGAAGTATTCATGGATGACTTTTCAGTCTTCGGTGATACATTTAAATCATGTCTAGTTAATCTGGAACGAATGCTAATTAGATGCGAAAAATCAAATCTAGTACTTAATTGGGAGAAATGCCATTTCATGGTTAAAGAAGGCATCGTTCTTGGACATAAAATTTCAAAAGAAGGAATTGAAGTGGATAGAGCTAAAGTAGATGTAATTGCTAAACTTCCACATCCCACCAAAGAGGAGTTAGGAGTTTTCTAGGGCATGCCGGTTTTTACCGACGTTTCATAAAAGATTTTTCTAAAATTGCCACTCCTATGAATAAACTCCTAGAAAAGGATGCGCCATTCATCTTTTCAGATGAATGTATCAAATCTTTTAATATTCTTAAAGAGAAACTCACTAATGCGCCAATCATGATAACACCAAATTGGAATCTACCATTTGAACTAATGTGCGATGCAAGTGATTTTGCAATGGGAGCCGTTTTAGGACAAAGGATTGAAAAACGATTTCAACCTATATATTATGCTAGTAAGACGTTACAAGGAGCACAAATGAACTATACAACTACTGAAAAAGAACTCCTTGCTATTGTCTTTGCTTTTGACAAATTTCGATCATATCTCGTTCTAGCAAAAACGGTGGTCTATACCGACCATTCTGCTCTTAGATACCTATTTTCAAAACAAGATGCTAAACCAAGATTAATACGTTGGATCTTACTCTTACAAGAGTTTGATATTGAAATCCGAGATAAAAGAGGAGCAGAAAATCTCGCCGCTGATCATTTTTCTCGTCTTGAAAATCCCGAATTAGAAGTTCTAAATGAATCAGCCATACAAGACAACTTTCCTGATGAATATCTATTGAAGATAGATTATAATGAAATCCCATGGTTTGCAGACTATGCAAACTACTTAGTTTGTGGATTCCTTGAAAAAGGATTATCGTACCAAAGACGAAAGAAATTCTTCAGTGATATAAAACACTATTTCTGGGAAGATCCACATTTGTTTAAAAGTTGTCCCGATGGAATAATACGCCGATGTGTATTTGGAGATGAAGCTAGTAAAATATTAAACCATTGTCACACAGGACCAACAGGAGGGCATTATGGGCCTCAACTAACAGCAAGAAAAGTTTATGAAGCTGGATTCTATTGGCCTACAATTTACAAAGACGCACACCTTCTTTGCAAATCCTGTGATGCATGTCAAAGGGCCGGAAAAATAAGTCAACGTGATGAAATGCCATAAAATGTCATCCAAGTATGTGAAGTATTTGACATTTGAGGTATTGACTTTATGGGTCCATTTCCAAAATCTCATAATAATCTATATATACTCGTAGCCATTGATTATGTATCTAAATGGGCGAAAGCACAAGCTCTCCCAACTAACGATGCACGAATTGTAGTCAACTTTTTAAAACGTCTTTTTGCAAGGTTTGGAACACCGAAAGCTTTAATAAGTGATCGGGGTACTCATTTCTGTAATAATCAACTTGAGAAAGTTCTTAAAAGATATGGAGTAACTCATAAAATCTCCACCGCATATCATCCACAAACAAGTGGACAAGTTGAAAATACCAACCGAGCTTTAAAACGTATTCTAGAGAAAACCGTAGGATCAAATCCGAAGGAATGGTCCAATAAATTGGAGGATGCACTCTGGGCTTTTAGAACAGCCTACAAAACTCCAATTGGAACCACACCTTTTAGACTTGTTTATGGAAAAGCATGTCATCTTCCAGTAGAAATTGAACACAAAGCATTTTGGGCTTTGAAGACATGTAATCTTGATTTACATGAAGCTGGACGTCTACGATTAAGTCAACTAAACGAATTAGAAGAATTAAGACATGAAGCATACGAAAATTCGTTAATCTATAAAGAAAGAACGAAGAAATGGCATGATAAAAGAATCAGAAGTTCAAAAGAATTTAAAGAAGGAGACAGAGTTCTTCTTTTCAATTCACGATTCAAGCTATTTCCTGGAAAATTGAAATCAAGATGGTCTGGACCATTCATAGTCAAAAGAGTTTTCCCATACGGAACGATAGAATTAATAAATTCAAATGGGATTGAATTTAAAGTTAATGGTCACAGAGTTAAACATTACATACATGGTCCGATGGAAGTCGACAACGAAGTTAATCACAATTTCGACACCACAGCTAACTAAGTGTGGGGAGAATCAAGTCTTTAAAGGATAATATGTATTTCTGTTAGAGTTAGATTGTCTGTTTTCGTGTAGTTCTCGAAAATGGAACACGTATGGTCTTTCCCTAGCAGACCCTAAAGAACTAGTCTTCTCCCCCCATTCTGAATTTTTATTTTTTTTTAGGTTTTTACAAAATGAAGACTGCCTGTGAACTAAACCATGGTCTAATGCTACACGCTTTGATCACTAAACGTAATAATGACATACTACCGAGTGAAATAGTATCAGTAATCAGAGAAAGAATGGACGGAGTTAGAAAAGAATCCAGATGCGAAGATAATAAGTTACAATTTGGTAAAGGAAAATCAAAATCCGCAGAGAAAAGAAGAGCACGACACCTAGAACGATGTCACAAATGCGGAAAATGGTCACATGGAGGTAAATGTTCCAATAATCAAACCTATTCAAATACCGAATTTGTTACTTTATGCAGAGACGGACCGTTCATATGTTTAGAAGAAAAGACACTGAATGCTCGAGGTTACGCTTATGTAGCTATGGAAAACCAATTAAACCGACTATCTTATGAATGGGATAGATCATATAACTAAGAAATCTATTTCACAGGTATGTCTGTACAGTTTTTATTTTTATTTTTATTTTTAACCTTTTGATAATAAACGCTAATTTGTTCGCTAAAAAGTATTAAATTGGTATTGAATAAAATTAGGTTTGGCGACCGAAATTATTGATATCATTCAAAAATTTATTACATCACTGCGAAATTTAACGTTTATTCTTAAGGTATAAATATCTTTAATCAATCAAACCAAAATATTTCAAAAATTCGTCATGAGTTAAATTAGGTCTTGGAACCGAAATTACTTTACCGAAAAGAGGGGCACATATTTTTGATAATATTTGATTGATTAAAGTGGGATAAAAAGACAAAAAGATTTTTAAATTTATTTTTACCATGTTTTTAAAATTAATATTTAAATCTTAAATTAATATTGTAAATTTTGTAAAAACAATATATTTAAAATTGTAAATATTTGAAAAATTAATATAAGTTTGATATGAATTTATGAATTTTTAAATTAAGTTTGGTGTGAATTTTTAAAATATAAATTTTTAATTTTATGCATTTCAAATTTTAAGTTTGGTGTGAATTTTTAATTATAATTTTGAATTTTATATTTAAGTTGTGTGAATTTAAAAACAAAAATTTACTTTATCACATTAAGTTAAGAATATGATTTTTAAAATTCGTCGTAAGTTGAAGACTAGGTCTTTGAACCGAAATTGCTTTACCCGAGGGAGGGACGAGAACTTTTAATATCATTATTTTTAATCTTATTGAATTAAAGTATGCCAAAAACATTGAAAAAACCCAAAAATCTTAGCTTTTAAAACAATCGCTACAAAAAGACAAATTTTAAAATTTTGTCGAGGGACGGACTAGGACATCGATCCGAAACGACCTCGTCCTAAATAACAAGGGAAACAAAATTTTAAAATTAAGTACTTAATTGTTTCAAAAGTTAATGATTATAAAAAAAAAAAAAAAAAAACAAACTCCGCGACTCGCGGAGTTTGGAGCATAAATCTCCGCGACTCGCGGGAGGGCCGGATTACAGAAAAAAAAATAAGAGCTGCAACAGCTCAGTTTCACACTCCACAAACTCAAAAACAGCTGCGAAAAAACCCCGAAAAACCACCCAAAAACACCCCAAAAATCACAATTTTTAACCGTTAATCACCAAATTTTTTACTAAAATCATGTTGAGAAGGATGCTATCTAAGAATTACTCAAGAAAAACGGTAAATTTCTACACCTAAACACCATTTAATTCGAAATTTGATGTTCTTGAGCAATTTTTTCCCCAATTTGATTTTGATGCTTTTTAGTGTAATTAGGCTTAAATTGTTTATGTATTATGCTTGTATAACCTAGATTGATGCTGTTTAACATGATTAGAAGCCTTAAACTTCAAATTTTGAGTAATCTAGGGTTTGTGTTCTTGAGCAAATTTGGGGCTTTTTGATATAAACAGGTTATGGCCGATTTTTGTCATGAATTGTTTCTAAATTGAGTAGTGTAACATGTCTAGGTAGTTAAATGATCCAAACTTTGAGCCTAAACATGATTTTGAGAATTAAAGTGGACTTTTTCAAGTCTAAAATTCATGAACTTGATTTTTGAAAGATAATGCCATTTGAGACTTGTTTAATTGCTAGTAATGATTATTTTGACATGTTATTTGAGTTGAATGCTTATGAACTTGGCGAACATTTTCGTATATGCTTATTTGAAAAAGTGTAGATTTGATAAAAATGTGAAAATGAGCTTAAGTTTGATATAAATTGATAATGTCATTATAATTATTTTGATTGATGATTTTGCTGACACTAATGCATATTTGGATGCACAAAAATTGTGTTTGATGTGTTTTGCAGAATGAAAGGGGTGAATCTTCATCCCAAGCCCGCAATGCTCCTGCTGAGAATTTGGAACAACAAGAGGTGGATAACTACTACAAGCAGGATATACCTCATCCAGTCATGACCTTTTCCAATATGCACTTGGAAGAGTTGCACCCGAACCTGAGATTTGACAGACTTTGGATAGATTATCCAAAATATCAAAGGGGTTTGCATACTCTTCATTCTAAGGTTGTTGAGGTACCAAGGGTCATAGAATGGGGACCCTTAGAAGCTGTAGAATTGGCCGGGCCAATTAGGGAATTACTTGTACAGAGGTATGGTAATTCTTCTTTTAATGACTGGGTATGTTTATTCACCATACGTAGACCTGTATATAAAGTATGGTGTGAAGAATTGTTATGTAGTATAGAGTTGAATGATCGAGTAGCAAGTTTAACCGATCGTTCTTTTATTAGATTTTTGTTAGGCGGTTCGATGCGCCACATGTCTTTACTGGACATGGCTCAGGCTTTACGTATATATACGCCTGAGGAGTTAGCGTCTGCCGATTGTAGAGGATTGATACTAAACGGTAGAAAGATAGATGAGAATTTTGATACACACGGTGTGTGGAGTCAAATGACAAGCCATCACCGTTTCAAAGGGGGAAATTACTCTTATTTGGATATAGATAGAGCCGAATTAAGAGTGATACATAGGTTTTTAGCTAATTCGATTACACAAAGGGGTAAGAACAAGGAAAAAGTAAATGAACAAGATTTGTTTTACCATATGTGTATTCGAGACCCACAAAGCGCTGTAAGTATACCATATTGTGTGGGTTATTATTTATCAGCTATGGTTCGGGGGATGCGACCACATAGCATAATAGGAGGTGGTATTTTTATTACTTTGATTGGTGAATATCTCGGTGTGGATATAAGTCAGGGGGGATTATTACTAGAAGAGCCGGAACCCCGCGATACTATAGGTTTAAATGTATACCATGGTGCGAAAGTTTTGAAGAGGCGAAATAACGCCGCAGTACGATACCATGGTAGACATCCACAGGTGGAGAGAAACCAACAACAAGGTAATGTAGGAGGGGGGAATGAGATGCAAGAAATGCATAGGTTTATAGCTTCTCAGGAATACAAAAATGCTAGACAGAGAGCATTTGAAGATTGGCAAGTTCATCAGAACCAGATCATAGCTCATTGCCAACATATAGGTAGAAACTATATTCCTACACCGAAACCCATCTTCCCTCCTTGGTCTATAGAGATGCAGCCACCATATCCTACGTATGACCCTGCCGAAGCATTCTATAGCACCTATGTTTATGCCTGGAACCCCTATTGGTACCAATATCATCCTTAGTTTACTTATTATTTTTATTTTGTAATTTGTAATTATTGATACGTTTAATACTTTTGTTAATATTGTAATCATTTTTATAATTATCTAACTTTTATTCTTAGATTTTAATAATTTTTGAATGTGGGGTAATATACCAAACTTCAAAAATATGTATATATGTTTGCAGTTTATCTTATGTACACAACAGGGTAAAACAACGCATTTTCAAAGACTGGCATTAAGTTCAGCAAAAGCAACTAATTTTGACGACAAGATGCAAAATATATGTGAAATAACAACAAGACGGAATGAACAAATGATGTGCACCATTTATCATTCAGCAAACAAACGCCAATATATTTGGAAACTTTGGTAAAATTTAATCATTTTCACACAAATCACCCTCAATAATTTAAATTGTTACTGATTTCTTGCAAATGAGGGCATTGCAAGATCTTAAGTGTGGGAAGGGGTTAAATTCTTTCGGATTTTAAAATTTTTATTTTATACACTTGGTTACCATTAAAAATACTAATAAAGCAGTAGTTGTATTAGAATCTAGTGCTCTCTGATAAAAAAGAACAGCCCTAGTCTTATATACTGACTACCCAATTCTAGTAAAAATTTTTCAAAATTTTCAATTAAATGAATTCAAAATCATGTTTATACATATTTATGAACGATAACACTAGGTTTTAACACCGAAATTATTGTTACCTCGGAAAGGACATAAATTGAGAAACAAACTAAAATGTTAAAATTCATTTAAAATGGAATAGAGGACGATAAAAAGGAAAATAAAAGCCAAGTGTGGGAAAATTTACCAAGTTATCTTAAACATATGTCACATATATCTGTAACAAATAACTGAAAATACTTTTGCTTTGGACTAAACTAAACTATTTTACCCGATGAAAGAAAAGAAGAGATGGATCTACACGATGAATCAATTCCATCATTAAAAGGAAGTAAAGTCTTCCGAAAAAGACACGCGCTTCTTGATTTAGGTCATGAAGTTGTCGTCCAGACCAGCTGTAGGTTGACGAAAAATCTAGAAAAGTCATCACTAAAATCAGCAGGAAATCCACGGACCTCAGCATTAAACAGGGTCGCCAAGTGGTCAGATTTATCCTAACCATGAGAAGGATTTATCTCGTACAATGGGGGGGCACCATGCAAATTAGCTGGATAAGACTAATGAATCAGATCCCCAGAAAGGATAATCTCCTTAAAAGATCAAAAATCAGCTTTTAAGACTGATATTACTCAATCCTAGAGATTGACCTTAAAGATTGAGAATTACAAACTCATGGAATTCAATGATATCTAAACTCGAGCTTGAACGAGAAA
Organism: Rutidosis leptorrhynchoides; assembly: GCF_046630445.1. Lineage (NCBI taxonomy): Eukaryota > Viridiplantae > Streptophyta > Magnoliopsida > Asterales > Asteraceae > Rutidosis > Rutidosis leptorrhynchoides. The sequence goes on from NC_092337.1 coordinate 426,240,367, forward strand.
ATATTTTGATCAAAATTACAAACCGATTTGTTTTCTGAAAACCCTATTTTCAATGCGTTCATTACCATTGAACGTAAAATCCTAGGAATTCACCTGGAATTCATTAGGTCACCTGAACTAAATCAGGTGTCAACCGTAAGAACGGTGGTTGCATAGCATGGTCGAAGACAGGACCTTGTGCCATACCGAAAAATTATAAGGGTGAGCTTTACTATTGCTCCTACCAAGGATAGTAATTGCGTCCGACACGTTTATAGACCATAATCAAAAGCATGTCACGGGACATTGCCTTAACAGTTGCTTGTTCATCACTTTCCTTTACAACCGGACGGTAGTTTGCCGAAAGGTAATATACGGGACAAGTAAACTGGACGTGTTGCTTTCCTAATACAAGGTTAGCAAGTGGGTGACAGAAAACCGCAAGTTTTGAGCTAAAATTTTCAAATCTAAAACCCACCAAACCCACAAAAATATTTTGCAAACACCGGTAAAGGGTTATTCCGGAAAACTTATCTAGGGTAAAAACTAGATTTAATTTTCAAAAGATCAAATGTTTTCATAAAGATCCAATTTCCTTAATGGATCTAAATTTTTATAGTCATGTGGGACTGTAAACCATATCGTTACTACCATTGTTTATACCGCCGTATAGAAATCACTGATGTACAAAGTGTGAAGAATAAAGAAGTGATTCTAGTATTTCAAGACGATATTGCTTGAGGACAAGCAACGCTCAAGTGTGGGAATATTTGATAATGCTAAAAACGAACATATATTTCATAGCATTATTCCTCAAGAAAGACAAGATTTTAGTTGCAATTGTTCTATTTACAAGTGATATTCGTTTAAATAATAAAAGGTGAAGACAAAAGACAGATTCGACGAATTAAAGACGCAAACGACCAAAAAGCTCAAAAGAACAAAAGACAATCAAAGAGGTTCCAATTATTGATAAGAAACGTCTCGAAATCACAAGAGTACAAGATTCAAAACGCAAAGTACAAAATATAAAATTGTACGCAAGGACGTTCGAAAATCTGGAACCGGGACCGGAGTCAACTCTTAACGCTCGACGCAACGGACTAAAAATTACAAGTTAACTATGCATATATATATAATATAATATATAATTAATTATATTAATTATATATATATATTATATTTATAAATAAAAACCGTCGGCAGAGAAAGACTCCAAAATGTGAGCTGGAATTTCAAACTCCGCGACTCGCGGAGTTTGAAGGCCAAAAAGGCCGCGAGTCGCGGAGCCCCAAAAATCGAAAATCCCTATAAAGCCAACCGAATTCTGATCGCAAAAATAACAATATATCCATCCATCTCTCTATCTATATCGTAAAATATATATATATATTTATAATTTATATTTTAATTTTAATTTTAATTCTAATAATAAGGGTATGTTAGCGAATGTTGTAAGGGTGTAAGTCGAAATTCTGTCCGTGTAACGCTACGCTATTTTTAATCATTGTAAGTTATGTTCAACCTTTTTATATTAATGTCTCGTAGCTAAGTTATTATTATGCTTATTTAAAACAAAGTAATCATGATGTTGGGCTAATTACTAAAATTGGGTAATTGGGCTTTGTACCATAATTGGGGTTTGGACAAAAGAACGACACTTGTGAAAATTAGACTATGGGCTATTAATGGGCTTTATATTTGTTTAACTAAATGAAAGTTTGTTAATGTTAATATAAAGATTTACAATTGGGCGTCCCTATAAATTACCATATACACTCAATCGGACACGATGGGCGGGGTATTTATATGTACGAATAATCGTTCATTTAACCGGACATGGAAATGGATTAATAGCCACTAGAATAATTAAAACAGGGGTGAAATTACATTCAAGGGTAATTGGTGTAATTGTTAACAAAGTAGTAAAACCTTGGTTTACACGCAGTCGATAACCTGGTGTATTCATTAAACAAAGTATTAAAACCTTGTTACAATTCGAATCTCCAATTAGTTGGAATATTTAACTTCGGGTATAATAATAATTTGACGAGGACACTCGCACTTTATATTTATGACTGATGGACTGTTATGGACAAAAACCAGACGAACAGATTAAATAATCCAGGACAAAGGACAATTAACCCATGGGCATAAAACTAAAATCAACACGTCAAACATCATGATTACGGAAGTTTAAATAAGCATAATTCTTTTATTTCATATTTAATTTCCTTTATTTTATATTTAATTGCACTTCTAATTATCGCATTTTTATTGTTAATTTATTTTATCGCACTTTTAATTATCGTACTCTTTAATTATCGCAAGTTTATTTTATCGCACTTTTATTATTCGCAATTTCATTATTGTTATTTACTTTACGCTTTAATTTAAGTCTTTTATTTATTAGGTTTTAACTGCGACTAAAGTTTTAAAATCGACAAACCGGTCATTAAACGGTAAAAACCCCCCTTTATAATAATAATATTACTTATATATATGTTTGTATTTTTATATAGCGTTGAGCTTTATTTAAAGATTTCCCTGTGGAACGAACCGGACTTACTAAAAACTACACTACTGTACGATTAGGTACACTGCCTATAAGTGTTGTAGCAAGGTTTAAGTATATCCATTCTATAAATAAATAAATATCTTGTGTAAAATTGTATCGTATTTAATAGTTTTTCCTAGTAAAATATAAAGCTATTTTATATACACCTCGCATAACATCAAAGGCTAATGAATTAGAAAATTCAAATCCTGAGTTTAGTAAGGATGATGTGGCACCAACTCCACTAGACACTACCACCCCTATTCCCGCTATTCCTATTCGTTCTATCCCGGCATCTAGTTCTTCAGCCCCACAGCCAAAATATAGGCAGATAGCTAGGATAAGCGTTAGGCCATTCCTTGAACCTAAACGTCCTAGAAAATAGACCAAACGATGCGCTGCCGTATTAAACCATGGGATCATATAATGTTTTGTATAATATTATTAGTGTGGTTTGCTTAATGTTCGATGTAAGATAAGCATATGTAAAATAGTGAAGTATGAAATGCAATAATTTTCCATGGTTAAGTATTATTTAGATTGTAGTAATTGGTTCTGTACTAAGCTATTAAGTATGAACATTAACGGGTAGGTACTACCCTAGATATAATTATAAAATGCTAATAAGAAGAAAAGGCTTTTATAATAATACCTGGTTCATATTGTTAACAAGCTATAATGTACTATAAATACACACTACATCTATAATATTCCATGTGAATAATTATTTTCTTTCATTAGGAAATGGCGCGATTGAATCGAATGACGGAACAAGAAGTCGAGGAATTCATCAACCAGCGAGTGAACGACAGAATGTTATGGGTCGAAGCTGCAAGAGCTGCTGCAGTTAACCCAAATCCTCGTGTAGGATGTACCTACAAGACTTTTCAAGCTTGCAAGCCCTCATCATTCAGTGGAACGGAAGGACCGATCGGTTTAACCCGGTGGATAGAAAAGATGGAGACTGTGTTTAAAATCAGTGGTTGTGTTGAAAAGGACATGACCAAGTATGCATCGTGCACTTTACAAGATAGTGCACTCACGTGGTGGAAAAATTATGTGAAGGCTGTAGGAGGAGATGTAGCTTATGATACCCCATGGGAAGAATTCAAAATAATGTTAATCAACGAGTATTGTCCAAGGAACGAGGTTAGGAAGTTGGAAGATGAATTACGAAGCCTGAAGGTTGTTGGTACTGAAATCACCAACTACAATCAGCGATTCATGGAATTAGTTTTGCTATGTCCTGAATTGGTTCCAACCGAAGAACGGAAGATTGAAATGTACAAAGATGGTTTGCCCAAAAAGGTCAAGGCAAATGTTACAGCATCGAAACCTAAGACAATTCATGAAGCTATAACCATGGCAAACGAGCTAATGGATCAGGTCATCATGGATAAGAAAGTATCCAATACTGATGTGAAGGTATCAGGTAACAAAAGAAAGTGGAATGGAAATTATGATCGAGGTAACCAACAACAATCTTTTAAGAAACAAGAAATCACGCAAGGTGCGGGTAGTGGTTTAAGCTTTGGTTACAAAGGACAAAATCCTTTATGTAACCGATGCCACAAACATCACTCTGGCTACTGTAATGTGGTATGCAACAAATGTAATCGAAAGGGTCATCTTGCTGAAGATTGTAGGTGAAAGGATCCGTTCATATACATTATAAACGATTCACAATAGTTGATTACATCGCGAGGTATTTGACCTCTATATGATACGTTTTACAAACATTGCATTCGTTTTTAAAAGACAAACTTTCTTTACATCAAAAATTGACGGCATGCATACCATTTCATATTACATCCAACTATAATTGACTTAATATTAATCTTGATGAACTCAACGACTCGAATGCAACGTCTTTCAAAGTATGTCATGAATGACTCCAAGTAATATCCTTAAAATGAGCTAATGCACAGCGAAAGATTTCTTTAATACCTGAGAATAAACATGCTTTAAAGTGTCAACCAAAAGGTTGGTGAGTTTATTAGTTTATCATAATTAATCATTTCCGTAATAGTAATAGACCACAAGATTTCAGTTTCTATAAATATCCGTACACTCGCGAGTGTATAAAAGTATTCTATAAGTTGTAGGCACCCGATAACAAGCCTTAACGTTCATGTTTTACCCTCTGAAGTACACCAGATCAGGTGTGTTTAAAATAACCTCGAAGTACTAAAGCATCCCATAGTCAGGATGGGGTTTGTCAGGCCCAATAGATCTATCTTTAGGATTCGCGCCTACCGTACATAGACAAGTAGTTTAATGTTACCAAGCTAAGGGTATATTTCTGGTTTAACCCACATAGAATTAGTTTTAGTACTTGTGCCTATTTCGTAAAACATTTATAAAACAGCGCATGTATTCTCAGCCCAAAAATATATATAAAAAGGGAGTAATGAAACTCACCATACTGTATTTCGTAGTAAAAATACATATAACGTCATTTAACAAGTGCAAGGTTGGCCTCGGATTCACGAACCTATATTAATTATATATATTTATATGTTGGTCAATATTTGTCTAACAATTTTTGGTCAAGTCATAGTGTACCACAATCCTAATGCTCGAGACTAATATGCAAAAGTCAACAAAAGTCAACTTAACCCAAAATGACTTCTAAAATTTATACGTGTTTATTATATAACTTAACTATAGTCATTTTATATATTTAAATATATTTATTAGATTTTATAATAATAAAAGTCATTTATTAATAAAAATTTATATTAACGTTTATATATGATAAAATATACTTTTATATATCTTAAGTAGTAAAATTTATAAAGTTCACTTAATATCGTAAAACTATAGTGGTAAGTATTATTAATGTAATTATATTACGCGTGGTGAAAAATATCTTTGTATCCCCTATTTATTTGATAAAATAATATTGATCATAATAATAATAAGTAAAAGTTGTATTATTTTGTAATAATAATTATTATTATTCTATAAAAAAATAACAATATTTATATTTACTAAAAATGTTATTATGATAAAATGATAATACTAACATAATAGTAATAATGATATTTTATAATAACAATGATATTTCTATTAAAATAATAACGACGATAGTAATAATAATCATTTTAATAATAATACTAAAATTCAGTTGACTATAACTTCTAATCCGTTCATCGAAACCATTCGATATCTAAATGAAAAGTTCTTAATTTTTCGCTAGCTTTCCAATGACATGCATATCATATACCCTATCTCAGTAGCATATGTATCTAATTCAGGATTCAACAAACCTATCTAAGGACAATATCGAATGTACAAGCATGCATAATCCTATATACTCGAGCACTAGTCAGGGATACACTATTGAAATATAAAAGTTAAGTTATGAGTGCTCACGTATCAATATTGAGATTCAATATTGCAGGAAAGTACGTAGACGAAACGAAAATGATAAACGTTAGGTTGACCTCACGAGCAATACCCTCGATCAATACCCATAACCTCCATAGCTATAACCCATAATTTCCTTAGCTCTATCCCGTTTGAAAACTTATTTTAAAATCGTCTGAATATAACTCCGTCGTAGTATTTTATGTATACTAATAATATCTTGAAATAATACAAATAAAATATATATATGTGTAATTCGATTGAGAGAGTTTAGAGAAATATATTTTCAAGTTTCTATGAAATAATAAAACCTATTGAATTCTATTTATAATAGAATTTTGAATTATTAAAGTGAATTATTAAAGTATGAATTATTAAAGTGAATTATTAAAGTATGAATTATTAAAGTGAATTATTAAAGTATGAATTATTAAAGTGAATTATTAAAGTGAATTATTAAAGTATGAATTATTAAAGTGAATTATTAAAGTATGAATTATTAAAGTTAAAGTAAAGTAAAAGTAAAGTAAAGGTGAAGTTAAAGTATAGTAAAAGTATAAAACTATGTACGTATAATACGCGTATAAATATATATAATATTAATTTAAATCGTTATATATATTTGATAAAATAAAATATAAATATCGTTATTTTATCATACTAGTTAAGTAATGAGTGGTCAAAAAGAATAGATTTCTTAAATCACAGTGGACCTCATAACATAGACCCGTAATCATATCATAATGTATCTGATAATTCAATCATTTGATATTATCTCTTAATTCTGTCAATAAATATATCGAAACAAATACGTTCATGTAAAGTCTCATATATCTAATACTTTGTTAATGTTTTTAGTTAATATTATATATTATATATACATATCTATATACACATAATTGTTCGTGAATCGTCGAACACGGTCAAAGGATAATTGATTACATGAATGTAGTTCCAAACTTTTTGAGATTCAACATTACAAATTCTGCTTATCGTGTCGGAAACATATAAAGGTTAAGTTTAAATTTGGTCGGAAATTTTTGGGTCATCACAGTACCTACCCGTTAAAGAAATTTCGTCCCGAAATTTGATCGAGGTCGTCATGGCTAACTATAAAAATGTTTTCATGATGAATATGAGTTGATAAATAGAGTTTTATCATCATTGAGTAATATAGATAAAACAATTTGATTACGCGAAGAGTATAAGTGAAGCTATCGCAAGAGAGTGAAATGAGTAAACGTATATTTATTTTAACCGATGACGTAGTTATTATTGATTTCCAGAATTCATTGGATTTAAAGAAAATCTTTGCAATAAGATTTGGTTCTTCGGCGATTAAGAAAATCATGACCTTCTTTGATTAAATGCGATAATCTGTCTCGATTTCTCTGTCTGATATTTTACTATAAATCCACCCCCTTCATTTCTTTATTTCCACAGCTCACACCTTCTAGTCTTTCTCCCCAATTCATACTTTAAAGCATTCGTTAATATGCTTCATCCAGTATTGATTCTTGATATACTCTTAACTTTCATATCTGTCATTCTTCTTTTTCATCTACCACCGGAGGAAGTTATTTTCTTCTACCATTACCTTGGGGTTATTGTGTTTTTCATTCTCCCGTGTCTTTATATTGCTATACGCATTGATATACACGGTTTGTAATTTCGAGGTTGTTATCGGGCTTTATATTCTCCATTATATTTCGGAGCTTCATGCTTTCATTTTCTCTTCCCAGCCTTAAGTCAAGCGGATAATGGTCCAGAATTCGTAGATATGAATTTTTGGATGAACATAGTTAATGTTCCAAGAAGAAAATCGTAATGGCACGATCTTAATTTGGCAACTTACCAGAATATCTGAAAATATAGAGCTATCAAGATGATATGTTCTTAATATGTTTGGAAATTGGGTAGAATGTAAGAGTCGTGTAAATAGTACATGATGACAGTATGTTCTATGAATCATCACGTTCCATTAGAAACTCAGCATGACTTACTGTAATATAATCACGTTGATCAAGTGTCATTATATTATACTAACTCATGTTTCAGTTCCCAACACTGCTTTAAAAACATTCCTATTTTAAATTCGAATTTTTTTCTTCTTCAGAATTTAGAAACTAACACAGTTTCTTTTTATGTTGTAACGCAGATATTGCGAAGAGATAAAATATTTCGGATAAGAATAGTTGTGAAAATATCTTCAGGAATATCGAAGATATTTATAATAAAAGATACGATAATATCTTAGAATTCTTAACATAGATGGATGATGAAGAAGATTTGTCTGTGAAGGTTTAGAATAAGAAGTAAGGTGTTTGCTAACGATTTCAGTAGACACTGAAACATTTGGATCCTTTGAAGGCAGGTTTAGTCTTTGTGATTTGTCCACAGCCTCCTTCATGGTCTGCTCAATCCATTTTCCAGTTTCAAACCTTCTCTTTTTCTCAGCTTTACCACCATACTATTCTTTATCATCAAACTTTTGACTGTTAAAGTCGTTTACAGTTTTTGCTGCTTCATCAGCATTTTTCCAATTTCGGAGAACTAGTTCATAGTTTGGGATGTTTTTCAGAAAATTCACATTCGAAGTATGTAAGTCTAGGAGATAGAAGTTATATGTATACATATAACTTTTAACGTAAAATTGTCACAAAATTCAAAATACTGATTGCTAATTCCCAGTAGTTGGTGTGACAATTATTGTTACAGGATGTAGATGAGTACATGATGGGGTTTTAATGAATAAGTATAGTGGATTTTCGGAGAGGCTTAAGTCGAAGGTTAATGAAGTTGTTGATAAGTTTACTGCTAATGTGACGAGATATGAAAGGTTCCCCGGTAACCATGATGAAGGGTTTATTCGTATAAACAAATGAAGGTGATTTGCTGGAGCTGTGACAAAACTGTCTATTTTGGAAAGAGATTGAAAAATTATATTTGGTAATAAATATCAAAGGATCTGACATGGATACATGTTAAACTATAACTTTGGTTTCGAGAGCTTTTCAGGTGCATGACAGTGGGTAATGTGTGGTTGGATAATCATCTCGCATGTCTTTAGGAATTTCGAAGTGTTTGAACACATATTGTAATTGTTAATATACATATGATGTTCTAAGATTTTGAATGATACAAATATTTTTGTGAGTTCCATGAATAGAAATGAGGTTCTAGGACAGTTTTGAAGTCAAAGTATAGTTTTGAAAGATGTAGGAATCTAAGAGTGATGATTTCGGTTATATCTTGAATCGAATTCTGAGATTTTAAAATCAGAATATGTAATTAGATTTTAAATGAGTATGGTTGTTTTGATTTCTATAAAAGAATGTATATTGTTGTGAAAGTAGGGAGTATAATGGATGACTTGCTGAATCAGATTCGAAGAATGTAACATATTAATTGTGAATTTATATATCTCTCGGGTATTACCTACCCGTTAAAAAAAAAATTCACAATTAATATTTTGTACAAAAGAATTTTATTACAGTCTTTATGGAAATATATATGTGTATATTTCTTCAGATGTAATATAGATTTAATGAGGTAATATTAAATTAAACTCATTTGATTTATGGTTAAGGCTAGGATAGATAATTTCTAAACTTTAGAAATTACATAATCGCCGTAGAATGTTTCCCCAATGAAGTTATGAATCAATACTTAATCGTTGTGGTATTCCTTGGTATCTACATGGCGTATGACGTCGATGCTCGTGGGACAGATTGTGAAGTTGAGGTTTGCGATGCGGTTGTTGTTGGTGGTGGTAATGGTACTGTTGATGTTGTTGATGGTGGTACTGGTTATGCTGCTGGTGCTGCTGCTGGTGTTTGTAACCTTTGCACCATATTCTCCAAAGCCACTACCCGAGCGCGAAGCTCGTTGACTTCTTCTATTACACCGGGGTGATTGTCGGTTCGGACGAGCGGATAAATAAGATCTAGAATTTGGTGTAGTATATAATCATGACGAGATACTCTGGAAATGAGAGAGAAAATGGTGTTTCGGACAGGTTCTCCAGTAAGTGCTTCAGGTTCATTGCCAAGAGGGCAATGTGGTGGATGAAAGGGATCACCTTTTTCTTGTCTCCAATGGTTAAGTAGATTACGAACTCATCCCCAATTCATCCAGAATAGATGATGGCTAATTGGTTGATCCATTCCGGTCACGCTGCTTTCGGAGCTCATGTGGAAATCCATATCGGTATAGCTGTCGGATTCCGAGGAACTCAAACTGGTTGAGGGATCCATCTTGTATGATCAGGGAAAGAATTTTTTTTGTATGAAATAGATTGTAGAATTTAGATTTGGTATTCTTCAATACATAATTTACATATGTATATATAATACCAAAATCCCATAAATTACGGAGGAATCTTTGAAAGATGTCAGTCAAAGTTCACAGTAACAGATATGCTAAGATAAGAATTCGTCTATACACTATTATGCAATAAATGTAGGAAAACGCGTCTAGACTTAAGAATGATAAGCAGGTAATTTCCTAAGGGTGGTAAGTAGATGATTTCAGATTAAAAATGATAAGCAAAACTTTTGACATGCAGACACGGTCGAAGTCCAGACTCACTGATGCATCTTAACAACTATCAGTTAGACACACTAATGCAAGACCTGGTTCGCTAAGACCACCGCTCTGATACCAACTGAAAGGATCCGTTCATATACATTATAAACGATTCACAATAGTTGATTACATCGCGAGGTATTTGACCTCTATATGATACGTTTTACAAACATTGCATTCGTTTTTAAAAGACAAACTTTCTTTACATCAAAAATTGACGTCATGCATACCATTTCATATTACATCCAACTATAATTGACTTAATATTAATCTTGATGAACTCAACGACTCGAATGCAACGTCTTTCAAAGTATGTCATGAATGACTCCAAGTAATATCCTTAAAATGAGCTAATGCACAGCGAAAGATTTCTTTAATACCTGAGAATAAACATGCTTTAAAGTGTCAACCAAAAGGTTGGTGAGTTCATTAGTTTATCATAATTAATCATTTCCGTAATAGTAATAGACCACAAGATTTCAGTTTCTATAAATATCCGTACACTCGCGAGTGTATAAAAGTATTCTATAAGTTGTAGGCACCCGATAACAAGCCTTAACGTTCATGTTTTACCCTCTGAAGTACACCAGATCAGGTGTGTTTAAAATAACCTCGAAGTACTAAAGCATCCCATAGTCAGGATGGGGTTTGTCAGGCCCAATAGATCTATCTTTAGGATTCGCGCCTACCGTACATAGACAAGTAGTTTAATGTTACCAAGCTAAGGGTATATTTCTGGTTTAAACTCACATAGAATTAGTTTTAGTACTTGTGCCTATTTCGTAAAACATTTATAAAACAGCGCATGTATTCTCAGCCCAAAAATATATATAAAAAGGGAGTAATGAAACTCACCATACTGTATTTCGTAGTAAAAATACATATAACGTCATTTAACAAGTGCAAGGTTGGCCTCGGATTCACGAACCTCTATTAATTATATATATTTATATGTTGGTCAATATTTGTCTAACAATTTTTGGTCAAGTCATAGTGTACCACAATCCTAATGCTCGAGACTAATATGCAAAAGTCAACAAAAGTCAACTTAACCCAAAATGACTTCTAAAATTTATACGTGTTTATTATATAACTTAACTATAGTCATTTTATATATTTAAATATATTTATTAGATTTTATAATAATAAAAGTCATTTATTAATAAAAATTTATATTAACGTTTATATATGATAAAATATACTTTTATATATCTTAAGTAGTAAAATTTATAAAGTTCACTTAATATCGTAAAACTATAGTGGTAAGTATTATTAATGTAATTATATTACGCGTGGTGAAAAATATCTTTGTATCCCCTATTTATTTGATAAAATAATATTGATCATAATAATAATAAGTAAAAGTTGTATTATTTTGTAATAATAATTATTATTATTCTATAAAAAAATAACAATATTTATATTTACTAAAATGTTATTACGATAAAATGATAATACTAACATAATAGTAATAATGATATTTTATAATAACAATGATATTTCTATTAAAATAATAACGACGATAGTAATAATAATCATTTTAATAATAATACTAAAATTCAGTTGACTATAACTTCTAATCCGTTCATCGAAACCATTCGATATCTAAATGAAAAGTTCTTAATTTTTCGCTAGCTTTCCAATGACATGCATATCATATACCCTATCTCAGTAGCATATGTATCTAATTCAGGATTCAACAAACCTATCTAAGGACAATATCGAATGTACAAGCATGCATAATCCTATATACTCGAGCACTAGTCAGGGATACACTATTGAAATATAAAAGTTAAGTTATGAGTGCTCACGTATCAATATTGAGATTCAATATTGCAGGAAAGTACGTAGACGAAACGAAAATGATAAACGTTAGGTTGACCTCACGAGCAATACCCTCGATCAATACCCATAACCTCCATAGCTATAACCCATAATTTCCTTAGCTCTATCCCGTTTGAAAACTTATTTTAAAATCGTCTGAATATAACTCCGTCGTAGTATTTTATGTATACTAATAATATCTTGAAATAATACAAATAAAATATATATATGTGTAATTCGATTGAGAGAGTTTAGAGAAATATATTTTCAAGTTTCTATGAAATAATAAAACCTATTGAATTCTATTTATAATAGAATTTTGAATTATTAAAGTGAATTATTAAAGTATGAATTATTAAAGTGAATTATTAAAGTATGAATTATTAAAGTGAATTATTAAAGTATGAATTATTAAAGTGAATTATTAAAGTATGAATTATTAAAGTGAATTATTAAAGTATGAATTATTAAAGTTAAAGTAAAGTAAAAGTAAAGTAAAGGTAAAGTTAAAGTATAGTAAAAGTATAAAACTATGTACGTATAATACGCGTATAAATATATATAATATTAATTTAAATCGTTATATATATTTGATAAAATAAAATATAAATATCGTTATTTTATCATACTAGTTAAGTAATGAGTGGTCAAAAAGAATAGATTTCTTAAATCACAGTGGACCTCATAACATAGGCCCGTAATCATATCATAATGTATCTGATAATTCAATCATTTGATATTATCTCTTAATTCTGTCAATAAATATATCGAAACAAATACGTTCATGTAAAGTATCATATATCTAATACTTTGTTAATGTTTTTAGTTAATATTATATATTATATATACATATCTATATACACATAATTGTTCGTGAATCGTCGAACACGGTCAAAGGATAATTGATTACATGAATGTAGTTCCAAACTTTTTGAGATTCAACATTACAAATTCTGCTTATCGTGTCGGAAACATATAAAGGTTAAGTTTAAATTTGGTCGGAAATTTTCGGGTCGTCACAGTAGGGCTCTCGTTACAAATACAAATGGTACCAAGACTCCTGCCACCAATGCAAATAGAACTGCTTTGGCTACCATTACTTGTTATGGGTGTGGAAAACAAGGTCACTATAAGAGCCAGTGTCCGAATCCAGAGAAGAATAATGGATCTGCACGTGGAAGAGCATTTATTATTAATGCTAGAGAGGCGTGTGAAGACCCGGAGCTTGTTACGGGTACGTTTACCATTAATAACTTATCCGCATCTATTATATTTGATACTGGTGCCGATAGAAGTTACGTGAGTAGAGGCTTTTACGCTAAATTGAATTGTTCATCATTACCTCTAGATGCTAAGTACATGATTGAGTTAGCTAATGGTAAACTAATTAAAGCCGATAAAATTTGCCGTGATTGTAAAATAAATTTAGCCGGAGAAACATTTAAAATTGACTTAATACCCGTAGAATTAGGAAGTTTTGATGTAATAGTCGGCATGGACTGGATGTCTAAAGTAGGAGCTGAAGTTGTGTGTGCCAAGAAAGCAATTCGCATTCCTTGTAAGGATAAAATGCCGGTGATGATTTATGGAGAGAAGGGTAACTCAAAGCTAAAACTCATTAGCTGTTTGAAAGCCAAGAAGTGTTTAGAAAAGGGATGTTATGCTATTCTAGCACATGTTAATGAAGTCGAAAAGAAAGAAAAAGAGAAGTGCATCAACGACGTGCCTGTGGCAAGAGATTTTCCTGAAGTTTTTCCGGAAGAGTTGCCGGGATTACCTCCATTTAGATCTGTAGAATTTCAAATAGATTTAGTACCAGGAGCTGCACCAGTTGCCCGTGCTCCATATAGACTTGCACCGTCCGAGTTAAAAGAACTTCAGAGTCAGTTAAAAGAATTACTGGATCGTGGATTCATACGACCAAGTACTTCACCGTGGGGAGCTCCGATTCTATTTGTTAAAAAGAAAGATGGATCTTTTAGGATGTGTATAGATTATCGTGAATTAAATAAGTTAACTATCAAGAATCGGTATCCACTACCGAGAATTGACGACTTATTTGATCAACTCCAAGGATCATGTGTGTACTCGAAAATTGACCTAAGATCGGGTTATCATCAATTACGCGTTAAAGAAGAAGAAATACCGAAAACTGCTTTTCGGACACGTTATGGTCATTACAAATTTTTGGTCATGCCGTTTGGGTTGACAAATGCGCCAGCTGTATTCATGGACCTCATGAATCGAGTTTGTAGTCCATATTTAGATAAGTTTGTTATCGTTTTCATTGATGATATTCTTATCTATTCCAAGAGTGAGCAAGAGCATGAGCAGCATTTAAGGTTGATATTAGAGTTGTTGAGAAAAGAACAGCTATATGCTAAATTTTCTAAATGTGCTTTCTGGTTGAAAGAAGTGCAATTTCTTTGCCACGTCGTGAGTAGCAAAGGATTTCAGGGTGATCCAGCAAAAATTGAAGCCATTGAAAAATGGGAGACTCCTAAGACACCAACGCAGATACGCCAATTTTTGGGTTTAGCCGGTTATTATAGAAGGTTTATTCAAGATTTTTCCCGAATAGCTAAGCCGTTGACAGCGTTAACGCAAAAAGGGAAGAAATATGAATGGACATCTGAGCAGGAGAGTGCATTTCAATTACTAAAGAAGAAGTTAACTACGGCGCCTATTTTATCGTTACCAGAAGGGAACGATGATTTTGAAATATATTGTGACGCTTCGCGACAAGGTTTTGGTTGCGTTCTTATGCAACGGAAGAAAGTTATTGCATACGCATCCCGACAATTGAAGATTCACGAGCGGAATTATACGACGCATGATTTAGAACTGGGAGCAGTCGTGTTTGCATTGAAGATATGGAGACACTACTTGTATGGGGTTAAATGCACTGTGTTCACTGATCATAAAAGTCTTCAACATATTTTTGATCAGAAACAGCTGAACATGAGGCAACGTAGGTGGGTCGAGCTGATAAACGACTATGATTGTGAAATTCGTTATCATCCTGGGAAGGCGAACGTGGTGGCCGATGCTCTAAGTAGAAAGGAACGAGAACCAATTCGAGTACGAGCAATGAACATAAAAATTCGCATGAATCTCAACTTACAAATCAAAGAAGTTCAACGAGAAGCACTTACTAAAGAAAACATAAGAAATGAAATAATGAAGAAGTATGAGAAGCAACTCGTTATACGGGAAGACGGAATTCGATATTTTGCAAACCGTATTTGGGTACCGAAGTTGGGTGGATTAAGGAAGTTGATATTGAATGAGGCACATAAGACAAGATACTCGATACATCCTGGAGTTGGAAAGATGTACCAAGATCTTAAGACACATTATTGGTGGCCTAATTTAAAGACAGACGTTGCAACATATGTTGGGGAGTGTTTAACTTGTTCCAAAGTCAAAGCAGAACACCAGAAGCCGTCAGGGTTACTTCAACAACCAGAAATCCCAGAATGGAAATGGGATGGTATTACCATGGATTTCATCACGAAGTTACCAAAGACTGCCTGGGGATACGACACCATTTGGGTGATTGTTGATCGTCTCACCAAATCTGCACATTTCTTGCCTATAAAGGAAACGGATAGAATGGAGAAACTATTACGATTGTATATAAAGGAAATTGTTTCAAGGCATGGAATACCTATTTCCATTATATCCGATCGTGATAGTAGGTTTACATCAAAGTTCTGGCAATCGCTACAAGAGGCCCTAGGAACTCGTTTGGATATGAGCACCGCATATCATCCGCAAACCGACGGGCAGAGTGAAAGAACGATTCAAACTCTTGAAGACATGCTCAGGGCATGTGTGATCGATTTTGGAAACGGATGGGATAAATATCTACCATTAGCAGAATTCTCGTATAATAATAGTTATCATGCGAGCATTAAAGCTGCGCCATTCGAAGCACTGTATGGAAGGAAGTGTAGATCTCCTATCTGTTGGAATGAAGTAGGAGATCGACAATTAACTGGTCCCGAGATCATACATGAAACTACAGAAAAGATAGTACAAATTAAGGAAAGATTGAAAACAGCCCGTAGTCGCCAAAAGAGCTACGCCGATGTTCGAAGGAAACCATTAGAGTTTCAGATCGGTGACATGGTTATGATAAAGGTGTCACCATGGAAAGGTTTAATACGTTTCGAAAAAAGGGGTAAACTGAACCCAAGGTACGTAGGCCCGTTCAAGATTATCGAACGCATTGGACCGGTAGCTTATCGACTCTAGTTACCACAATAACTCGCTGGAGTACATAATACATTTCAAGTCTCAAACCTTAAGAAGTGTCTTGCAAAGGAAGATCTCACCATTCCTCTTGAAGAAATCCACGTCGACGAGAAACTACAATTCATCGAAGAACCAATCGAAATCATGGATCGTGAAGTTAAACGGCTCAAGCAGAGCAACATACCGATCGTTAAGGTTCGTTGGAATGCTCGAAGAGGTCCTGAGTTTACTTGGGAACGAGAGGATCAGATGAAACAAAAGTATCCACACTTGTTTCTCGATGACGCAAAATAGGTACAATTTTAAAATTTCGGGACGAAATTTATTTAACGGGTAGGTACTGTAATGACCCGGAATTTTTCGATCAATCTATACTTATAAGATTAATATTTACATAAATTAAACCTTACCAACATGATAAGCAATCCAAATTATTGAAACTTATGTTTTCGAAAAAGAGTTTTACACAACGTTTGACCGTCTAGTTTGACCGATGATATCACGAACTATATAATATATGATAATTATACGTTTGTGTATATATATGTATATATACATATTTAACATGATTTATGGATGTTTTAATATCTCATTTTGTATTAATAACAATAAGTTATAAGTATATTTTGAAACTACTAACTTAAGTTTTCAAAACGATAACCATACGTAACGTTATTTGACATAAATACTTATGACCTATAATGTTTATACATATATCGTATATATAATGTATTTAATCACTTTTTAAGGACTTAAATACATAAAACCATATAAGTATATTCACAAAAGATAGCTATATTTGAATTCTCATTCCGTTTTCACAAGATTTCTATACGTATATCTAGAGTATATGTACTCGTATCATACCTAGCTTCTATACGTATTTACTATTGGTAAATACACATCAAATCACCACCAACCAGCCCTTGTTCATGCCTTATGTATAAGGTAATTACTTTTGTATGATTGATTGACTAAATACATAAAATTACAAACTAAAATCATGTCTTGGTTCCCCCCCCATTCACGTTTTTAAAGAGCCATGGGGGATCATCATTTTAATTCATTTTTACTTCAATTCTCTAGCTAAAAACACACACACTTATGAGCTTTAAACCCCTTAACCATCTTAGCTCACAACCATGAAGATCTAGTTCCAAAAACATCACTTAATCATCATAAGAAAACCCTTACAAAAACACTTCAAGAATCCTTCCAAGAACACAAGTTTACTTCCAATCTTTCATCCAATTCCATCACTCTTTTGGTTCTAGGTTTTTACTCCTCTTTTACAGCAATCTTGTCCAAGTAACTTGAGGTAGTAACTTTGTTCATAACCTTATTCGATTCATATATATATAGCTATCTTATTTTATGGTATAAAATTTTAACAACAAGAACATAGTTTGAATGTTTTCAAACTTGTTTGCAAACTAAATAGATCCTTCTAACTTAACTTTTAAAATACTTCAAGACATGTAATATATCATAAATATATGCTAATTTAACAAGGTATAACTTGGTTTTTCAAAGAACACCTTAAAAACTGTTTTTACGACGTCGGAGTGCAACCAGGGGCGGTTTTGGGTTGGATAATTAAAAACTATTTTGAACCTTGAATTGGAGGTTTATTTTCTGGAAAAATGATATTTACTATGAATATGATAACACATAAAAATTTCATGATTTAACTCAAAGTATAAGTATTTTTAGAAAAATAATCATTTAATGTTGTTTACATAAGGGAAAATGATTAACTTCATAAGTTTCACCAAAGTTTGACCTATGACCTGTGATTTCGAATACAAACTAAGGTATTTACAGTTCATAGTCTTAAAGAAGAACTCGATCCAAGGAAGTGGCAAGTTGAACCAACGAAAACGGAGTTGTAACGAAGAAACTATGACCAAAACAAGATCGGATATCCAAAACTAGTTTAGCCACGAAAATAATTGGAGAAAAATTAAATGAATCACATCTTTCTAAAATAACATGATATTTTATATATATGTACTCATAATTTAATTTTATATATTTCAGGACCACCCGTAAACAATACGAGAAGATTAATCATAAGATCCCATGATTGTACGCAACACGTCATTTGACAACACCGGTACTTTATGTACGCAACACGTCATTTGACAACACCGGTACCGTGGGTCAAGATTAATCCCGACCAATACAAATACGATGGGGTTTTATTTATTTCGATGGGGGTTTTATTTATTAAACACCTAAATATGAACCATTAAAATTGAATTACTAACATCGGACTGCTAACTACGGACTAAGAAATTATTAAAACTATTAAAAGTATAATAAGTATATATATGTGACGATTGTTTAAAATGGAAATATATTGATAAACTATATATGGATAGGTTCGTGATATCAACCGGAGACCATGTCAAAATATATATATCTTCAAGGCAAAAGTGAGTATATAGTCCCACTTTTAAACTCTAAGTATTTCGGGATGAGAATACATGTATTTTATGTTTTATGTTATGGACACAAGTAACTGAAAAATATATTCTACGTTGAGTTGTACCACTGGCATACTTCCCTGTAGCTTGGTAACTACTATTTACAGCGGTATTGTAAACGTGAATCCTGTTGATAGATCTATCGGGCCTGACAACCCCAACCGGACTGGACGACCAGTATTCAACGGTTGCACAGTACTTCGTTTCGTGACTACACTTGGTACGGTGTAGTAAGATTTCATAATAAAGGGAATATGCGACGTGATTAAATGTTAAGTATGGTTACCAAGTGCTCAACCACTTAGAATATTTTTATTAAAATGTTTACATATGAAATCTTGTGGTCTATATTTATATCGCTGCCGGCATTAAACCTATATCTCACCAACTTTATGTTGACGTTTTAAACATGTCTATTCTCAGGTGATAACTAAAAGCTTCCGCTGCAACATGTTGAATTTAAGCAAGATCTTGAGTATGCATATTTGTGTCAAAAATAAAACTGCATATCCGAGGAATTGTAATGTAAAATATGCTAGAAATCGTATTGTTATCATCACATGTAAAGTTTGTAAGTCTAAGATTATCGCTAAACGATAATCATCTTTATATTGTCTAAAGCTTGTATTAACATAAGGGTTATGGTTTGTAATGTAAAATAAATGCAGTTGTTCTGTTAAAAATGTCGCATATAGAGGTCAATGCCTCGCAATGAAATCATACGTTATCTAACTCGTTCTTATGGTTAAGGATGGGTTATGACATGTGGTATCAGAGCGGTGGTCTTAGCGAACCAGGTTTGCATTAGTGTGTCTAACTGATAAGTCGTTAGGATACATTAGTAAGTCTGGACTTTGACCGGATCTGATTTAACAACCATTACTTATCATTGTTGGTTAAAATTTATATGTAAATATTATGTAGTACTAATGGGTTAGTTGTTGTGTGATAGATGTTGGGCTCAAAACTTATTATCACATTCAGCGACTCCGAATCAGAATCTTCAGATGGTGTTTCAGTCATTAACCTATCCGATGATGAAAATAATATCTTTGGGGAAGACTCACAAATTCCGGATGAACCAACAATAAAGAACCCGGAAAGTGAACCCGAGGAGGAAAGTGAACCCGAGGAGGAAAGTGAACCCGAGGAAGAAATACAAGAAATTACGAAAGACAAGTTCGAACTAGGAAAGAAACGAAAGGCTAATGAATTAGAAAATTCAAATCCTGAGTTTAGTAAGGATGATGTGGCACCAACTCCACTAGACACTACCACCCCTATTCCCGCTATTCCTATTCGTTCTATCCCGGCATCTAGTTCTTCAGCCCCACAGCCAAAATATAGGCAGACAGCTAGGATAAGCGTTAGGCCATTCCTTGAACCTAAACGTCCTAGAAAATAGACCAAACGATGCGCTGCCATATTAAACCATGGGATCATATAATGTTTTGTATAATATTATTAGTGTGGTTTGCTTAATGTTCGATGTAAGATAAGCATATGTAAAATAGTGAAGTATGAAATGCAATAATTTTCCATGGTTAAGTATTATTTAGATTGTAGTAATTGGTTCTGTACTAAGCTATTAAGTATGAACATTAACGGGTAGGTACTACCCTAGATATAATTATAAAATGCTAATAAGAAGAAAAGGCTTTTATAATAATACCTGGTTCATATTGTTAACAAGCTATAATGTACTATAAATATACACTACATCTATAATATTCCATGTGAATAATTATTTTCTTTCATTAGGAAATGGCGCGATTGAATCGAATGACGGAACAAGAAGTCGAGGAATTCATCAACCAGCGAGTGAACGACAGAATGTTATGGGTCGAAGCTGCAAGAGCTGCTGCAGTTAACCCAAATCCTCGTGTAGGATGTACCTACAAGACTTTTCAAGCTTGCAAGCCCTCATCATTCAGTGGAACGGAAGGACCGATCGGTTTAACCCGGTGGATAGAAAAGATGGAGACTGTGTTTAAAATCAGTGGTTGTGTTGAAAAGGACATGACCAAGTATGCATCGTGCACTTTACAAGATAGTGCACTCACGTGGTGGAAAAATTATGTGAAGGCTGTAGGAGGAGATGTAGCTTATGATACCCCATGGGAAGAATTCAAAATAATGTTAATCAACGAGTATTGTCCAAGGAACGAGGTTAGGAAGTTGGAAGATGAATTACGAAGCCTGAAGGTTGTTGGTACTGAAATCACCAACTACAATCAGCGATTCATGGAATTAGTTTTGCTATGTCCTGAATTGGTTCCAACCGAAGAACGGAAGATTGAAATGTACAAAGATGGTTTGCCCAAAAAGGTCAAGGCAAATGTTACAGCATCGAAACCTAAGACAATTCATGAAGCTATAACCATGGCAAACGAGCTAATGGATCAGGTCATCATGGATAAGAAAGTATCCAATACTGATGTGAAGGTATCAGGTAACAAAAGAAAGTGGAATGGAAATTATGATCGAGGTAACCAACAACAATCTTTTAAGAAACAAGAAATCACGCAAGGTGCGGGTAGTGGTTTAAGCTTTGGTTACAAAGGACAAAATCCTTTATGTAACCGATGCCACAAACATCACTCTGGCTACTGTAATGTGGTATGCAACAAATGTAATTGAAAGGGTCATCTTGCTGAAGATTGTAGGGCTCTCGTTACAAATACAAATGGTACCAAGACTCCTGCCACCAATGCAAATAGAACTGCTTTGGCTACCATTACTTGTTATGGGTGTGGAAAACAAGGTCACTATAAGAGCCAGTGTCCGAATCCAGAGAATAATAATGGATCTGCACGTGGAAGAGCATTTGTTATTAATGCTAGAGAGGCGTGTGAAGACCCGGAGCTTGTTACGGGTACGTTTACCATTAATAACTTATCCGCATCTATTATATTTGATACTGGTGCCGATAGAAGTTACGTGAGTAGAGGCTTTTACGCTAAATTGAATTGTTCATCATTACCTCTAGATGCTAAGTACATGATTGAGTTAGCTAATGGTAAACTAATTAAAGCCGATAAAATTTGCCGTGATTGTAAAATAAATTTAGCCGGAGAAACATTTAAAATTGACTTAATACCCGTAGAATTAGGAAGTTTTGATGTAATAGTCGGCATGGACTGGATGTCCAAAGTAGGAGCTGAAGTTGTTTGTGCCAAGAAGGCAATTCGCATTCCTTGTAAGGATAAAATGCCGATGATGATTTATGGAGAGAAGGGTAACTCAAAGCTAAAACTCATTAGCTGTTTGAAAGCCAAGAAGTGTTTAGAAAAGGGATGTTATGCTATTCTAGCACATGTTAATGAAGTCGAAAAGAAAGAAAAAGAGAAGTGCATCAACGACGTGCCTGTGGCAAGAGATTTTCCTGAAGTTTTTCCGGAAGAGTTGCCTGGGATTACCTCCATTTAGATCTGTAGAATTTCAAATAGATTTAGTACCAGGAGCTGCACCAGTTGCCCGTGCTCCATATAGACTTGCACCGTCCGAGTTAAAAGAACTTCAGAGTCAGTTAAAAGAATTACTAGATCGTGGATTCATACGACCAAGTACTTCACCGTGGGGAGCTCCGATTCTATTTGTTAAAAAGAAAGATGGATCTTTTAGGATGTGTATAGATTATCGTGAATTAAATAAGTTAACTATCAAGAATCGGTATCCACTACCGAGAATTGACGACTTATTTGATCAACTCCAAGGATCATGTGTGTACTCGAAAATTGACCTAAGATCGGGCCTGACAACCCCAACCGGACTGGACGACCAGTATTCAATGGTTGCACAGTACTTCGTTTCGTGACTACACTTGGTACGGTGTAGTAAGATTTCATAATAAAGGGAATATGCGACGTGATTAAATGTTAAGTATGGTTACCAAGTGCTCAACCACTTAGAATATTTTTATTAAAATGTTTACATATGAAATCTTGTGGTCTATATTTATATCGCTGCCGGCATTAAACCTATATCTCACCAACTTTATGTTGACGTTTTAAACATGTCTATTCTCAGGTGATAACTAAAAGCTTCCGCTGCAACATGTTGAATTTAAGCAAGATCTTGAGTATGCATATTTGTGTCAAAAATAAAACTGCATATCCGAGGAATTGTAATGTAAAATATGCTAGAAATCGTATTGTTATCATCACATGTAAAGTTTGTAAGTCTAAGATTATCGCTAAACGATAATCATCTTTATATTGTCTAAAGCTTGTATTAACATAAGGGTTATGGTTTGTAATTTAAAATAAATGCAGTTGTTCTGTTAAAAATGTCGCATATAGAGGTCAATGCCTCGCAATGAAATCATACGTTATCTAACTCGTTCTTATGGTTAAGGATGGGTTATGACACTCACCAACATTCGTGTTGACTTTTTAGCATGTTTTATTCTCAGGTCCTTAGACTGCTTCCGCTGTGATGTGCTTGTTGCCTGCATGGAGTCTCTCATGCTTTGTATAAAGTTTATTGCATTCGAAACAAAACTACGTTGTGTAATAAATAATTGGACTGTGATGTCATCCTGTAAAATAAAGACTTATGTATTTTGGGGATTTGCTTATACCTAAGCACTCGCCCACATGCTTATAACTTTCTATGTTTAGAAAGTCACTTACTTTAATGAATGCAATATTTTATCAAAACGTATCATATAGAGGTCAAAACCTCACTGTGGAATCAATGATTAATGTGCCGCGTCAATAGCGATTTTGACGGGTCGTTACAGATATCATTACCGGAGTCATCACGTATTATGATAGCATGATGTGTGTAGTGAAAGGAGTTCCATTGCGCAGCTTCTATTGGACGAGGATGGAGACAATTTTACAGGATAAGCTCCCAAAATACTTAGCAATGAATGGCGTATTGGAGAGTAAAGGATTGGATTTCGACAAATACAAGATCACCTTTACGGTTCATCCGCAACATCTTACTCCACAACAAGCATTGGATTCAGGTTAACTCCAGGTTAACCCAGAGGAGGTCCCAGCTCCACCCAGCTCTAGTTTTTCGGAGCCACAGTATCGTTGGTATGGACCCATGATCCCTGGAATAAACGAGGATCGTCCGTTTCTAAATGAACATGGACATTGGGCCAGATACACCGCTGACGGGCGGGTTGTGCCGATTACGCCTGGAAGATATCGGTTCATGACCACCGGTACATATTCTCCTACACATAACTCAGACAGTTCATTAGGTGAGATCAGTGAGGAGGAGGAGGATGAAGTAAAGGAGATTACTGAAAAAGAAATCACAAGGAAGGAATTCAAACTTGCTATAAAGAACCACAAAAATAAAAAGTCCTTAATTATTAAAAAGGAACAGGACCATTCGATCCATAACCACCCTTATTGTATTAAACCCACTGAGGCAACGGGTACCTCAAAACCCCGACCAAAAATTAAATACACTGCTAGAATGTCTGTCGGACCATGCACACACAGACAATTGGCAGAGAGAACCAAATAGGAAAAAGTTTCTGATAGTTCTGAATAAACGACCTCGCAACCATAAATCTTCCATGCGCTATTCTATTGCTTATGTGTGCTACTCTATCTTGTTATGTAGAATAAGCATATATAAAATATCGATATTGTATGGTATTGTATTATTTTGGTTTATTAATAATAAATGCATGGAATGATTATTTGTATTATTACTACTTATTATTATTATTATTATTACATAATAACGTAGTAACTTGCTATAATTTTTCATAGTGGAATATTATTAGGATTTTAGTAGTTAATTCCTTGTACTAGCTATTATGTATGAACTTAACGGGTAGGTAATACCCTAGAAATAATTATAAAATGCTAATAAGAAGAAAAGGCTTTTATAATAATTGGTTCATATTATTAATATGCTACGATTAACTATTGACAACCCATTTTACCTATAATATTCTATATGATTAAATTTTCTCTGTTGTGTTTATTGAAGAAACATGTCTCAAATGTCAGATGCTGAGTTCGAGGAACTAGTCGAGAAACGTGTGAATGAAAGAATTTCTGTAGCCGAGGCAGCAAAAGCAGCAACTGAAGCAGCAGCCAAAGCAGCAACCATGAACACAAATTCACGAAACGGATGCTCATACAAAACTTTTCAAGGATGCAAACCACAGACGTTTAGTGGGACCGAAGGACCAGTCGGTCTAATCCGATGGTTTGAAAAGATGGAGTCCGTTTTCAAAAATCAGTAATTGTGCGGACGGAGAGAAGTCAAAGTATGCTTCGTGCACGTTGCAAGACGGTGCACTTACTTGGTGGAACAATTATGCTAAAGCAGAAGGAGTAGATACGGCATATGATATCTCTTGGGAAGAACTGAAAAAGATGCTAATCGAGGAGTACTGTCCTCGAAACTAGATCAGAAAAATGGAATCTGAGTTACGTAATCTGAAGGTTTTTGGCGCGAATCTCAATAACTATGAAAAGCGTTTCATGGAACTAGCCTTGTTGTGTCCCGAATTGGTGCCAAACGAGAAACGAAAGATAGAAATGTATATTGACGGTTTATCGATCAATATCAAAGGAAATGTTACATCATCCAAACCGAATACGATGCAGGAAGCCATGACAATGGCACACCAACTCATGGACCAGATCATGGAGAGTTCGATTAAGGCACCAATTACCGAAGTCAAGACAACTGAAGGAAAGAGGAAATGGGAAGACTATAAGGGCAAAACACCTGAAGAAGCAAGAAACTTTTAAAGGTAAACAAGATGGGGCAACTGCTAGTCCAAACTATAAGGGACCCCATCCGTTCTGCAAAAGATGTTACACGCATCATGTAGGTTATTGCCAAGTGGTCTGTGATAAGTGCAACAAGAAAGGACATGTGGCGAAAGATTGTTATGCCACCGTTTCTGAAGTAAAGGAAAAACCAACCGATGTCAAGAAATGTTTTGGATGCGGGAAGCCTGGCCACTTTATAAATCAATGCCCTGATAAGGAGAAGAACAAAGAACCCGCACGTGGGAGGGCATTTAATGTTAGTGCCAGTGAAGCACGTGAGGATCCTAATCTTGTCACGGGTACGTTTACCGTTAATAATTAACTAGCTTCTATTATGTTTGATACGGGTGCTGATAGAAGTTATATGTGTAAAGACTTTAGTTCTAAACTAAAATGTGCATCATTGCCTCTAGACGATAAATATACTATTGAATTAGCTAATGGTAAACTGATAAAAGCCGATAAAATTTGCCATGGTTGCGAAATAAATCTCGCTGGTGAGACCTTCTAAATCGATTTGATACCCGTAGAATTAGGAAGTTCTGACGTAATCGTTGGCATGGACTGGATGTCCAAAACAAGAGCGGAAGTTGTTTGCGCTGAGAAAGCAATCCGCATCCCTCGTAAGGATGAAACGTCATTTATGATTTATTGGGAGAAGAGCAACTCGAAGCTGAACCGTATCAGCTGTATGAAGGCCCAGAAACTTATAAGAAAAGGTTGTTATGTTATTCTAGCACACGTAAAGAAGATCGATATTAAAGAAAGAAGCATTGATGACATGCCGGTTGTAAGAGAATATCCCGGAGTATTTCTAGAAGAATTACCGGGGCTACCTCCATACAGATGTGTAGAATTCCAGATTGATCTCGTACCAGGAGCCGCACCTGTAGCCCGATCCCCATATAGACTTGCACCTTCAGAAATGCAAGAATTACAAAATCAGTTGCTAGAATTATCGGACCGTGGATTTATTCGTCCCAGCTTTTCACCTTGGGGTGCTCCTATTCTGTTCGTCAAGAAGAAGGATGGATCTATGAGAATGTGCATAGATTACCGAGAATTAAACAAATTAACAATCAAGAATCGGTACCCATTACCGAGGATTGATGATTTGTTTGATCAATTGCAAGGATTAAGTGTTTATTCTAAGATTGATCTACGCTTCGGATATCATCAGCTGAGAGTGAAGGAAGAAGATGTTCCTAAAACCGCATTCAGAACCGGTTACGGTCACTATGAATTATTAGTCATGCCTTTTGGATTGACTAATGCTCCAGCAGTATTCATGGATCTAATGAATCGCATCTGTAGACCGTATTTAGACAAATTTGTCATTGTTTTTATTGACGACATATTGATTTACTCGAAGAACAAGGAAGAACATGAGCAACACTTAAGAATGGTACTGGAGGTACTCAAGAAAGAAGAACTGTACGCAAAATTTTTGAAGTGTGATTTCTGGTTACAAGAAGTACAATTTTTGAGCCATGTTGTCAGTAAACATTGAATTAAAGTTGACCCTGCCAAGATCGAAGCCATTAGTAAATGAGAAACACCGAAGACTCCAACACAAATCCGCCAATTCTTAGGTCTTGCTGGTTACTACCGAAGATTCATTCAAGATTTCTCTAGAATCGCCAAACCCTTAACTGCATTGACTCAAAAGCGAAAGAAGTATGATTGGTCCACGGAACAGGAATCCTCATTCCAGTTATTAAAGAAGAAGTTAACGTCTGCACCCATTTTGTCATTACCGGAAGGAAATGATGATTTCGTGATCTATTGTGATGCTTCGCGCCAAGGTTTAGGATGTGTATTAATGCAATGCACAAAAGTTATCGCATATGCCTCACGATAACTAAAAATTCATGAAAAGAACTATACGACGCACGATTTGGAACTTGGAGCAGTAGTTTTTGCACTCAAAATCTGGAGACACTATCTATATGGCACCAAGTGTACAGTGTACACCAACCATAAGAGTCTTCAGCATATTTTTGATCAAAAACAACTCAATATGAGGCAACGTCGCTGGGTAGAGTTGTTAAACGATTACGATTGTGAAATCCGTTACCACCCCGGAAAGGCTAATGTTGTAGCTGATGCCCTAAGTTGGAAAGAAAGAGTAAAACCTCTTAGGGTCCGAGCTTTGAACATTACAATTCGTACCGATCTCACAAATCAAATTCAAGCAGCACAGTTAGAAGCTTTAAAAGAAGAAAACGAAAAAGGCGAAATGAGCAAAGGATTAGAAAAACAGCTTGAAGTAAAAGCCGATGGAACCCTGTATTTTGCTGGTAGGATATGGGTACCAAAACATGGTAACTTAAGGCAACTAGTACTGGATGAAGCACATAAAACGAGGTACTCAATTCACCCAGTAAACGGGAAAATGTACCACGATCTCAAGAAGTTCTATTGTTGGCCTAATATGAAGACATAAATTGCTACTTATGTAAGCAAATGTTTGACGTGTGCAAAGGTCAAAGCTGAGCACCAAAAGCCGTCAGGATTACTGCAACAACCAGAAATTTCGCAGTGGAAATGGGAAAGAATAACCATGAATTTCATTACGAAATTGTCAATGACTGCAAGTAGTCATGATACTATTTGGGTGATAGTTGATCGTCTAACTAAATCAACCCACTTTCTACCAATAAAGGAGACAGACAGTATGGAGAAATTAGCACGCCAATATTTGAAGGTAGTAATTTCCAGGCATGGTGTACCCATCTCCATCATATCTGATCGCGACACCCGATTTACATCACGTTTTTGGCAGTCATTACAAAAAGCATTGGGAACTCGATTAGATATGAGCACCGCTTATCACCCACAGACAGATGGTCAAAGTGAAAGAACAATACAAACATTGGAAGACATGTTACGGGCATGCGTGATTGACTTTGGAACCAGTTGGGATCGACACTTACCGTTGGCAGAATTTTCATACAATAACAGCTATCATACGAGCATCAACGCATCGCCATTTGAAGTACTTTACGGTAGAAAGTGCAGATCTCCTATTTGTTGGAGTGAAGTAGGAGAAAGACAACTTACCGGACCCGAAATTATTCACGAAACCACCGAAAAGATCATTTAAATACAACAGCGATTGAAAATGGCCATGAGTCGCCAAAAGAGTTATGCCGATGTAAGAAGAAAACCGCTAGAATTTCAAGTTGGCGACAAAGTCATGTTGAAAGTATCACCCTGGAAAGGCGTTGTACGATTCGGTAAACGAGGAATGCTAAGTCCTAGGTACGTAGGACCCTTTGAAATCACAGAAAGAATTGGAGCAGTTGCTTATCGATTAAAGCTACCGCAAGAACTTAGTAGTGTTCACGACACATTTCACATGTCAAATTTAAAGAAATGTTTAGCTGAAGAGGATGTCGTAATTCCCCTTGACGAAATACGAATCAATGATAAACTCCATTTTATCGAAGAACCTGTTGAAATCATGGACCGTGAAGTCAAAAAATTAAAACAAAGCAAAATACCGATAGTTAGAGTTCGTTGGAACGCTAGACGAGGACCCGAGTTTACTTGGAAACGTGAAGATCAAATGAAGCAAAAGTATCCACATTTGTTCACTGATATCGCTCATAAAACATGTACTACTCAAAATTTCGGGACGAAATTTTCTTTAATGGGGAGGTACTGTGATGACCCAAAAAATTTCATATTAATAAATTAATTACAGGATAAATGTGTCCGACACGATAAGCGAGCCTATTATGTTGAGTCTTAAAATTTTTTGAACTAGTTTACACATTCATGTACCTTTCGATTTTTTTTCGACGATTCACGACCGTCATAACCTGTGATAATTATAAAAATCACTTTGCTACAGTAAAACACTATTTGCTACAGTTAAACCGACTTTGCTACAGTAAAACACTATTTGCTACAGTATACTCTATTGCTACAGTAAATGCTATTTGCTACAGTAACACTATTTGCTACAGTAACACTATTTGCTACAGTTTTTTTATGTCGACGAACTACCAAACAAAAGCGGATCTGGCGGCCATGCGATCGCATGGCAAATACACTAAAAACCGATGCGATCGCATGGGCATCAGATTCCAAAAATATGCCTATAAAAAGGCAGTTTGCTCGACGAAATAAAATACACCTTCCTTCTTTTTCTTTCTGTGTTCTATATTTATATTTATAATTATAATTATAATTTTAATTTAAGTTTAATAATAATAAAGTATATACGAGGGTGTTTTTAATTCGGGTTTCAAACCGTTTTAAGCTAAGGAAATATTGGGTATTGTTCGGGGTATCGTTTTTGAATCCAAGGCCAACCATACAGTCGTCTACCTTCATTACGTCTACGCAATTTGCCTACAATATTGAATCTCAATATTGAACCGTGAGTTTATAGATCCCTTTTTAAATACTTTAAGTATTTTTGGGCTGAGAATACATGCAATTTATTTTAAATGCAATAAGACACAAGTACATACTAAATTCTACACTGAGTTAAACCGAAAATCCCTTAGCTTTGGTAACTAGTAGCTGTCAGTACATAGGATATGGACTGGTGGGCGCGAATAATTGTATATGGATCCATAGGGCTTGACATCCCCGTTCGAGCTAGAGCGCTAGCCTTTTAACGGACGTATGTTATTTGAGTTTATGACACGTTGGTTTGCGTGTATTAAAACGAATAGGGTAATTATCATTATAGCGTTAAGTTTAGTTACCAGGGTGCTCTGTTACGTAGAATCTATTGATAAACTTTTGATGAAATCTTGTGGTCTATCTTTATATATATTTATGACTCGAGCAATTAAACCTATAACTCACCAACATTCGTGTTGACTTTTTAGCATGTTTTATTCTCAGGTCCTTAGACTGCTTCCGCTGTGATATGCTTGTTGCCTGCATGGAGTCTCTCATGCTTTGTATAAAGTTTATTGCATTCGAAACAAAACTACGTTGTGTAATAAATAATTGGACTGTGATGTCATCCTGTAAAATAAAGACTTATGTATTTTGGGGATTTGCTTATACCTAAGCACTCGCCCACATGCTTATAACTTTCTATGTTTAGAAAGTCACTTATTTTAATGAATGCAATATTTTATCAAAACGTATCATATAGAGGTCAAAACCTCACTGTGGAATCAATGATTAACGTGTCGCGTCAATAGCGATTTTGACGGGTCGTTACAGATATCATTACCGGAGTCATCACGTATTATGATAGCATGATGTGTGTAGTGAAAGGAGTTCCATTGCGCAGCTTCTATTGGACGAGGATGGAGACAATTTTACAGGATAAGCTCCCAAAATTGTGATGACCCGAAAATTTTTGACTTATTTAAACCAATTCTCTATACGATTTATTATTTTAACACGCTAAACAAAGTCTGTTAGATTGAGTCTCAAAATTTTAGAACTGTAACATATATACAATTACCTTTGATTACTCTCGACGATTCATGAACAATTATATGTATGTATATATATATGTACAAGTAAAAACGACTTTCCTACAGTGAAACACTATTTGCTACAGTAAAACACTATTTGCTATAGTAAAACACTATTTGCTACAGTGAAACCGTATTTTGCTACAGTGCTACAGTGAAAACGAGTTTGCTACAGTGAAACACTATTTGCTACAGTAAAACACTATTTGCTACAGTAAAATACTATTTGCTACAGTAACGCACTATTTGATGTCGACGAACTAGCAAACAAAAACAGAAAAGGCGGCCATGCGATCGCATGGCAAAAACACTGAAAACTCATGCGATCGCATGAGCTACAGTAAATCGAAAAGTAATATAA
Source organism: Rutidosis leptorrhynchoides (assembly GCF_046630445.1). NCBI lineage: Eukaryota > Viridiplantae > Streptophyta > Magnoliopsida > Asterales > Asteraceae > Rutidosis > Rutidosis leptorrhynchoides. The sequence goes on from NC_092337.1 coordinate 426,272,013, forward strand.
ATACGCAGTTTGTTCGACGAAATTTTTTCACATTTATCTCTCAATATTTATATTTATATTATAATTTTAATTTTAAATTTAAGTTTAATAATAATAAGGTATATACGAGGGTGTTTTTAATTCGGGTTTCAAACCGCTTTAAGCTAAGGAAATATTGGGTATTATTCGGGGTATTGTTCTTGAATCCAAGGCCAACCATACAGTCGTCTACCATCATTACGTCTACGCAATTTGCCTACAATATTGAATCGCAATATTGAACTGTGAGTTATAGTCTCCCTTTTTAAATACTTTAAATATTTTTGGGCTGAGAATACATGCAATTTATTTTAAACGCGATAAGTCACAAGTACATACTAAATTCTACACTGAGTTAAACCGAAAATCCCTTAGCTTTGGTAACTAGTAGCTGCCAGTACATAGGATATGGACTGGTGGGCGCGAATAATTGTATATGGATCCATAGGGCTTGACATCCCCGTCCGAGCTAGAGCGCTAGCCTTTTAACGGACGTATGTTATTTGAGTTTAAGACACATTGGTTTGCGTGTATTAAAACGAATGGGGTAATTATCACTATAGCGTTAAGTTTAGTTACCAGGGTGCTCTGTTACGTAGAATCTATTGATAAACTTTTGATGAAATCTTGTGGTCTATCTTTATATATGTTTATGACTCGAGCAATTAAACCTATAACTCACCAACATCCGTGTTGACTTTTTAGCATGTTTTATTCTCAGGTCCTTAGAATGCTTCCGCTGTGATGTGCTTGTTGCCTGCATGGAGTCTCTCATGCTTTGTACAAAGTTTATTGCATTCAAAATAAAACTGCGTTGTGTAATAAATAATTGGACTGTGATGTCAACCTGTAAATTAAAGACTTATGTATTTTGGGGTTTTGCTTATACCTAAGCACTCGCCCACATGTTTATAACTTTCTATATTTAGAAAGTCACTTATTTTAATGAATGCAATATTTTATCAAAACGTATCATATAGAGGTCAAAACCTCACTGTGGAATCAATGATTAACGTGCCGCGTCAATAGCGATTTTGACGGGTCGTTGCAAAAATACTTAGCAATGAATGGCGTATTGGAGAGTAAAGGATTGGATTTCAACAAATACAAGATCACCTTTACGGTTCATCCGCAACATCTTACTCCACAACAATCATTGGATTCGGGTGATTGCGGTGTGTTTGTATGTATGTTTTTATATCGATTAGCTTTTAACACCCCGTTCTTGTACCGCCTAAACATGCCGCTTTGTGGTTTCGAGAGCGGATGTTTGATTTATTTTGGGCATGTAAGATGTAGCAAGTAGGAACTAGTCGATTAATTTTGAAAACTATGTACGTTTATAATTTTGGAAAGTTTGTAGTTGTTTATATTGTAACTTTATGCAGTAGCATTTGAACACTTGTTGTTAGGCATTTCTGCCACGCCTAACTGTTTTCAATAGCTCCATGGTGATTAACTTAATTGGAAACTTTATAGAGTGTGATGGTGTAGCTCTAAACATCCACAAAGTGTTAAGTAAAGTAATATGGTAAAACACCTAACTAAGAATCAATAGGATAGCAAATTTAATTGCATCTACATTAATTAAATTAAACAAGAAAAGGTTAAAACAATACTAAACATGTTTAACAAGCATTATGGTTGTTTCAAATCACAAGTGGGAAAAAATATGATTTTGTTGAAGTCATGGAGACACGACAATGACTACTTTGATGATCGTCAACACCACATCGCCTGCAAACTCTTATTTTCACCCTCTCGCCTTGAGATGGAATTCTTGACGGTTTTTTTTGTCTACCAGCATTGCGCTTATTTGTTGTAGGAGGTAACAAAACTTGATAATTATCTGGAATAACCTAATTACAAACATCACCTACAAAGGTAGTTTCCTCAGCATAGGTAGACGTATAACTTGCCATTGTGAACCATTGTTTTGCCAAATCAGCACAGTTACCAATACCATTTTCCTTATATACCGCGATAACGTGACCACATGGTAAACTAGAGTTAGTCCATTGTTTACACGAACATTCTTTGGTCTCCAAGTCTACGAGACAATTAGATTTTCCATCGTTGACTTGGTAACGAGTTTTACTAATTCCATACACTTTCCACATGTTAGATTTACGTATTCTTTTGTAAATCTTTGTCTCCGCATAAGGTGTAAGTATATGACCAAGTTTTTCGTACTTCTCTGCACAATTAAGAACATTTCATAAATATTACGTTAATAAGCAAAACATGTAATTTAAATTAAGTTTGATTTTTTTTTACCTCCAAGTGCACGTCTTTCGAAAGACCATCTTTGTACTAAACCTCTAAAAAATTCCAATATCATTGTTATAGGCATTTTTCTTGCACAAGCTGATAATGAATTTACCGACTCAACACAATTATAGGTTAAGTACTTATACCTATTTACAGGACAATGAGCCCTAGACCATCTACCTAACTCGACATGGCTAAGCTTATCATATGCATTTTCATTAATGATACGAAGTTGTTCCATATAATAATCAAATTGTCTCACTCTATGAGCTTTGCATATTTTCCAAAAGAGCCAATCATGTTTTTTTGGTAAATCAATGTTCATCAATAAATGACGACAACATATACCATGAAAAGCAGCCGGGAAGATTTGACGAATCCCTTGAGCAATACCTAAATGCCTATTAGAAATGAAAACTAAATTCGCAACATCGCCGATGCATTGTCTTAACTTGGTCATAAACCCAGTCCAAGTTCTACCAGACTCACCGCCACAGATCCCGTAAGCGAGTGGGACAATATTATTGTTTCCATCCATTCCCACAGCAACCAAATTAGACCCTGGATATTTCCCCTTTAAGTGTGCCCAGTCAACAATAATTAAGGGTCTGAGATTTTTTAGAAATATCCGTATCTAAAAAGATAGTAAAATTTTAAGTTAAACTACATAAGTAATTATTTTGCTGCACTAGATATAATAATTTTATGTTAAACTAATAAGGTAAAAGATAAAGAAATTGTTACCGAAACACCCAACATCATGAAACACATATCAAAACGACCGTATTGATCGGTCAGTATCTCGGTGAATGTGCCAGGATTTTTTAACTTCAAGTTATAAAAGTAATAGGGAAGCTTATTGAACGATTCTGCATGACCACCTCTCAACTTTTCCAAATATTAATAATACATGCTAACATGAACATCATAGCAAATTGATAAACTTACTTTCAAAACTACATTCAGTTCACCTAGGTCAGTTGGAACACAAGCTATTATAACAGCGACAACCTAATTAACATTAACAACCATAAATTGAGTTGATAAAATTAAAATATTATCGAAACAACCAATTAATGTGAAAAAAATACTAGTAATACCTTTTTTAGTTTTCCCTTTTTTTATGAGCCTTTATATATCCCAGCATTGACTGACCACCATGGGGATACGCAAACTCCATTGTTGAAAGCCACGGACGGTGTTTAAAGTGATCATCCTCTTCAGGATTTTCAGCCACTTCCCTTATATAATCTTGTGTATCATTTTGATGTTCCACATGTTTATCATGTAGTTTAGCAAGCCTACTAGCTTGGATTAAACCGGCAGGACCTGGAATGTTATGTAATGGAGGTGAGGTTTGGGTTTCACATTGCAATTGAGACAAATTGCAACAGGGTTGAAAAAGATCAGAGTCGTCAATGTCTAGACTTAATTCCCATGAAGATGGATCGTTTGGATGTTCAACCGCTTTATCACGTATGTTTCCAAGCCTACTATCTTGGAGTAAACCGGTAGCACCTGGAATGTTATGTAATGAAGGTGAGGTTTGGGTTTCACATTACAGTTGAGACAAATTGCAACGGGGTGGAAAAAGATCAGAGTCATCAATGTCAAGGCTTAATTCCCATGAAGATGGATCCATTTTGAAAGGTTTAAAGAACACTTAATTGAACGAGTGTCGTTATTTATAGTTTTCAAGTAAAGTAACATAGAATTGAAATTTACAGACTCAGTAAAATAATATGGCAATTACTGACAACTCATGTGTATAGAGAAAGTTTGGTAAAATTGAATAGAAAACTTGTCATTTTTGAGAAAGTTTGGTACAATTGAATAGACAGCTCATAATTTTTCGAGAAAGTTTGGTACAATTGAATAGACAGCTCATAATTTTTCGAGAAAGTACAATTGAATTGACAGCTCATAATTTTTCGAGAAAGTTTGGTACAATTGAATAGACAACTCATAATTTTTCGAGAAAGTTTGGTACAATTGAATAGACAACTCATAATTTTTCGAGAAAGTTTGGTACATTAGAAAAGACAACTCATAATTTTTCGAGAAAGATTGGTACAATTGAATAGACAAGTCAATATTTTTTGTTAAACTTTGGTATAGTTGAATTACAAACTCAAATATAAAGATATCTATATAAATCCTTGTTTTTCTAATTTATTGGTCCCCACAATTTTTACTGCATACAAACACTTAAACATGGTTTATCAACATGTCTTTAGATCACCAGAGGAGCCAAAATTTTATGAACACGATTATCGTAAGTAATATAACTTTTTATTTTGAGTATTATTGTTTTTCCAACCCTTGATTTTATGTATATAAAACGTGTGATTGTAGGTGAAAATCCAGCATATTTTTCAATCAAACTTCACCACTATGGATCATTCACGCAATTACCAAGCAGGAGGTTCGAAGATGGATTGGTTACCTACGTGGACTACTTGAATGTGGAAACATTTTGTATGGATCAACTAAATAAGATATTTGAAGGTTTAGGATATGCTAAAAATTCTAGTAGATTCTTTTATTTTAAGAATCCAAATTACGACTTAGATGTTGGTCTTAAACCCATAGTGGACGAGATCAATGGAACCCTAGAAATGATTTTGCTAATACAAGAAAAGGTTAGACAAATTGAGGTCTACGTGTCTCGCACTAAACTCAGTCCACCTTATGATTGTTCAACAAACAAAGAGCATCGAATCTCGAATGAGCCGTATAATTGTTCAAGAAGATTGGAATTTAACTATTTGGTTATTTATGATGATGATAATAATAATAATAATAATAATAATAATAATAATAATAATAATAATAATAATAATAATAATAATAATAATATTGCATTATGTTGAGTTATTTTTTCCGAGTTTCATAAAAATATGTTATACCAATACATAGCAAAATACATTTTGCACAAAATAAAGAAAATGAGATACATAAATTCCACAGCTACTACTATCAATCTGTTGAGAAACATCTTTTCGTATGTTAATGCATGTATGTACAAACTTGTCATCATTAAAGCTGAATTATCGTATATTTCGACAACACAAATCATCTTTAAAGCGGAGTTTGAATGATAATAAATGATAATGAAATTAGAATTTTCACACATAACATTTTGTTTCATATCAGATAACCATAGAAACACACATAGAGTTACAAGCATAACATTATTTGACCAGTTACCACATTACACTTGCCCTAGGTACGGTACGAGATTCACCAAGTTCCGGTATGTTAAGATAATTAAAATGTTTTGTAAGCAACATTCCAAAAGGTAAAGGATGCAAGGGCTGTTCTATAGCGTCTTGCATCCGGTTAAGAATGATGTTTCCAACATCAAAATGTGTACCATTCATGATCCAAAAAATCATTAGTGCCTCCAAAACTTGAACATCATCATCATTGGTCGCAGGCATTAGACCAGTTATGTTGCTTCGGACAACTCTAAAAATTTTCCTGGAACGGTCGTTGAGCTGATGACTTATAATCGTAGAAGCATTTTTACGGCCCTGAACATGCACATCTCTAACGAGAAATTGTATAACGTCGTTTATGTCTACACCTGTATACTCTTTAGAAACAAGATGATAATTTAAATCATATGTGTTAGAGTAAAACTTGATACCATTGGTTGGGAGACCGAATGCATTTTTTATTCTTTCCGGCTCCCATACATGACCTTCGCCATTAAGCTTGAAACGTACCGTTTCAACGTTTGCACCTTGTCTATATTCAAAACTTTTCTAAAACTCCCGAACACGTTCTGGAAAAACAGCAAAGTCGTCTTTTATAAGACTATGTATGCCGAGAAACTCAAACATTCGGTACTCTTGACGATGTGTTGGGCGTAGTGGAAATGCCATTTGACAACTTCCACTTATAATTCCCCTCGAATTAACATCAGAATGATACATTTGTAACATTACAAAACTTAAGAATTAATAATTATAAGAAAAGTATTTGTGGTGTGGAGGTGTGTATCTTTGAAACATTGATATATATATATATATATATATATATATATATATATATATATATATATATATATATATATATATATATATATATATATATATATATATATATATATATAAAAATCGTATATATCATACATTTCGACAAGACAAATCATATTTAAATCGTATATTTTGTACAACTGAAATGACGTTACATCTTTCAAACCAACATTTCGACTGAAAGTTTAGTACAATAGAATAGACAACGCATAATTTTTCGAGAAAGTTTGGTACAATGAATAGACAACTCAGAAAATTTCGAGAAAGTTTGGTACAATGAATAGACAACTCATAAATTTTCGAGAAAGTTTGGTACAATTGAGTAGACAACTCATTGATTTTCGAGATAATTTGGTACAACTGAATAGAAAACTCATAATTGTACGTTTTGACAAATCTAGTCATCTTTAAAGCAGACTTACGTATTTTACAATTTAGTTGGTACAATGAATAGACAACTCAGAAAATTTCGAGAAAGTTTGGTACAATTGAGTAGACAACTCATTGATTTTCGAGATAATTTGGTACAACTGAATAGAAAACTCATAATTGTACGTTTTGACAAGTCTAGTCATCTTTAAAGCAGACTTACATATTTTACAATTTAGTTGGTACAATGAATAGACAACTCATAAAATTTCGAGAAAGTTTGGTACAATGAATAGACAACTCATAAATTTTCGAGAAAGTTTGGTACAATCGAGTAGACAACTCATTGATTTTAGAGATAATTTGGTACAACTGAATAGACAACTCATAATTGTACGTTTTGACATGTCTAGTCATCTTTAAAGCAGACTTACATATTTTACAATTTAGTTGGCAACCTAAAATCAGAAATTGAAGTGTCGTACAATTGATATCGACAACAAAACTTTGGGACAAACTTAAACAAATTTTAAACCTAAAGTAATGTTGAAATTCGTGTTCAAATACGGTTAGAATAAATAGTGTCCGTCACATAACGCCTATAGTAGTGTTCAAATTCATGTGAATCACAAGTTACATGAACCGGATTACCGTGTGCTAACATTTCGACAAAATAACATACATAAATTCCACAACTACTACCATCCGTCTGTTGAGGAACATCTCTTCCAACTTTGATGACTAAGTGTAAATTATCCACTTTCTTGACTTTTTCTCTTTTCCAATAATCAAGTTTGTCTAAAAATATAGGTAGTAAACTCGACAATTTAGAGCCAATGTCTTGTATAAACTTCTTAATTTCCACATATTCGCCACATTGTTTGAACATACTATCATAAATTGTAAGCACCCAAGTACGCAAATCTAATTCTCCCAAAAACCAATGTTTATTGCCGACATTCAACGGTATAAGAACCTGAAGAAAAAAAAAACATTAGTTTATATCAATCTACTAGTAGACGACAAACTAAATCGTTAACATAATACCAACCCTGTGTAGAGTCCACCAAGGCTGACAAGGTCCTCTTGTGCCGTTTGCCAACTCATATAACTCTGTACAATCTTCTAATATCCTATGAAATAAAACTGGAAGAATGCCGCACCTCTGATCCTTAGTTGGTGATGTCGCAATAATCATTGACCATATATCAATATGCTACAATAAATGTCATTTTAAGTAACTTAAGAAGATAAATATATCCACAATCGGCATCTACAAAAGGGTATATAGAAATTATAAAAAATATATAAAACTCACCTCATTTTCTAGCCAACCACCGTCCTCTAATTTGAGAAGTCTTCCCCAAAATTCCAGTTTTAAATGGTAAGGAAAGCCTTTAATAATGTAATATCACTCAACACTTTTACTTAAACTTTCTGATCGTCCGTTATTGTAATACTCAAGGGCCGTGCCTTCAACCAAAACATATCTTTTTTCCACATCCTCGAAAAACAGTGAGTATAAAAAAATATTATAAATAATAATAATAAAAATTCTATAACCTTATAATTAATAACAACATAATGTAATAAGATACTTACTTCAGCATTATCATTACCATCACAATTTAGGTAATTTTGATTTCTATCAACAACTTCAAATAATTGAGACAGTGCTTCATCGGAAATACCAAAATCATAATCTTGTTGGCCAACATTAATATTACCATCATCATGGTCTTGAAGGATAACGACAATTTCAGGATTATCATCATTTTTCGAGTTTACTTTTTTTTTCTTTCTAGGGGGAGATGATTTAGTAGTAAGCGACCACGTTATGGTCGGGTAAGCTATCTCCCAAAGTGCCTATTATGTATAAGCGAAAGCATGATGATCCTTGCTTCTATAATGAAAAAAGAATGATTCAAGTAGTCAAGCTTGATATTTAAAATACCTCAAAAAGCTCTGGGATGTTCCGAAATTTGGTAATTTGAGGCTTTACATTCAGGTCATCGAAACGACGTTCAAATATAGCAAGTACTTCTGCTTCACTTACCCCGTCTAGAAACAACATGGTACGCTTATAGTAATCATGTGATTTTTCAAGAGCCGTTGCCACCATTTCACTCGGTCTATACTCGCTCTACAATTGAAAAAATAAAACAAAAATCAACATGTAACAATAGAAAAACACAATAAATAGAGATTAAGATGTAATTTAACTACATACAGAATATTACCTCCATGGACTTATTTTTCAACTCTACACACCGTACCCAACCAATTGCTTCCATTTGTTTCCAATCAACAATTCGAGGACGCTCCAAGCATCGCTCCTTTATCGAATATTCACTTAGATACGGAAGCACTTCAAAAATCCATATCTATTTTTCGACATTAACAAAATAAATTATTTAATTATCTATAATAATTTAAGTATGAATAATTAATACTAAAACAACAATTAACCTTAAAAGCAGGGATGGAACCTTGAAGACCATACACTGGATTCTCAACAGGACGTTCAGGAAAAAATGTTACCACACGTCTTGGACATTGAGAAAGTTGTTTAAAAATGTGATGCCAAACATAGCTACCCCATGGAAAACTATTCCAAGCATCAAATCCTCAACTAGTCTTAGTAACTCATCATCAACAACATAATTAGCATAAGATTCAATAAAGCCGTGAACTAAAAGCAATAACAAATAAATTCGAACAACATCCAAATCTGTGTAATTGTGATGATGTTCGAAAGCATATAAAAGATGAGACCCAAGTACGTAATGTTTTTTGTCCACAAATGTGAATACCCGAGTTCTTAAAGGTCCGCAACCTGTTCCAGATACTCTAGGCAATTTTCCAAATTCCAAACCAGTAATTAACATGAATTCCTTCGGGCCAAAAAATAGTTTCTTCCCAGCAACCTCAAAAATCAAGCCCTCCGTCTTATAATTAACATCAACTAAGTTGGAAATCATAAAATGTATCAACGAAGGTTCTCCGAATTTACAGTCAGCCCACAAAAATTGTCCAAAACATGTCTCATTAAATATCTGCCAACATCTAAACCTATATAACCAAAATAACCTATTTATTTTACACACAATGTTGATCTTAGACTTTATTACAACATCCGCATAATAGTATTTTCCCTGAAAAGAAAAAGATAACAATTAATCTACAACTAAATATATAGTATAATATTTACCATAAAATGTAGTTATAAGAAACTTACGATATTCTGTTTTGAAGTCATTGATCTATAAGTCGGTACTTCAGCGACTTTACCTCATTTGTGCCTAAGGAACAAAATAATGTTGTAAATGTAAAGCAAGTCTATGAAGATATTAAAAGGTAATTGGGATAAAAGTAAAAACGGGTAAACTAAAAAATATCAAAACCTAACAACCCACATGCAATTTTGAGGGAGAGGTTGTGGGTTCGAGGGGTGCAAGAGTTATTTTTTTCCTCCTATATAAAGACACTCCATTCTTCCATACCTCAACACCATAAAAACTATATCAAATTATTCCAAAATCAAACAATATTCACTACAATAAAAATCACTTAAAATGGCACCCACTCTAGTCCCAATTTATGTTTACTACAAGGTTGAGTTTTCGGATGATTGGAAATGGTATACACTTGGCGAAAGAAAATCGTTCGAAAACGTTGACGTTAGTGAAATGGATATTCTGAAGTTGTTGGAGTTTGTCAAAGAAAAAGTGGAGTACAGGTTTTCGGACTTGGTGTATTACAATGATGCTGAGAAAGTATACAAGTTTCTTGATACAGATGAAGATTGGGTTGAAGTTAAAAATGGAGCAATTACGACAAATGAACCCATAAACGTGCATCTTCTTTTCATTGATTACGATTATCGTCCGCCAAGAGAGAGTAGCGATGAGGAAGGATGGGTTAGCGATGACACGATTAATAAAAATTATTGATTTCATTATTATTATGTGTTTATTAAGTTTATGTTTCGTTTTCACTTAATTGTGTAATTTAAAAAAAAAATGTAATCGTATTTTATGTTTATCAATAAAAGTGTTGTTTAAAAAAATTGTATTATTAATAATAATATGATAAATAATGACGACGACGACGACGACGACAACAACAATAATAATAAAAATAATCAACATACAAAAAAAGTGACAAAAGTTTGAAGTACCAGATGCAGTTTTTTGCTTTTCATATACTTGAACTGATCTCAGCAAAGAAGCCAAGTCATTTCGGCAATAACCGGGACTCAGAAAAACAAAAACAGACTCCAACGCAATGACCTGCATTTATAGAACGACTTTAATCGAGCTAATATCATTAAAGACTTCAACATAATGGTGAAGTTATACCAAATGTGTATGCACAAACAGTTTGTCACTATCACTTTATAATTTATACAACGAGAGCAGAATTAGAATGAAAACAATGAGAAGATCTCAAAATAAAACCACACTAAGTAGTATGTTAGCTAGTACTAAAGGTTATTGAAAAGTTAGCGTTATACTTCAACAATCTTCAAATGTGTTTGGTATCACATAACATCAAAACTTATACATAAACATTTAAGGACTCGTGCAGATTCAATTCTTACATAGTAAAAAAGGGTATATATTCAATGCGAATCAGATCTACAATGAAACTCAGATCTACAATCGTGCATCACTAGCAATTAAACAACAATCATGTTTAAGACTATGAAAGTAACAATAAAATTCATCAAAAAACAATCACTGAAATTTCAATATGAAACAAAAACTAAGAGATTATCAACATATACCTTTATTGGCGGCAATGGTTAACGATGGTGATGATGTAGGTGGTGTATGGTGGCGGTGGCGATGGAGAAGGTGAAGGTAGTTGCGGTGTATGAAACGAATTGAATGAAACGCTAACAGTCCAAAGAACACAACTATCGGTACATTGGGTAAAACAATCTCGAAATAATTCAAATTTTCGCGATAATTGTTGTTTTCGAGAGGGTTTTCGCGACATTTGCAACCTGCTAGTCCGAGATGTGTTTTCGCGATTATGGCTCTTTTCGAGACAAAATTTTCGCGATACGCGAGTCAGGAGGAAACGTTGTAATGACCCGGACTTTTTCGATCAATTTATACTTATAAGATTAATATTTACATAAATTAAACCTTACCAACATGATAAGCAATCTAAATTGTTGAGATTTATGTTTTTGAAAAGAGTTTTACACAACGTTTGACCGTCCAATTTGACCGATGATATCACGAACTATATAACATACGATAATTATACGTTTATGTATATATATGTATTTATATATATTTAACATGATCTAAGGATGTTTAACATCTCATTGGGTACTAATAACAATGAGTTATAAGTATATTTTGAAACTACTAACTTAAGTTTTCAAAACGATAACTATACGTAACGTTCTTCGACATAAATACTTATAACCTATAATACTTATACATGCATCGTATAGATATGTATTTTATCACTTTTAAAGGGCTTACATACATAAAACAATATAAGTATATTTACAAAAGATAGCTATATTTGAATCCTCGTTCCGTTTTCTCAAAGATTTCTACACGTATATCTAGGGTATATGTACCCGTATCATACGCAGCTTCTAGATGTATTTACTATTGGTATATACCAATAAAAATCTGCTCCTTAGCAGCCTTAAATGATTAAGAAACATGTGGAACCAACCATTTGTCAAGTAGCATGAATTATTTAGCAAGAAAACAAAGTTAGGTATCTTTTTTTTCCTTTATAACCTAAAAACGTTTTTATGCATGCACACCATTTCTTCACCCCATTTTCTCATACTTACACTCCCATTTCTCTCTCAAAATACTCTTAACTTCATACTTGATCATCTCCAAGCATTTTTCCCATCATTTAGCTTCAAAAACAACCCTTAATCATCATAAGAAAAACCATACAAGAACACTTCAAGAATCCTTTCAAGAACACAAGTTTACTTCCAATCTTTCATCCAATTCCATCACTCTTTTGGTTCTAGGTTCTTACTCCTCTTTTACAGCAATCTTGTCCAAGTAACTTGAGGTAGTAACTTTGTTCATAACCTTATTCGATTCATATATATATAGCTATCTTATTTTATGGTATAAAATTTTAACAACAAGAACATAGTTTGAATGTTTTCAAACTTGTTTGCAAACTAAATAGATCCTTCTAACTTAACTTTTAAAATACTTCAAGACCTGTAATATAACTTAAATATATGCTAATTTAACAAGGTATACCTTGGTTTTTCAAAGAACACCTTAAAACTGAATCTACGGTGTCGGAGTGTAACCGGGGGCTGTTTTGGGTTGGATAATTAAAAACTATTTTGAACTTTGAATTGGAGGCTTATTTTCTGGAAAATTGATATTTACTATGAATATGTTAACACATAAAAATTTCATGATTTAACTCAAAGTATAAGTATTTTTAGAAAAATAATCATTTAAGGTTGTTTACATGATGGAAAATGATCAACTCCATAAGTTTCACTAAAGTTTGACCTATGACCTGTGATTTTGAATACAAACTAAGGTATTTACAGTTCATAGTCTTAAAGAGGGACTCGATCCAAGGAAGTGGCAAGTTGAATCAACGAAAACGGAGTTGTAACGAAGAAACTATGACCAAAACGAGATCGGATATCTAAGACTAGTTTAGCTACGAAAATAATTGGAGAAAATTAAATAAATCACATCTTTTTAAAATAACATGATATTTTATATATATGTACTCATAATTTAATTTTATATGGTTCAGGATCACCCGTAAACAATACGAGAAGATTAATCATAAGATCCCATGATTGTACGCAACACGTCATTTGACAACACCGGTACTTTATGTACGCAACACGTCATTTGACAACACCGGTACCGTGGGTCAAGATTAATCTCGACCAATACATATACGATGGGGGTTTTTATTTATTTCATTGGGGGTTTATTAAACACCTAAAAATGAACCATTAAAATTGAATTACTAACATCGGACTGCTAACTACGGACTAAGAAATTATTAAAACTATTAAAAGTATAAAAAGTATATATATGTGACGATTGTTTAAAATAGAAATATATTGATAAACTATATATGGATAGGTTCGTGATATCAATCGGAGACCAAGTCGAAATTACATATCTTCAAGACAAAAGTGAGTATATAGTCCCACTTTTAAACTCTAAGTATTTCGGGATGAGAATACATGTATTTTATGTTTTACGTTATGGACACAAGTAACTGAAAAATATATTCTACGTTGAGTTGTACCACTGGCATACTTCCCTGTAGCTTGGTAACTGTTATTTACAGCGGTATTGTAAACGCGAATCCTGTTGATAGATCTATCGGGCCTGACAACCCCAACCGGACTGGACGACCAGTATTCAACGGTTGCACAGTACTTCGTTTTGTGACTACACTTGGTACGGTGTAGTAAGATTTCATAATAAAGGGAATATGCGACGTGATTAAATGTTAAGTATGGTTACCAAGTGCTCAACCACTTAGAATATTTTTATTAAAATGTTTATATATGAAATCTTGTGGTCTATATTTATATCGCTGCCGGCATTAAACCTATATCTCACCAACTTTATGTTGACGTTTTAAACATGTCTATTCTCAGGTGATAATTAGAAGCTTCCGCTGCAACATGTTGAATTTAAACAAGATCTTGAGTATGCATATTTGTGTCAAAAATAAAACTGCATATCGGAGGATTTGTAATGTAAAATATGCTAGAAATCGTATTGTTATCATCACATGTAAAGTTTGTAAGTCTAAGATTATCTCTAAACGATAATCATCTTTATTTTGTCTAAAGCTTGTATCAAAATAAGAATTATGGTTTGTAATGTAAAATATATGCAGTTGTTCTTTTAAAAATGTCGCATATAGAGGTCAATACCTCGCAATGAAATCATACGTTATCTAACACGTTCTTATGGTTAAGGACGGGTTATGACATGTGGTATCAGAGCGGTGGTCTTAGCGAACCAGGTTTGCATTAGTGTCTCTAACCGATAAGTCGTTAAGATACATTAGTAAGTCTGGACTTTGACCGGGTCTGATTTAAAAACCATTGCTTATCATTGTTGGTTAAAATTTATATGTAAATATTATGTAGTACTAATGGGTTAGTTGTTGTGTGATAGATGTCGGGCTCAAAACTTGTCATCACATTCAGCGACTCCGAACCAGAATCTTCAGATGGTGTTCCAGTCATTAACCTATCCGATGACGAAAATAATATCTTTGGGGAAGACTCACAAATTCCGGATGAACCGACTATAGAGAACCCGGAAAGTGAACCCGAGGAGGAAAGTGAACCCGAGGAGGAAAGTGAACCCGAGGAGGAAAGTGAACCCGAGGAAGAAATACAGGAAATTACAAAAGACGAGTTCGAACTAGGAAAGAAATGAAAGGCTAATGAATTAGAAAATTCAAATCCCGAGTTTAGTAAGGATGATGTGGCACCAACTCCACTAGACACTACCACCCCTATTCCCGCTATTCCTATTCGTTCTATCCCGGCATCCAGTTCTTCAGCCCCACAGCCAAAATATAGGCAGACAGCCAGGATAAGCGTTAAGCGATTCTTTGAACCTAAACGTCCTAGAAAATAGACCAAACGATGCGCTGCCGTATTAAACCATGGGATCATATAATGTTTTGTATAATATTATTAGTGTGGTTTGCTTAATGTTCGATGTAAGATAAGCATATGTAAAATAGTGAAGTATGAAATGCAATAATTTTCCATGGTTAAGTATTACTTAGATGGTAGTAATTGATTCTGTACTAAGCTATTAAGTATGGACATTAACGGGTAGGTACTACCCTAGATATAATTATAAAACGCTAATAAGAAGAAAAGGCTTTTATAATAATACCTGGTTCATATTATTAATAAGCTATAATGTACTGTAAATATACACTACATCTATAATATTCCATGTGAATAATTATTTTCTTTTCATTCTTATAGAAGAATATGGCGCGATTGAACCGAATGACGGAACAAGAAATCCAGGAACTCATCAATCAGCGAGTGAACGACAGAATGTTATGGGTCGAGGCTGCAAGAGGTGCTGCAGTTAACCCAAATCCTCGTGTGGGGTGCACTTACAAAACTTTTCAAGCTTGCAAGCCCTCATCATTCAGTGGAACAGAAGGACCGATCGGTTTAACCCGGTGGATAGAAAAGATGGAGACTGTGTTTAAAATAAGTGGTTGTGTTGAAAAGGACATGACCAAGTATGCATCGTGCACTTTACAAGATAGTGCACTCACGTGGTGGAAAAATTATGTGAAGGCTGTAGGAGGAGATGTAGCTTATGATACTCCTTGGGAAGAATTCAAAACAATGTTAATCAACGAGTATTGTCCAAGGAACGAGGTTAGGAAGTTGGAAGATGAATTACGAAGCCTGAGGGTTGTTGGTACTGAAATCACCAACTACAATCAGCGATTCATGGAATTAGTTTTGCTATGTCCTGAATTGGTTCCAACCGAAGAACGGAAGATTGAAATGTACAAAGATGGTTTGCCCAAAAAGGTCAAGGCAAACGTTACAGCATCGAAACCTAAGACAATTCATGAAGCTATAACCATGGCAAACGAGCTAATGGATCAGGTCATCATGGATAAGAAAGCATCCAATACTGATGTGAAGGTATCAGGTAACAAAAGAAAGTGGAATGGAAATTATGATCGAGGTAACCAACAACAATCTTTTAAGAAACAAGAAACCATGCAAGGTGCAGGTAGTGGTTCAAGCTTTGGTTACAAAGGACAAAATCCTTTATGCAACCGATGCCACAAACATCACTCTGGCTACTGTAATGTGGTATGCAACAAATGTAATCGAAAGGGTCATCTTGCTGAAGATTGTAGGGCTCTCGTTACAAATACAAATGGTACCAAGACTCCTGCCACCAATGCAAATAGAACTGCTTTGGCTACCATTACTTGTTATGGGTGTGGAAAACAAGGTCACTATAAGAGCCAGTGTCCGAATCCAGAGAAGAATAATGGATCTGCACGTGGAAGAGCATTTGTTATTAATGCTAGAGAGGCGTGTGAAGACCCGGAGCTTGTTACGGGTACGTTTACCATTAATAACTTATCCGCATCTATTATATTTGATACTGGTGTCGATAGAAGTTACGTGAGTAGAGGCTTTTACGCTAAATTGAATTGTTCATCATTACCTCTAGATGCTAAGTACATGATTGAGTTAGCTAATGGTAAACTAATTAAAGCCGATAAAATTTGCCGTGATTGTAAAATAAATTTAGCCGGAGAAACATTTAAAATTGACTTAATACCCGTAGAATTAGGAAGTTTTGATGTAATAGACGGCATGGACTGGATGTCCAAAGTAGGAGCTGAAGTTGTGTGTGCCAAGAAGGCAATTCGCATTCCTTGTAAGGATAGAATGCCGGTGATGATTTATGGAGAGAAGGGTAACTCAAAGCTAAAACTCATTAGTTATTTGAAAGCTCAAAAGTGCTTGAAGAAAGGGTGCTATGCTATCTTAGCACATGTTAATAAAGTCGAAAAGAAAGAAAAAGAGAAGTGCATCAACGACGTGCCTGTGGCAAGAGATTTTCCTGAAGTTTTTCCGGAAGAGTTGCCGGGATTACCTCCATTTAGATCTGTAGAATTTCAAATAGATTTAGTACCAGGAGCCGCACCAGTGGCTCGTGCTCCATATAGACTTGCACCGTCCGAGTTAAAAGAACTTCAGAGTCAGTTAAAAGAATTACTGGATCATGGATTCATACAACCAAGTACTTCACCGTGGGGAGCTCCGATTCTATTTGTTAAAAAGAAAGATGGATCTTTTAGGATGTGTATAGATTATCGTGAATTAAATAAGTTAACTATCAAAAATCAGTATCCACTACCGAGAATTGACGACTTATTTGATCAACTCCAGGGATCATGTGTTTATTCGAAAATCGACCTAAGATCGGGCTATCATCAACTACGTGTCAAAGAAGAGGACATTCCGAAAACTGCTTTTCGGACACGTTATGGTCATTACGAATTTTTGGTCATGCCGTTTGGATTGACGAATGCGCCAGCTGTATTCATGGACCTCATGAATCGAGTTTGTAGTCCGTATTTAGATAAGTTTGTTATCGTTTTCATTGATGACATTCTTATCTATTCCAAGAGTGAGCAAGAGCATGAGCAGCATTTAAGGTTGATATTAGAGTTGTTGAGAAAAGAACAGCTATACGCTAAATTTTCTAAGTGTGCTTTCTGGTTGAAAGAAGTGCAATTTCTTGGCCACGTTGTTAGTAGCAAAGGAATTCAGGTTGATCCAGCAAAAATTGAAGCCATTGAAAAATGGGAGACTCCTAAAACACCAATGCAGATACGCCAATTTTTGGGTTTAGCCGGTTATTATAGAAGGTTTATTCAAGATTTTTCCCGAATAGCTAAGCCGTTGACAGCATTAACGCAAAAAGGGAAGAAATACGAATGGACCTCGGAGCAGGAGAACGCATTTCAATTACTGAAGAAGAAGTTAACTACGGCGCCTATTTTATCGTTACCTGAAGGGAACGATGATTTTGAAATATATTGTGACGCTTCGCGACAAGGTTTTGGTTGTGTTCTTATGCAACGAAAGAAAGTTATTGCATACGCATCCCGACAATTAAATATTCACGAGCGGAATTATACGACGCATGATCTAGAACTGGGAGCAGTCGTGTTTGCATTGAAGATATGGAGACACTACTTGTATGGGGTTAAATGCACTGTGTTTACTGATCATAAAAGCCTTCAACATATTTTCGATCAAAAACAGCTGAACATGAGGCAACGTAGGTGGGTTGAGTTAATAAATGACTATGATTGTGAAATTCGTTATCATCCCGGGAAAGCGAACGTGGTGGCCGACGCTCTAAGCAGAAAGGAACGAGAACCAATTCGAGTACGAGCGATGAACATAAAAATTCGCATGAATCTCAACTCACAAATCAAAGAAGTTCAACGAGAAGCACTTACTAAAGAAAATATAGGAAATGAAATAATGAAGAAGTATGAGAAGCAACTCGTTATGCGGGAAGATGGAATTCGATATTTTGCAAATCGTATTTGGGTACCGAAGTTGGGTGGATTAAGGAAGTTGATATTGAACGAGGCACATAAGACAAGATATTCGATACATCCTGGAGTTGGAAAGATGTACCAAGATCTTAAGACGCATTATTGGTGGCCTAATTTGAAGACAGACGTTGCAACATATGTTGGGGAATGTTTAACTTGTTCCAAAGTCAAAGCAGAACACCAGAAGCCGTCAGGGTTACTTCAACAACCAGAAATTCCAGAATGGAAATGGGACGGTATTACCATGGATTTCATCACGAAGTTACCAAAGACTGCCTGGGGATACGACACCATTTGGGTGATTGTTGATCGTCTCACCAAGTCTGCACATTTCTTGCCTATAAAGGAAACGGATAGAATGGAGAAACTATTACGATTGTATATAAAGGAAATTGTTTCAAGGCATGGAATACCTATTTCCATTATATCTGATCGTGATAGTAGATTTACCTCAAAGTTCTGGCAATCACTACAGGAGGCCCTAGGAACTCGTTTGGATATGAGCACCGCATATCATCCGCAAACCGACGGGCAGAGTGAAAGAACAATTCAGACTCTTGAAGACATGCTCAGGGCATGTGTGATCGATTTTGGAAACGGATGGGATAAATATTTACCATTAGCAGAATTCTCGTATAATAATAGTTATCATGCGAGCATTAAAGCTGCGCCATTCGAAGCATTGTACGGAAGGAAGTGTAGATCTCCTATCTGTTGGAATGAAGTAGGAGATCGACAATTAACTGGTCCCGAGATCATACATGAAACTACTGAAAAGATAGTACAAATCAAGGAGAGATTGAAAACAGCCCGTTGTCGCCAAAAGAGCTATGCCGATGTCCGAAGGAAACCATTAGAGTTTCAGATCGGTGACATGGTTATGCTAAAGGTGTCACCTTGGAAAGGTGTAATACGTTTCGGTAAAAGAGGTAAACTGAACCCAAGATATGTAGGCCCGTTCAAGATCATCGAACGCATTGGACCGGTAGCTTATCGACTCGAGTTACCGCAACAACTCGCCGGAGTACATAATACATTTCACGTCTCGAACCTTAAGAAGTGTCTTGCAAAGGAAGACCTCACCATTCCTCTTGAAGAAATTCAAGTTGACGAGAAACTACAATTCATAGAAAAACCAATCGAGATCATGGATCGTGAAGTTAAACGGCTCAAGCAGAGCAACATACCGATCGTTAAAGTTCGTTGGAATGCACGAAGAGGTCCCGAGTTTACTTGGGAGCGAGAGGATCAAATGAAACAAAAATACCCGCATTTGTTTCCCGATGACGCAAAATAGGTACGATTTTAAAATTTCGGGACGAAATTTATTTAACGGGTAGGTACTGTAATGACCCGGACTTTTTCGATCAATTTATACTTATAAGATTAATATTTACATAAATTAAACCTTACCAACATGATAAGCAATCTAAATTGTTGAGATTTATGTTTTTGAAAAGAGTTTTACACAACGTTTGACCGTCCAATTTGACCGATGATATCACGAACTATATAACATACGATAATTATACGTTTATGTATATATATGTATTTATATATATTTAACATGATCTAAGGATGTTTAACATCTCATTGGGTACTAATAACAATGAGTTATAAGTATATTTTGAAACTACTAACTTAAGTTTTCAAAACGATAACTATACGTAACGTTCTTCGACATAAATACTTATAACCTATAATACTTATACATGCATCGTATAGATATGTATTTTATCACTTTTAAAGGGCTTACATACATAAAACAATATAAGTATATTTACAAAAGATAGCTATATTTGAATCCTCGTTCCGTTTTCTCAAAGATTTCTACACGTATATCTAGGGTATATGTACCCGTATCATACGCAGCTTCTAGATGTATTTACTATTGGTATATACCAATAAAAATCTGCTCCTTAGCAGCCTTAAATGATTAAGAAACATGTGGAACCAACCATTTGTCAAGTAGCATGAATTATTTAGCAAGAAAACAAAGTTAGGTATCTTTTTTTTCCTTTATAACCTAAAAACGTTTTTATGCATGCACACCATTTCTTCACCCCATTTTCTCATACTTACACTCCCATTTCTCTCTCAAAATACTCTTAACTTCATACTTGATCATCTCCAAGAATTTTTCCCATCATTTAGCTTCAAAAACAACCCTTAATCATCATAAGAAAAACCATACAAGAACACTTCAAGAATCCTTTAAAGAACACAAGTTTACTTCCAATCTTTCATCCAATTCCATCACTCTTTTGGTTCTAGGTTCTTACTCCTCTTTTACAGCAATCTTGTCCAAGTAACTTGAGGTAGTAACTTTGTTCATAACCTTATTCGATTCATATATATATAGCTATCTTATTTTATGGTATAAAATTTTAACAACAAGAACATAGTTTGAATGTTTTCAAACTTGTTTGCAAACTAAATAGATCCTTCTAACTTAACTTTTAAAATACTTCAAGACCTGTAATATAACTTAAATATATGCTAATTTAACAAGGTATACCTTGGTTTTTCAAAGAACACCTTAAAACTGAATCTACGGTGTCGGAGTGTAACCGGGGGCTGTTTTGGGTTGGATAATTAAAAACTATTTTGAACTTTGAATTGGAGGCTTATTTTCTGGAAAATTGATATTTACTATGAATATGTTAACACATAAAAATTTCATGATTTAACTCAAAGTATAAGTATTTTTAGAAAAATAATCATTTAAGGTTGTTTACATGATGGAAAATGATCAACTCCATAAGTTTCACTAAAGTTTGACCTATGACCTGTGATTTTGAATACAAACTAAGGTATTTACAGTTCATAGTCTTAAAGAGGGACTCGATCCAAGGAAGTGGCAAGTTGAATCAACGAAAACGGAGTTGTAACGAAGAAACTATGACCAAAACGAGATCGGATATCTAAGACTAGTTTAGCTACGAAAATAATTGGAGAAAATTAAATAAATCACATCTTTTTAAAATAACATGATATTTTATATATATGTACTCATAATTTAATTTTATATGGTTCAGGATCACCCGTAAACAATACGAGAAGATTAATCATAAGATCCCATGATTGTACGCAACACGTCATTTGACAACACCGGTACTTTATGTACGCAACACGTCATTTGACAACACCGGTACCGTGGGTCAAGATTAATCTCGACCAATACATATACGATGGGGGTTTTTATTTATTTCATTGGGGGTTTATTAAACACCTAAAAATGAACCATTAAAATTGAATTACTAACATCGGACTGCTAACTACGGACTAAGAAATTATTAAAACTATTAAAAGTATAAAAAGTATATATATGTGACGATTGTTTAAAATAGAAATATATTGATAAACTATATATGGATAGGTTCGTGATATCAATCGGAGACCAAGTCGAAATTACATATCTTCAAGACAAAAGTGAGTATATAGTCCCACTTTTAAACTCTAAGTATTTCGGGATGAGAATACATGTATTTTATGTTTTACGTTATGGACACAAGTAACTGAAAAATATATTCTACGTTGAGTTGTACCACTGGCATACTTCCCTGTAGCTTGGTAACTGTTATTTACAGCGGTATTGTAAACGCGAATCCTGTTGATAGATCTATCGGGCCTGACAACCCCAACCGGACTGGACGACCAGTATTCAACGGTTGCACAGTACTTCGTTTTGTGACTACACTTGGTACGGTGTAGTAAGATTTCATAATAAAGGGAATATGCGACGTGATTAAATGTTAAGTATGGTTACCAAGTGCTCAACCACTTAGAATATTTTTATTAAAATGTTTATATATGAAATCTTGTGGTCTATATTTATATCGCTGCCAGCATTAAACCTATATCTCACCAACTTTATGTTGACGTTTTAAACATGTCTATTCTCAGGTGATAATTAGAAGCTTCCGCTGCAACATGTTGAATTTAAACAAGATCTTGAGTATGCATATTTGTGTCAAAAATAAAACTGCATATCGGAGGATTTGTAATGTAAAATATGCTAGAAATCGTATTGTTATCATCACATGTAAAGTTTGTAAGTCTAAGATTATCGCTAAACGATAATCATCTTTATTTTGTCTAAAGCTTGTATCAAAATAAGAATTATGGTTTGTAATGTAAAATATATGCAGTTGTTCTTTTAAAAATGTCGCATATAGAGGTCAATACCTCGCAATGAAATCATACGTTATCTAACACGTTCTTATGGTTAAGGACGGGTTATGACAAACGTGGCTCTTCTTCATTGGTTTTAAGCTGTTTTCGCGAGTCGCGATCCTGGACCCAGTTTTTTCGAGAAGTCAATGTCTAGTTGTGAAAAAATGCTTCTGACATTGTTTATTTTAGAGAGAGATGGGCTTATTTGTCTATTTGGGTAATTTTCTCGTGACAATAAACATAAATTAACACAATTCAATCATTAATTGATGCAAACAATTTCAGATCTTAAAGAACAAAAACCCTAACACGAGTCAAAACCCTAAAATTGGAAAATTAAAGTAATAAGTATCAATAATGATAAGAAAAAGAATACCGATGAGAATGAGGCATTTATGCGGCTTTGATGAACATTTGAATCGGAGAAGTAATTCGGTCATGATGTCAACTGAAGGTACATCTTCTAATGAAGTGCTCGCCGCCATTTGTGATTTGTTTGTTGCAGATGAACAACGTTTGATGAAAGGGGTGGTAGGTGTACCCACCACACACCTTGAATAAAATTTAAATTTAAATTGAAATATGAAAATTGGAAAAGATAGATGTAGAAAATTGATAATGTAAAGTAAAGATATAAAGATGAGGAAGATGAAGGCGGGGTTTTCAAAGCTTTTATCAGCGATACAATTAAAACCACTCCTGCTTTTTCTTTGTAATTTACTTGCTCTTTATTCAGTTTTTTCTTTGTTTCCGAACATATACATTATTACACATATAAATAGATCGTAAAGATCATACAGAATACATAATTTGTCGGTGATTTTAGTGTCATCCAACAATCATTTTAGATAATTGGGATTTTACTTGAAAAAATGTGAGCTATTTAGTTATAATTAACAACGATTTTGGAGAGTGTGAATTGCACGCCCCGTAATAGCTTATTAGATACTATCACGAAAATATCGGGGGTCAAGGAGGGTTGCGCCCCCTTAAGGGGTCTAAGGGTCAGCGCCCCCTGGCTGGGCTCCCACCAAAAGACGTGAGTGTTCGTTAACAGTTTTTCCCGATAAATTGAAGGGTTGCATCCCTTGGGTTTAACTACCGAATTATAACTGATTTTCATTCCAGAAAATCATTCAGTGTTTTTCATTCTCAAACACACATTCTCTCTAATACTTCATATTCGTATTGTTCTTACCTGCAATCGAATCGCGTTCTTGTCTTATCCCAATTCGATTACTAAAAAGTGACCGGAGGATTCGACCGGCGACTCGGCGAGTGACAAATCCGAGGAGGACGATGATTTTTACAAAGAAGACCGTCTTTTGTATTACTACTAGCTTCATACCCGCAAATTCGCGAGATTATCAAAGTAAAGTTACAATATCGACGTACTTAGGTTGAACAATCTAATAGAATCATTCACAAACTGTGAATTTTGAGGCAAATAAATTATATTCACAGTAAATGACAATATTAAGAAAGTTAATAGAAATTAGAAGAAAATAAAAGCAAGATAAAATTAAACCATCAGTGTATAAGCAATGTATTTAAGGAAAAATATCTACCTACAAAATATGTATGTACCGTATTATGTAGTAATCGAATAGCGGCCAACAATTAAAAGTCATGATTTAGTTAGCCCAACAATCAAAACGATCTCAAGTAGAATAAACTACATCATTTGATAAGTACAATAGGTTTGGTTGACATACGTTGATCTAAACCAATTTTTGAGATTTTGGTCTTAGTTGATGTATACTACAAACCTGGATTTTGATTGATTGCTTCAAATCAATCGCATACTTGATTTAAATCATCTGAATACTCTTTTGGGTTATGGTCCAGAAGTACATATGACTACTACTCAAGTCAACAACCAATTAACCATGTTATCCTCTCTTAACATGTGTTTATCTCCAATATGAGGATTCATGATATCCACAAGTCCTTTGGGTATCATCCCTAACTAACATGAGTTAATAGTAAGCAACCAATAGCAAGTTTCCTCATATAGTTAGTAGCTACATACCTGATCAAAAGTAAGTTTCTAAATGATCAACAATTTAAAGCAAACCTTATTTCACCAGTTTTTGTTTATGTTAGTCTTATCGTCCACTTTTATTACCTACCAAAAGGACATGCTTGATTAGGAGTGCCTCACACACATATACCAGACATGATATTTGCAGTTATAATTCAAGATTAAAAGTAGTATTAACAGGGATCTTAGTATTTTAAGACTTTAGAAGCCTAAAACTATCTGTCCATATTTTTAACAACTGAAAACATCATGTTTAAAAGTTTCATATCACACACTTAGCACAAGAAATTGGTTAACTCTTAAGGAAAATGAGCTCCATATGAATTTACAAGTCGAAAATAACATCCTTTAATACAAACTTCAAGCCAAAACAGAATCAATTACCCGGTTTTGCCTACAAACCAATCTCCTGATGTACCAGTTTTCACATCTACTTCAAGCATATGATAAATAATCTTACATCATTCATGTAGGTGGCTGAAATAATTCCGTGACTCAAATATAGATATATACATAGTAGTTAATAGTTAAAATATTATGAATCAATAACAATTTCTGTAATTTTCTGATATATACTAATTTTATTAAAGAATCTTAAAAAATGACTTACATAGTTACATGTGATTACACTTGGGTGAAACTTCAATAATGTGGAAATATCGCTTTCACAAGGCCAGCTCATCTTTATATAGTGCATGATATGCCCTGCTTATACATCTATAATTGGCAACAATTTACTCACTATTCCTATCTATCAGTATACTGAAAAAAAAAAAAATACATTTAGAAGTAAATACACGTACATCGATTCTCGAATAATTTAATGAAGCATATGTGGTATATATACAAGGTCACGACTAAGAAAAAATAGAACTTAGTAGCACAAATAGCTGATTAGTAAATAGGTGAAATGTGGTGTAAACTTTAACCTTTATTTATTGATCAAGAATCGTATCGTATATATTGAAAATAGAACAAATTTGTGTTAGGGGCCTGAACCAACACGACCCATCTCTTTCGTTATCGGCGAATCAACTAATTACTTGGGGCATATTTTATCCACATTAATGAACTAAAAAAATAGATAAGAAGAAGCAAACCTTTGTGTCTACCGAAACTACAATTGGCATCATCATTTATATAAGCCTGCAGACAACATCTTAATTTAGTAAATAATTACCTTGAAGAAACTGTCTTCATGCCTTCAAAAGTATGAGGGATATATCCACCTGCCTAACATAATTGTAGAATTAATCTTGGCTCTATTTATTGAGGCAACGACAAGCGTCGATTTAGTGGCGCCTTGACTGCTGCTTAGAGCCTAAATTGATTTCCAGGCAGACTTTAAAACCCATGAAAATTTGATTCTACCATTTTCATGGCGTCTATCTTTTATTTTTTATGTATTTATTTCTTTCTTTTTTATCTCATTTCTTTTTATTTTATTTTATTTTTTTATTTTTTATTTATTTTTTTTCCTGGCCGGAGGTCCCCGCGGAAGCAATCTCTCTACCCTGAAGTAGAGAGGGGGATGAATTTCCTTTCCTGTGGGTGGAGAATCTTTTCTCGACTCGTGGTTAAAGAAACGACTTCTCTTCTATTCTAGGGTAGAGGAAGGATTGTCTACATCTTACCTCCCCCATACCTCGCAGGCGCGGGATTGGGTATTGTTGTTGTTGTTGTTGTTGTTTGTTGTATATTTATTTTAATCATGATTTGTTAACAACACTTTAAAAAAGTTAGTGTTCATATGGTCACAAAATTAACTGGTACTATAATTAACTTTTTATACTGCCATAAACCAAATTGAGTGAAATTTTGGCAAATGCCTTTTCTGTTGTATTTGAGTGAAGATATTCATCCCGAGTAGCTGATCCACTAGTACCAAACAACATAAAACGTGTTTTAACAATGAAAATACTTTAAAGCACAAACTAAAATGGAATGCCTGACCAACTGTAATCAGATATTTCAAAAATAAGTATACCTTCAAGCTGCATTGGTTTTATCGATTCCAACAGAACCAAGCAACATACAAAGTGGTTTTACGGATTCCATCAAAACCAAGCAATATACAAAGTGTTGTAAAAATGAAAGTAACGGGGGTCGTTGACCCAACATTTCACTAACCCTGGTGTTACTAAGGTTTAAGATAACATCTTGGCCCAAGATTTCGCAACAAATTAGTTAATAGTATATCCTATTTTCATTCTATAAATAATACGGAGATGGTACAATAATCAATTTAATATGGAACTAACCCAACTACAAACATAAATGCAGGTTAATGTTTGAGATAGAGTTCAGTTACCAGGAATCATTAAGACTTACATGAAACCCATACTAAAGATTTACTAGATCTTCAACATTCTTGTTTCACCAAACTCAGTTTGAGGTAGTCTCTTTTATAAAACACAAATAAATTGTACTACGTATTAAGTTTGAGCTTTTAAGCTAATTTAATCGGCTACATTAAGACGGTGTTGGTTTTAAAGATAGCCCGATTCGAATGGAGGTTATGGTGGAGGCCGTAGTACGTACACATACTCAGAATTTATATAGGTCGCCTGAAGTGAAAAAGAGTTCCATTTAAAGGTCGCCGATTTTTATTTTTTTGAGTTGCACTTGATTTGTTCCTAAGTCACAATTAACAAGTTGTCAATTTTTGATGCTAATCTTATTTTTTTGAATTAGTGATGTATATGTGTTTGATCCCGGAGGTTCAATTCAAGGCGTGTGGGCTGGGAATAACAGCAGCAGGCCCATCAGGCCCAGCAGGCTGTCACTTTGGGGGACTTTCTTATTGGATCAGGATTGTTGCAACTTGGTGCACAAGACAATAATAACGACGTGGCTAGTTGGCACATAGCTGGAAGATTTTATTAAGATTTATTTTGATTGTGTTTCCTAATTGCTAGCAAGTTATTTTAGTATTTATATTCCTAGGTGTTTTCTTCTGTCATTCAGATTTTGACTATTTGTTTTTCTTGAATAAGAAATTTGAACCGTAAAGGTTTGTTTATCCATATAAACCGTGTGTAACACCGGCCATTTTTTTTTTAAATACACAGCGGAAGACTTTATTAACAAACACAATATAAGTCACGTCATTACATTAATCTGAGTAATTAAGTTTAAGTTTACACAACGGTGTTACGTTATTACAAAACATTATTTATACAAAAGTCCACATCAGAGTTGGGTTGTCAAACATGTCTTCTGCAACAGCACCCATCCCGACTAGCAGTACCTAAACCTGCAAGGGGAGAATATGTGGGGGATTAGCGCACCGCTAAGTGAATGGAATCTATCTAACAGATATAGCTTAAGCCACACACAAGCTATATACTAACAACAACACTTGCTAACTACCAACTAGCATACAATAAGACAATACGAGGATCGGCGGCTTGTATGAGCACACGACTCCCAGCTGATCGGGCCTGAGTCTACCGATAGTCCTTGCTACTCAATTCACAGTATAGTTATTCAGATGCAGGGGGTGCATCGTTCACACTATACTCCACAATTAGTAGCCTATGGATCCAACCTCCCCTAGGCACGGTTGACCTCATACGGACTCTAACCTCTCCCAGGCACAGTCTCGAGTCCCCAGTCTCCCTAGGCCCGACTGGTGCCATTCACACAGTGTACACATAAATTCACATACAACCTCAGGCATACTATATTATTCTAACATGGCAATTTCTACACTATGCATGATAAAAGAGTCAACCACAGTAGCATGATATGCTACTTAAACTCTATCCGGAGATAGACCCACTCACCAATTACCAGCAACTGCTCAGTTATTATTTCTGAGCTTCCTCCTTGTCCTTATCTCCTGAGAACAACAAAAACCAAGTTAGAATAGTGTTCCAATCAAGGTTAGACATACTGACATCGCATTATAGCAAAATTAGTATAAAAAAAATGCGTCCGCTAAAATTTTCATATTTAACACTTCCTGAAAATCATAAAAACACACGGACAACATAACAGCTATAATTCAACACTTAGTAAAAATTTCACTGCCTAAGACCATCGGTCGATGGTCCCATCCATCGGCCGATCGTCAACGGTCCATCGGTCGATGGTCTCCCTCAATCGGTCGATCGTCAAAATTACATCCGCTGGTCAGAAGTCATACACCATCGGTCGATGGTCTTGTCCACCGGCCGATCGTCCCTCACCATCGTTCGATGGTCAACGACCATCGACCGAAGGTAGTTCATCAGCTGCAACAGCAGCAAAGTGACGGGTTTCAACCCAAAATCACCAAATCTCGACTTTGGACACATTTTTGACCTCAAAACTGAACACAACTCATACACTAAACTTTTTGGAACATAAACCCACAACATTTAAACACAAACAACATCAATTTCTACCAATTTGACACAAAACCCCATTTTAACAAAAACTAACTCAAAAACCCATTTAATCACAGATTTGATCATGAAATCTTACAAACCTTACCTTGTTAGAATCACAATGACACAAGGAACGTTTTGACACCAAAATCAAGCTTCAATTCGAGATCAAATGATTTAGGGTTGGTTGAGATGATGAAGATGAGGTTAGGTGATAGTGAGTGATTTAGTGAATTTTCTAGAGAAAATGAGAAAGTGGCAGCTGGTATAACACTTAATTGTGTTATATCACAATACCCCTCAACACACGGGTATTTACCAGTTATCTAAAATCTTTTGCACATGATTAGGTAACCCAAACGAGGTCCAATTAAAATAAACAAACCTGTTCTGGGACCCTTGTCATAAACTGGTCACAACACAAATATAATAAAACACTAATTAAATAATTAAAATAAAAGTACTTAAGACTAAGCACAAACCCTAAGGGCAAAATAGACAACTTACAACTAGCTCGGGTTTCAGTCTGTTACACCGTGAAGGTTTATTGTCTGTTTAAACCGAGAAGGTTTAATTGTATCTATCATATTATTATTGTTTAGCCACGATCCTTTATCCATCAATTGGTATCAGATTCCAGACATGGCTAAACAAGCTGAGCTCGAGAAACTGAATCGCAAGATTTAAGAGTTGGAAGACATGCAACATCTCTTGCATAATATAGAGATGAAGCTTGAACAACTCCAAGTTTCAAGACCGACTCAATGAGATGACTTTGTTGATTCGGTTGATCAAGTTTTTAATATGAAATATGTTCCTGAAACTATTGTAGATGAAGATTCCGAACCCATCTATGATACGGATGGTGAAGAGGAAGAACAAGCACAAGTGAAACCGGGTAACGACTATCCTCCATTGCTAACTAAAGAGGTGGTTCTCACTGTCGTTAAAAAGAACCCACCTGATCTGTTAGCACATCCTATGGATCATGAAGGTAGTATTGAGCACACAGGCCACATTCAAATATCTCATCATGTTCGAGACCAGATTCCTCTACAAACTCAAGTTTATCATAGTCGTGCAAATCAACACTGGAAGAAGGTAGTGTACGATATTGATGACTTAGTGTGGGTTCAGTTGTTACGAAAGGAGAGGTTATCAAGGGGTCACTTTGACAAGTTCAAACCACAGGCAAATGGTCCTATCAGGGGCAATGATGTAGACTCGAGGACGAGTCTTTTTGAAGAAGGGGAGAATGATGTATATGTGTTTGATCCCGGAGGTTCAATTCAAGGCTTGTGGGCTGGGAATAACAGCAGCAGGCCCAATAGGCCCAGCAGGCTGTCACTTTGGGGGACTTTCTTATTGGATCAGGATTGTTGCAACTTGGTGCACAAGACAATAATAACGACGTGGCTAGTTGGCACATAGCTGGAAGATTTTATTAAGATTTATTTTGATTGTGTTTCCTAATTGCTAGCAAGTTATTTTAGTATTTATATTCCTAGGTGTTTTCTTCTGTCATTCAGATTTTGATTATTTGTTTTTCTTGAATAAGAAATTTGAACCGTAAAGGTTTGTTTATCCATATAAACCGTGAAGGTTTATTGTCTGTTTAAACTTTAAACCGAGAAGGTTTAATTGTATCTATCATATTATTATTGTTTAGCCACGGTCCTTTATCCATCACTTTTTGACATGGTTGTATTTGTTTTTCTGATTTTTCAGCTAACTCGGGACTGTTTGACAGAGGTCTTGTGATCAATTTCTCTAAGTCTTCAAAATACACCTAGGCTGATTACTTACTCATAAAGGTTATTGTGTTTCATCAGGTGCATACATATATGGTTAATAATGTTATCCTTTATTAATGAAATAGGCTGCAAATATTTTTAGTGATGTTTATCGTTGATGGATTTTTTGCTAATCACGTTATTATATATTATATATTTGAGGTACCTTCGCTAATGGATTAAATGTATATAATTTTACATATATTAATTGTATACTTGTTCTTGTATTAGGTCAAGGATAAGGATAGAGAAAGAAGAGTCCAACAATGTAAGTTCTTCTATATGTCATGTATTTAAGTTATTTGAAGAGAATGGTTGAATATTTACCTTCTCGTTATGTTAAGTAAGTAACAATTATGACATTATGTTTGTGTTTGTTTTTGCAGGATGTCAAATTCAGTTTCTTTGATTAAGAGTAACCAATACCTTTAAGAGAAGTATCCTCAGTTTCCTTGTTACCACATGACCTAAAAAAAGGCAATATACTTTAAGGTATTAATTTTTCTTATTCTTTTGCTTCTTCTAATAACTTTGTACCAATACCTAAACACAATAAATTGGAACAGACAACTACATGTTCATGATGTTAATCATTTGTTAATAGCTATCAGGACTCATAGCCAATATGTTATTTATGTGTAGTTTTTTCGTTCTCGCATCTGAACCATTTGCAAGTGTCCAACCATGAGTAACAAAAGTCTAACTCGTTATTTATAACTCATAGCCAATATGTTATTTTTTTTCTTATACAAATCATAGGGTTTATTGATTGTTTCATTCTTATAATATAGTTTGGTTTTGACTTTTGATAGCTCAAAGATTGGGATAGCAAGGAGTTTATTTCATATAATTGGGAACTTGTGTCAAATAATTCAGATTGATATATACAACTCAAAGATTGAGGTTAAGTTTTGAGTTGATTTTGTTTCAGTCTACCCTTATTTTTTGTTGCTCTTTCTTTTATTATAGTTGAGGTTTGATTATTTTTGTGCTATGTATCATGTAACGCTTATTATGTTTACTCATTTATTGTTATTGGCTTGCTGAATTGATTTTGTTTTTCTATAAATGATGTAAAGTTTTGATTTTTTTTCATTTGTATGCAGTATGCTCATAAACACGAATTATATCGACAAACAGTGCGTGTTTCAAAAAAAGAGAAGTAAAAGGTGAGGTTTTGATTTTGTTCTTTGTATTGTTTTTAAGTAATTGGAAACTTCTGTCGAGTGTATTTTAATATAGTGATTGATTTCGTTTCACGTTTATTTTACATATTTGTTTTGGTGTGCGTGTGAAATTGATTTGAAATTTGGTGACATATATCTTCACCTGACTGTATTTTGACTTGTTTTAGTACGTTTGAAGATGGAGAATCTGAAAGGTGTCAGCACGTATTGTTTGCATTGTATGAGAATTGTTCCTATCAATCATATGCAAGAGGCAAGTAGCTTCTTCATGTCAACGAACATTGTTTATTTATTTGTTTGTTCATCTATTTTTATTTTCGAGTTTATATTTGATTTTATATTGTATATGGTTTGTTTTGTTATCCTATATTTATTAGTTCATGCATTTATGTATTGGGTTTGCCCATTAGCATTTGGTTAGAGTATTAGCCTATATATATATATATATATATATATATATATATATATATATATATATATATATATATATATATATATATATATATATATATATATATATATATGTGGTTGATTATTATGTACAAGGCATGCATTAAATAATAAACACTCTTTATACTTTAACATGGTATAAGAAGGTTTTTCGTTCCTGCATCTCTTCTTCTTTTGCATAATAATAAGAGAAAAGTACTATTTATCTCATCTCAAATTTCTTTTTCATACTCTTTTCCTGACTTCTCTCTCCTTTAGTCAACTTTCAACACCAATATTGTCCTTATTCTCCCAATATCACTTTCATTATCTCCTACTCTCCATATAAGACTCTACCATCTTTCTTTTACCTTCTCAAATTTCATCCGACAACTCACTAGTCTACTGCATTATTTTTCCTTTAATATTTTTCATTAAACCATTACCTAAAATAAAATCTCCTTTCCTATTATACCTCTCTCTATCATCCAAGAATTTTAAACCACCCAAAAAAAATCACTTCCTCTTTTTATTTATATCTGTTACACGTTTACTCCATTTAAAATTAATTCTCAAATCTTCTTCCTTTTATAGAATATTAGATTCGATCAAACCTTTCAAACAACCTTTTTTTTAAACGGCCTAAATTAACTCTATTCTCCTACTTCTCATTGTCTTGTGTCTCCTCTCTATCAACAAAACTTGATGGCACAAACTAGTCAGAGTCATGAAGGTAACAAGAAGCCCAAAAATGATACAAATTTCCAACTTCTGAGAATAATTCAAGCCCAACATCAGGCTCAACAGCAAGCCCAACAGCAGGCTCAATACTTTTACACAGCTTAACTCGATTACGGTGGTGCTGGATGGCACATGGATATGGGTGCGTCTTCACGTCTTACCTCTTGCATTAATATTCTTAGTACTGTTTTTTATAATTGCAAATATTCATCAGTAGCCGTTGGTAACGGGAACACCATTTCCGTCACTAACACCGGCCATAGCTTGTTACCCAATGTCCACCAATAGTTACATTTAAATAATGTACTTGTAACCCCGAACATTGTTAAAAACCTTATATATGTTCGTAAATTTACCCGTGATAATCTAGTTTCTGTTGAATTTGATCCTTTTAATTTTTCTGTAAAAGATTATGCGACACGTTGTCTACTTCTCCGATGTGATAGCACCGGGGATCTCTACCCACTTTTATCACCCACCTCTCACTCTTCTCAGCAGGCTCTTCTCACCAGTCCAGTTATATGGCATCAACGTCTCGGACATCCCGGACACGATGTTTTTCGAAAAATCCATTCTAATAAAGATATCATTTGTAATAAAATGTCGCCCCCCGTTCTTTGCCATGCATGTCAGCTTGGCAAACACGTGCGACTCTCATTTTCTGTTTCTAGTTCTAATGTTAATTTTACCTATGATATTATCCATTCAGATTTATGGACATCTCCTATTTCTAGTCTTAGCGGTTTGAAGTATTATATTATATTTCTTGGATCATTTTTCACATTATGTATGGGTTTTTCCGTTACGCAATAAATCTTATGCACTTACCACATTAATACAATTTCGTACATTTGTTCGCGCACAATTTAACCAAGAAATCAAAGCTTTTCAGTGTGATAATGGGGGTGAATTCGATAACACTGCTTTCCATAAACTTCTTCAAACTAATGGTATTCAATTCCGCTTCTCCTGCCCTCACACCTCTCAGCAAAACAGAAAGTCTGAACGCATGCTCTGCACCATCAATAACCTAATTCGCACACTACTCTTTCAAGCTCACCTTCCTCCTACTTACTGGGTTGAAGCCCTTCACATGGCAGCTCATCTCCTTAATATTATTCCTTCTTCCGCAATTAATCATGACATTCCTTACTCACGCCTATACCACCAAAAACCCAACTATGCGACCCTCCAAGTGTTCGGATGCCTCTTCTACCCTCACCTAACTACTCCGCACAAACTCGCTCCACGTTCTACTCCCTGCATCTTTCTTGGGTACCCCTCTAACCACCGGGGTTACCGATGTCTTGATCTTACCACCAACAGAATCATCCTATCTCGACACGTCACCTTTGACGAGTCCTCTTTCCCATTCGGTTCCATGACACCTACTCGGCCACCATCCTACGACTTTCTGGATGCTCCACCAAATGTAGTTTCTCGATCATTTCACCTCTCTTCCACTCCCTCTACTACGTCCCCGGAGACACGGCCTCGTCCCACTGAGGCTACCGTCACTGCACCTACACACACTCCTACCTCGGAGACATGGCCTCCCCCTACTGAGGCTACAGTACCTCCTCCAATTCCTACCTCGGAGACACAGCCTCCTCCTACCGAGGCTACATCTTCATCCACCTCCACTCACCCCATGATCACTCGTACTCGCCTTGGAACTACAAGACATGTTCATGCCTCAACCTTCACATAAGTGTCATTTCTCCCGTTCCACGTACTTATTCTGAAGCCCTTCACGACCCCAATTGGAAACAAGCTATGACTGATGAATATAACGCTTTAATTAACAACAGTACTTGGACACTTGTGCCTCGACCATCGCACACGAACATAGTTCGCCCCATGTGGCTATTTAAGCATAAGTTTAATGCAAACGGTAATTTGAGTAGGTATAAGGCTCGACTTGTTGTTAACGGTCGAAGCCAATAGGTTGGTATTGATTGTGATGAGACCATCAGTCTGGTTGTCAAATCGGCTTCGATACGCACTGTACTCAGTTTGGCGGTATCTCGGCACTAGCCAGTTCATCAGCTAGATGTCAAGAACGCCTTTCTCCACGGACAGCTTTCAGAGACTGTCTATATGCATCAGCCACCAGGGTTTCGGGATCCTCGATACCTGGATCACGTCTGCCTCCTACAGAAATCCTTATATGGTCTTAAGTAGGCCCCCATTCATAGTTTCAGCGATTTGCAGGTTATGCTCAGCGGATTGGTTTTCATCAGAGCCGTTCTGACAACTCTTTATTCATGTTCCTATATGTTGATGACATTGTGTTGACTGCTTCTTATACAAGTTTACTTCAGCGGATTATTGCTTCCTTACATAAGAAATTTGCTATGACTGATTTGAAGCCGTTGAACTACTTCCTCGGCCTTCATGCTACTCGTACTTCGTCTGGGATGTTCCTCTCCCAGAAACAGTACGCTACCGAGATCATTGAGCGGGCTGGTATGTCTTCATCTAATCCATGCCGGACCCCGGTCGAACCGGGTACCAAACTTACTAGTCATGGTCCCACTGTTAAGGACTCGACCCTCTACCGCAGCCTCGCAGGAGCACTACAGTATCTTACATTTACTCGGCCACACATTTCTTATGTTCTTCAGCAGATCTGTCTCTTCATGCATGACCCTCGAGAGCAACACATGCACGCTCTCAGGAGGATCATTCGTTACATTCAGGGTACCACTGACCTTGGCTTACAGCTATATGCATCTTCTCCCACCACACTAGTCGCCTATTCTGACGCTGACTGGGCAGGTTGTCCCACCACCAGACGGTCAACCTCGTGATATTGTGTTTTTCTCGGTAACACCCTTCTGTCATGGTTTTCTAAGCTGCAACTCACATCTTCTCGTTCCAGCGCAGGAGCGGAATATCGAGGAATTGCCAATGCTGTTGCCGAGACCTGATGGATCCGTAATCTTTTGCGCGAGCTTTATTGTCCACTTACTTCGGCTACATTGGTCTACTGTGATAATGTCAGCTCTGTCTATCTCTCTTCTAATTCGGTTCAACACCAGCGGACCAATCACATTGAGATTGATATTCACTTTTTCGCGATCTAGTTGCTCAGGGACATGTTCGGGTCTTACATGTTCCCTCCAGATACCAGTTTGCAGATATCTTTACTAAGGGTCTGCTGTTTGCGCTTTTTGATGAGTTCAGATCCAGTTTGAATGTCCGGAGTACTCCCGCTCCAACTGTCGGGGGATGTTAGCCCATATTTATTAGTCCATGCATTTATGTATTGGGCTTAGGCCATTAGCGTTTGGTTAGGGTATTAGCGTATATATGGTTGATTATTATGTACAAGGAATGCACTAAATAATAAACACTCTTTATACTTTAACATGTTTGGCCATTTTTATTATGTCTTTTATTTAATGCAGGGAGTTGCAGCTTACAAGAATGTGTATATGATAAAGATAGTTTATTACCTGCAGCTTAGTTTAGTTGTTTGTTAAGAAAATTTTATTACATAGAGATGTTCTAGTTTGGGTTGTTTTTGTTAAGTTAGCCTTTATTTGGAGATGCAATTTGGTTGTTAGTTGAAATGGTTAGTTAAAAGATCTGTAGATGTTCTAGTTTGGCTTGTTATGAGTTCAGGGAAAAAAAATTAGTTTGAACTGCTTGTTTATGAAATATTCAGATGTTGGTGTATATATATATATATATATATATATATATATATATATATATATATATATATATATATATTTTGAAGCTGGTTTTATTATATATTAAAGGTTTGCATTATTCTTGAACTGTCAAAAATGTAGTGTTTCTTGACACTTTCAAGTGTCAAAAAGTGAGGTGCTCTTTGACACAATCAAACGTCAAAAATTGAAGTGTTTCTTAACGCTTTCAAGTGTCAGAAAATGAAATGTTTCTTACCGCTTTCAAGTGTCAGAAAATGAAATGTTTCTTAACACTTTCAAGTGTCAATAAGTGAGGTGCTCTTTGACACAATCAAACGTCAAAAACTTAAGTGTTTCTTAACACTATTAAGCGTTAGAGAATGCAAAAATTTCTAACACCCATATTCTTGACACCAAGTGGATGCGTCAAAAATTAAATTAGTGAGGTTTTTAAGCTGTCATAAATTGATTAAGAAAGTGTTACAAAGTGTATGCTTTTTTGTAGTGAATATTACATCTTGATTACGTCACCTTGTATAAAAATGATACTAAATGCATTAGTCTTTTCTCCAAGTGTACAAACTTGCAAAATCTCACTTTAAAACGTTGTCGAGTGACGGGATTGGACGGTTTCTATATTTTTCATCCTCGATGAAAACTATTGTAAAACAAATAACAATCTTCACTAATTAACTAAATATCTCAAAATTACAACAAGATATCAATCCAGAATCAAATCACAACCCAAAGTTATTACAAACAATCAACCGTATTCATAAAGATTGAATACAAGAACTAACACCTCACAATCAAAATCACAAGATGTGGATTGACACTAAAATCACTCAATAAAGAGGAAGAACATCAAATCTGGATTGTGAAACCCTAGAGAGAAAACGAATAATCAGATGAGATATCACACACACAATTGCACGGTTCTTAACCCTAACAAGGAGTTAGGTAGCTTTTATAGGCCCACATGCTTCGGACTTCAATAATAAATGGGCTATGCATCATTTTGGGCTTCTTCATTTAACAACTAGCCCAATACTTCTTTTAAGTAGAAAGACAGCCCACTTATGTCCATAAATTAAATAAATTAACTCTTGTAGCACCATCCTTGACTTCTAAGCTTTAGACTTTGAGAGATCAACCAAGCATCTGCTGCTACCATTTAATCAGGTACAATCTAAAGGAAGAGGGTACCTGCAATTACTCTAGAAAACACCACAAATTAGTAATGTTTCATAAAGTTTCAAAATAAGCTTAACTTATGTTACTTTGAACACTCGAATTTCTAGTCTCACGCTTAATTATGGAGACAATAGTGTGAAGGTTGTTAATGTGGTAGCAGCTCTACTTGTGAATCTTACTATTAATACTTGTGGAAGGAAGCATATCATTTATGCACCTACCTTTAGTTTAGAAGATATTTCTCCTTTGCATTTTTTTCGCAGATGGTTTCCCTCTTTTGCAGAAGGTGGATTTAGGTTTTCGAAGTCAGATAGATCCTAGTGAAGTTTTTGGTCTGTTTCGATATCTCAATAATGTTAAATTTCTTACGCTTAACTTGGAACTCGTTGAGGTATATTGGTTAACTCATTTATATATGTGACAATTTCATATTATGGGTGTATTTGGACGACACATTTTAAGAGTTGCTCAAAAAAATAGAGCTTATAATTTTATTGAGCTTATGATTTCAAACTTTGTTTGGTAGCTTATTAAAAGTAGAGCATATGATAAGATGCAGCTTATTAATATAAAGTAGAGCTTATTAATGATAAAATTACTAATATACTATATTGTCTTTTATTTTATATTTGGTTCTTTTTAGGTTAATTCACAACTATAAGCTCAGCTTAGCTATTTTACGAAACATTTATAAAAAAAATAAGTATCATCTTCCCGCTAAAAAATTAAGCTCCAGCTATAAGCTTCGAAGTCCTGCTCCACCCCAAACACACCCACTATCTTTACTCATTTAATGATTTTTTATTTTATTTTATTAAGTAGTTTCTCTATTCATCCATGAAGCTTATCTCACATCAACCTTTACCGTTTGCTAACTTGAATTGTTTAAAAATTTACATGGATAATGTATTCTGGGATGCTCAAGATGTTATATGTACTGAAGTCATTGTCTATTTGCTAAACCGTTCCCCGGGTGCTGCATTCAAAATGATTTCACACAAGGTATTTATACCATGACCGTACATTTTTATCTACTCTGTAATAACCTATAATTTATATGATTTCATGTAAACACTTCAGGATGTCATCGCTTTGGGGAGACGTACACAGGCTCGGGACTATATGGTAGAGTTACGTGTGCTTCTAGAACAAGAGAAAGCTAATCTTGAAACCAATATGGCTCAAATGGATCAATGGATAGCTCAAATGCAACAACCTGTTCAGGGAACGAATGGACATATCAATAAATGTTGGGAAGATTTGAGTGTGCGGATTGATCAAGGGAATGCAAAGACTCGTCGAATCATTTCAAAGTTGCGGGACGTTGAAGAATCAATGACCGAGCTTTCTGCTTCAAAAAGGGCTGAGATTCAGCCATTATTGCTACTTTATGTGTGGAGACGAATAACGTTTTACATAAAATAACGGACTGTATGAATATTTAATGTGGCAATGTGATGAAGAGCAAAGACATTTAAATCCCTATTTTCAAGAAGTTGATAAGCTGTCTTTTAGCAATTTGTAATTATTTTATTTTATGTGATGTGTGCAATTGAAAGACCAGGCACTTTGTCATATTGTTCTTGTGTTTTAAATTCAGGTTTGCTTGTTCATAGTTGTTGCCTTACTAGAATATAATGCAACAATCAACACGCTTTTCCTGAATAACTTAACTTGGGTTTTTGAATTTCTTGTGCTTTTTAACTCTACTGTTTCATGATATATACTCCGTATTTGATAGTTGACATAACATTTGATTAAAATAGCCCTTCTCGAATAATCTGAACAGTAAAAAACTTATTTAAGATGTTAACACATTTAAGTTAATGAAACACCCCGTATGATATTTCCCTAACATAAGATAGGATGGTATTGGACATACTATTTGGCATCTTCTCTGTTTCTACGAAGGGTGTTCAAGTGTAGTCGCTAAAACGGTGAAGCAATTTACTTTATTAAAGTGAATGAGTAGCTAGTTATAATAGCGGTTGGACTTCTCCTAATTCACTCGACTCATGCTCATACCTGTAGATTTTTATGACCCGACTCGGGAATCTTCGTTATCAAGTTTATTGTTTAACTCATTCTACTGACTCGATCGTGGATATTTGCGAGTCACGAATTTACACGGATCTTATTCAATTTAATACTCTCTGTCCCATAATTATTGTCATGTTTGACTTTTTATAGTATTTTATTAACAACTTTCACTATAATTTTCTTTCATTGTGTTATATAACACTCAATAAAAGTAATATCAATAAAAACGCGTTTAAAAACTTAATCCATTCCCAGAAAATTTCATCAAATATTATATAACACAAATTAAAATATTTGCAATCAAAGTTGAAGAACAAAGACTAGAAAAAGTCAAACAAGACAATAATTATGGGACGGAGGGAGTAATAATTAATAACATTTTAGTTGAAAATATTTTTGTAAGGGTAGTGATGATATTTAAACTCTAACTTTAGGGTAGTGATGATATTTTTGATAACTCATTTTGTCAAATTTTTATAATAACTTTTGGGTAGTGATAACTCATAATTTTTTTTTTTTTTTTTTTTTTTTTTTGAAAGCAACCATTTCAATTAAATCAAGCGAGTACATATCAGAGGAGAAACCCCTTACAATATAGCAACAAGGAAACCCGAAAAGCTTAAAAATTTCAGTCATGTTGCAGAGTAAGCAACAATACATCGAATTACTTGTAGGATCAAAACGGAACAGACACTAAAAGCCACACGAGCTAGGATTAGCTAACCATTCAAGTCATTCGATCTTCTTTCTTTTGAAGCATTTGGAGATCCATTCAAATGATTTTAGTTGAATCTCCAATAAAGCATTCGAACCAACCTACGATTTGTTTGAGAACACCTTATAATTTCGATTACACCAAATTGGTAGTGATACTATTTAAACCCTAAATAGTAGTGGTGTGCATTAAACGGTTTCGACCACGAAACCGGCCAAATCAAATTGATTTAGTTAAAGTGGGTTGACTTATTTGATTTTGGTTTGGTTTGGTTTACTGGTTTTACCCGAAAATATTTACAGTTTTCGGTTTGAATTTGGTTTGTAAAATTAACATTTGGTTTCAAACCGAAATATACTTTTATTTAGGGTATATATATTATATTTGTTTTATTTTATTTTGGATTTTAAGCATGGGTTATCTTTTATTTGTTCTTGTTTGAGTTTAATGCTTTTATTAGTTTGATTTCACTTTGACAATTGAACAACTGAATTTATTTATCAATTACTCCGTATTATGAATTTTTTATACCTGAAAATTTAGCTACCGATAGTTTCGTTTTTATTTGTTGCTACTCAGTTCATTAATATAATTTAAATTGTATATATGGGTTGTATAATCATGGGCTACTTCTCATACTGCATGGGTGGCATAAAATATTTTATCAATTGTATACTTACAGTTTAGTCAATAAAATATGTTTGTTTTTTTTATTATTATTTTAGAAATACACACTTTTTATGTACAAGTTTTAATTTGGTTTTAACCAAAACTAATCCATGTAAACCGATTTCTTATTTGGTTGGATTGGTTTGTTTTTGTAAAAATTTGATTCGGTTATTGATTCTCAAAAATATTCTTGAAAACCGAATAAACCAAACCGAATAAATCACGTAAATCATATACCGGCGGAACGAACACCCCTATTAAATAGTATAATAACTTTTTGTAAGCATAGAAATATGCATCTCTACATATTACAAACCGTAAAGGTTTAGTCTGACATGTCACTCTGACAGCTTTTCTGAATTTAAAGTCCACGTGTTAATCCCACGATTAAGATTCCTAATTCTTGATAATTACTGGAAAAAAGACACGTGGCCCAGTTAAATTTGCGATTTTTTCAATTTCTTCTTTTCTAGAATATAAAACGGAAACAATCACTCTCTCTCATTCTTGGCAACTGAATAAACCCCAAAATCATACTCACCGCCGATCCTGCCCTAATGCATCCGTAATAAAATCCAACACTACCACCAATAAATCCGTTTCGTTATTTTCTACAAATCGGTATAAAATTTGTATATTAACACCATAATAATCGAATCTGCGTGTCCTCATGTCGACGCGATGAACGTGAAGATTAGATGGCAAAGAAAATCGATTGTTACTGTGGTGGTTTTAATCAGTGCGGTACTGATGTATTTCGTCGGTATTCGATTTGTAAAAAAAACCCTAAGTTCTGATGGTTGGTTGACACACATCAACGTCGTCCTCCATCGAATTCTTCGTGATGATGATGGTGATGTTATTAGTTTGCTTCGATTGTTATTATCTGATATTTTTAATTTTCGAATAGTTAAATTAGTACATCTTATTGAAGATGAAGTGTTTGATGATGATTGTTTGTGTTTCTGTGCAGAGAACTAATTAATTCCATTTCGTACGTCATCTGGTATGATATTTGACTGAATTCATGAATTAATAAAAGAATTTGATGTATATGTTTATGTATGATATTTAAGTATTTTTAGATTGATGATGATTGATAACGGTTAATTTTTTACTTATTTTTATGTAATTGAGT
Organism: Rutidosis leptorrhynchoides; assembly: GCF_046630445.1. NCBI lineage: Eukaryota > Viridiplantae > Streptophyta > Magnoliopsida > Asterales > Asteraceae > Rutidosis > Rutidosis leptorrhynchoides. The sequence continues at coordinate 426,315,031 of NC_092337.1, forward strand.
GAGGTTTTTAACAAGTCAGATTCACACACTAATAGTTATATTTAATTTATTTGTAGTATTGTTTGCGAAATTTATAGGGTATTGTTGTGTTATTTAGTTAGACCCTTTTTTAGATTTCTGACTTATAGGTCTTCATTTATATGACTTGCAGATGATCTTTTAGGACAATAAAAGTGCAGCAACGCTTGCAGCTAACCCAATTTTGACCCATATGTTTCAGGTAGTGATTATGGATTCACAAGTAATTATGTTCATGATTTCATTCTTATATTCAGACATTTCTTTCACATGTTTATTTCAAGTTCTTATTGGTGCAGCTATATGGGTCATTTTACTTGGTTTTATAAGGAGTAAATGACTTAGTTTTAATGTTTAATTGTAGGGTTAAGCTTGGATAGTTGGATTAGCAGGGTGAATCCAGGTTAAATCAACACTTTCTAACACGATCTTTTTGCTTCAATCGGTTTCGGCGTTACCCTAAATAATTAGGTAAGGGTTCCTTGGTAAGATTCGTGATAATGCACTTTTTGTTAATTTTTGTATGTTACCTGGATGATACTGATGCAGTAATTTATGACTTTTTAAGTTTATTGCATTTGGTGTTGTACATATAAAACCTTATTAATAACAATTTTTACCTCCAAGTATAGCATATATTTTGGATTCTAATTAAAAACTTAAAACGATACATAGATTCTAAATGAGCGTATCATAGACTAATTTGTGCAGATTGCTTTTAGACAACGTGAGATGAATATTGCTTTATTGATCAAATCTACATAGCCGGTATTGTAATCTTCTGTATCTGATAGTGTGGTGTAGCGACCCGACCAAAACCGTTATTGACGGCGCCGTTAACTTAGGTCCCGTTGCGTGGTCGTAGTCCCTATATGAGACTCGTTTGACCAAAATTATGTCGCATTCATTTGAAAGGTACAAGACTTGCAAGTTTAGTTTACAAAACCGTTCGACAACAAGTCTAAGTTTACAAAAGTCATAAAGTATAAATGAAATAACTTGCAACATAATTAGTTTAAAAACACAGTTGCTATAAATAGCGTAAGTATGTAAACAATATGTTTGAATCTAAAGGTGCTATCACTAGCGTATGTATGTATGTATGCTTGACCCCAAGCAAGAAATCAGAGTGTATGCATGTATGCTCGACTCCAAGCAAGTATGAGTGTACGCGGAAGCATGTATCAAATAGCCAAGTATGAACCTGAGAAACATATAGAAAACTGTCAACGAAAAACGTTGGTGAAATCATAGGTGTTTGTAATAAACGTTGTTTTTGAACCACAAGATTTAGTATTCCCATAACGTTGATTATCATAATCGTTTGCATTCCAAAAGTATTGTTCGCGAGCACCCAATTATCAAGACTTAACGTTTCCTTCCATAGAACCCCATCACAATAGTGTTAGAACATACACTGTTTCTCGAAAATATATTTCATCCGTAGACGGTAGCGAACCGTCCGTAATGAGGGTTTGTCAAACCCGTATGGCCACACAATATAAGTTCTCGCTTACACCCTGCAAGTGTAACTAATGATAATCGAATTGAGGATTTTTGTTCTAACTCGCTGTGGAATGTTTGTTTTCCTTGTACTTGTGTTCAAAGTATAAAAGTAAGTAGTACAAAATGTAACAAAGTATATGTTTCTCAGCCCACAATTTAAAAGTATAAAAAGTTGTTGAAAAGGTGGGACTATGATCTCACCTCGAGTGCACGAGTATAAAAGTACTTCACAAGTAAACGTGTGCATGATAGTTGCTTAGCCTTGACCTAAACAAGTAAGTTGTATCAATTAACCGGTTACGACACAAGGTCGGGCGAAATGTGTTCAATTAGTCCTATGGCTCGTTACGACTCGAAAAGTATAGCATGTGAATCACGTTGTCAAGTTTCATGCAAGAATCAAGTATAAAAGAAAGACTAGAACGATTGCATAAGCGTTTGGTTAAGTTTGACTAAAAGTCAAACTTGGTCAAAGTCAAAGTCAACGGGGTCGGGTCGGGTATCCGACAATTTTTCTAAGTTATATAATCATATATGAGCATGTTGGCCAAGTTTCATGTTAATCGGAGGTCCGTAGCATAGCAAACATTTTACGTCAAATGACCAAGCAAAACAGCCCATTTTAGTGTATCAGGACGGTGTTCCAAAATCAGGACGGTGTCCCAATATGAAGAGTGGGACGGCGTCCCAAAATCAGGACGGCGTCCCAAATTGAAGAGTGGGACGGCGTCCCAAAAATCAGGACGGCGTCCCAATGGGCATTCAGGTCCTGTTTGCAGAAAAACACAAGTGTACGACCCAAACTTCAAACAATCACAATTTATGATCCGCAAATAATTAGAACATGTATCTTATATCACTGGAAAGCTCTTTCGACAAGGAACGCAACTAAGCACTTTTCATCAAGCAAAAACATCATATACAATAACCAAAATCCCGTCAAGTGACCAATAAAGGTTTATTTTCAAGTTTCAAGTTCATCAATTGCAATTTAAGTTTCGGGAATCCAATTTATACATATGATATGCCGTTTTGAAGGTAATGAAACGTGTAATACAACTAAACACTTATCAATAACATTAACAAGCATTCAACGCATCAAAAGTTCGTTTTAAGAGTTGTCAAACCCTAACCAAACCTCAAAATCACTAATCATGTTAATGTAAGGTTTTCATGTCAATCAACACACCAAAACGAAGCTATTGAAGTAACTAACACTTTGAACACACAAACATTAACATCTAAACACATTTCATCATCCAAAATCAAAGATTAAGCATACACTTTTCATTTTCAAGCTAGTTACACCAAAACATCAAGATCGAGCATACAAATCATATATTCATGTTATACACGAGCCATAGACACTAACTAACAACATATCAAGTCAAAAACACGAATTTGAGAAATCTAGAGTTTTAGAAATGTTACCCAAAATCGATGAAGTTAGTATCAAATCGTAGAGAATGACTAGAGGATTAAGAATATGTAGTCGGATTTGTTGTGAGCTTCCAAGATTGAATTTAGATGATGAATGAATGGAATGGGTTTGTGTGTGTGTTCTTGAGATGGAGAGAAAAGAGATGAGGGAGATGATGGAATGAAAAATGGGTTGACTAGTTGACCTAGTCAACTAGTTTGCCCATTTGGCAATTTCGGTCCCTCGAGTTTCAAAGCGGGTGCGGGATTTAACCGATCGAATATTTTTAAAACGCAAGTTAACGAGAGATGTTGTAATCGAATAACAGGATTATCAAGAACATTAGTTAACGAAGTGTACGAGTATAGGTGAGGAGAGATGTCATTTAAAAAAAAAAAGACGGCGTTAAAATAAATTTAACGAAAAACGCGGGATGTTACATTATCCACACCTCAAAAGAAATTTCGTCCCGAAATTTAGTTGGAAGTAGTAGTTGTTGAATCTTCCTCGAGATCTTGTGTTGCCAATTCTACGAATGAGGGAGAAGTACGTTCTAGGGTATTTCAACGAACTTTGACGGTCGGGGTTTCACGTCGTCTTAGAGTTTGGGTTCACGATTCATGGTTTCGACCGGCCCTCCTAGGAATGAAGTTTATCGTCGATAGTGAGCCCATCGAAAAGGAATAACAAGTTCTTGTTTCGCAAAACACGTCTTTAAGTTGATACATCGAATGTAGGATAAACGGAGACTCAAAATGGGTCGGAAAATCTAAACGGCTAGCAACGGGTCCAAAACGCCCCAAGATTTCAAAAGGATTAAAATATCACGGATTTTGTTTTCTATGTTTCCCGAAACGGACTACACCTCCTCAAGGTGCGACTTTTAATATTACGCGGTTCCCCATGGAATTAGAAAGGTTTACGTCTAACATCGGCGTAGCTCTTGGTGATTACGAGTCGCGTTGGGTCTTGCTTGAATATGTATAAATTTTCTCGGTTGTTCATGAATAAACTCGGCCCCGGTGAATTGATCATCGTTTACTTGGTTCGACAAAAAGGAGAATGACGTTTCCGGTCACATGTGGTTTCAAAAGGTGTGACGTTAAAACTCGAATGAAAATCATTGTAGTACGAGGATTTGGCTAAAGGAAAACACTTCTCTCAAGTAAATTTGAAGTTGGTAATACAAACTTGTATTATGGTTTCCAAGGTTTGAATCGTATGTTTGTTCGGTCCGTCGGGTTTTGGATGGTACGCGGTACTCATGTCTAAACATGGTCTCGAGGCTTTTTGTAAGGCACTCCGAAATCTAGAAGTGAAACGAGGATCTCGATCCGAAACAAAGTACATTCCGTAAGGTATATTTGAACAAGTTTGTTAGGACAAGTTTCTCAAGAAAATTCGCGTCGCGGAAGATTTATCGGTTTCCAAATACGTTCGTCGAGACTATTCACCCTCGAGGCGAATACTAGTATAACGTGAAGAGTCTCTCTCCATTGAGAATTTAAAATAAAAGATTTCCTGAACCAGAATTACGAGTGTAAGGCGAGAGAAGTTTCCGCCTCGATGCGAGCATAACGAGTAAATTGTAGTTAGTCAATAAGACTGTGCGAGGACGAGATAGTATACACGTGTAACATACGGTTGAAGTCGAAAGGAATCGGTAATTCATTCGGAAGCATAAGTATAGTTCGACAAAAATCGAAGGTGTGTCCCCAGTATGGTTGTTATCAATATTCTCGGAGTTTTCAGATGTCCAACATGAATAGATGAAGTCATGTACATGGCTCATGGTGGTGTTTAGGTTGATCGAGTCTAACCACCATCACGTGTCACTAGAACTTTGGTATGTCTTACCGTAATATAACCACGTTGATCGAGTGTCGTTATATTACGCTAACTCATATCTCCATTCCCACATCACTCTATAGATTCAAGTTCGTGTAATCGTGAAGTTTAAAATAAACAAAGTGTAACGACGTCTCTAACGTGACTCGTATTGAATCGAAAGAATTAGTGCAACTATAAAGAAGCGTTCCCCGAGGGAAGTGTATAAATGATTGTTCACGTCAATGTGGTTCGAGTCAGACAATAAGGTATTCAGGTATGAAAAGAGTAACGAGTCATGATAACGAGTAGCACGCAACCGTAGTGATAAATGTTGATGACGATACTCACCTAGAGTAGTGATGGTAGTAACACCAAAAAGTAGATAGTAAGAAACACCAGTGGGAAACCGATAGTAAGTTGAAACGGTGGCAAATAACAATCCGGGAGACAGAGTTCCCGAACAAGTGTGACTAATGAAGTCGTCGTCATCCATACGTGTATGAATCATGAATTTACGTGTGTTACCAAAAAGTGGCGGAATACGAGTTCGTATGATGAAGGTTTGGTACCATTAAAAAGTTTGCCTAAGAATGATTCAAGTATAATGCACAAGTAGTCAAGTAAGTGCTATCTATAGCAAATGTATGTCAGTATGCAAATGCTAACTATCCGGTTGTAGTCTAGATTCACTAATGCGTCCCAACGACTCTGTCAGACACACTAATGCACATCCTAGTTCCCTACAACCAACGCTCTGATACCACTTGTAGTGACCCGACCAAAACCGTTATTGACGGCGCCGTTAACTTAGGTCCCGTTGCGTGGTCGTAGTCCCTATATGAGACTCGTTTGACCAAAATTATGTCGCATTCATTTGAAAGGTACAAGACTTGCAAGTTTAGTTTACAAAACCGTTCGACAACAAGTCTAAGTTTACAAAAGTCATAAAGTATAAATGAAATAACTTGCGACATAATTAGTTTAAAAACACAGTTGCTATAAATAGCGTAAGTATGTAAACAATATGTTTGAATCTAAAGGTGCTATCACTAGCGTATGTATGTATGTATGCTTGACCCCAAGCAAGAAATCAGAGTGTATGCATGTATGCTCGACTCCAAGCAAGTATGAGTGTACGCGGAAGCATGTATCAAATAGCCAAGTATGAACCTGAGAAACATATAGAAAACTGTCAACGAAAAACGTTGGTGAAATCATAGGTGTTTGTAATAAACGTTGTTTTTGAACCACAAGATTTAGTATTCCCATAACGTTGATTATCATAATCGTTTGCATTCCAAAAGTATTGTTCGCGAGCACCCAATTATCAAGACTTAACGTTTCCTTCCATAGAACCCCATCACAATAGTGTTAGAACATACACTGTTTCTCGAAAATATATTTCATCCGTAGACGGTAGCGAACCGTCCGTAATGAGGGTTTGTCAAACCCGTATGGCCACACAATATAAGTTCTCGCTTACACCCTGCAAGTGTAACTAATGATAATCGAATTGAGGATTTTTGTTCTAACTCGCTGTGGAATGTTTGTTTTCCTTGTACTTGTGTTCAAAGTATAAAAGTAAGTAGTACAAAATGTAACAAAGTATATGTTTCTCAGCCCACAATTTAAAAGTATAAAAAGTTGTTGAAAAGGTGGGACTATGATCTCACCTCGAGTGCACGAGTATAAAAGTACTTCACAAGTAAACGTGTGCATGATAGTTGCTTAGCCTTGACCTAAACAAGTAAGTTGTATCAATTAACCGGTTACGACACAAGGTCGGGCGAAATGTGTTCAATTAGTCCTATGGCTCGTTACGACTCGAAAAGTATAGCATGTGAATCACGTTGTCAAGTTTCATGCAAGAATCAAGTATAAAAGAAAGACTAGAACGATTGCATAAGCGTTTGGTTAAGTTTGACTAAAAGTCAAACTTGGTCAAAGTCAAAGTCAACGGGGTCGGGTCGGGTATCCGACAATTTTTCTAAGTTATATAATCATATATGAGCATGTTGGCCAAGTTTCATGTTAATCGGAGGTCCGTAGCATAGCAAACATTTTACGTCAAATGACCAAGCAAAACAGCCCATTTTAGTGTATCAGGACGGTGTCCCAAAATCAGGACGGTGTCCCAATATGAAGAGTGGGACGGCGTCCCAAAATCAGGATGGCGTCCCAAATTGAAGAGTGGGACGGCGTTCCAAAAATCAGGACGGCGTCCCAATGGGCATTCAGGTCCTGTTTGCAGAAAAACACAAGTGTACGACCCAAACTTCAAACAATCACAATTTATGATCCGCAAACAATTAGAACATGTATCTTATATCACCGGAAAGCTCTTTCAACAAGGAACGCAACTAAGCACTTTTCATCAAGCAAAAACATCATATACAATAACCAAAATCCCGTCAAGTGACCAATAAAGGTTTATTTTCAAGTTTCAAGTTCATCAATTGCAATTTAAGTTTCGGGAATCCAATTTATACATATGATATGCCGTTTTGAAGGTAATGAAACGTGTAATACAACTAAACACTTATCAATAACATTAACAAGCATTCAACGCATCAAAAGTTCGTTTTAAGAGTTGTCAAACCCTAACCAAACCTCAAAATCACTAATCATGTTAATGTAAGGTTTTCATGTCAATCAACACACCAAAACGAAGCTATTGAAGTAACTAACACTTTGAACACACAAACATTAACATCTAAACACATTTCATCATCCAAAATCAAAGATTAAGCATACACTTTTCATTTTCAAGCTAGTTACACCAAAACATCAAGATCGAGCATACAAATCATATATTCATGTTATACACGAGCCATAGACACTAACTAACAACATATCAAGTCAAAAACACGAATTTGAGAAATCTAGAGTTTTAGAAATGTTACCCAAAATCGATGAAGTTAGTATCAAATCGTAGAGAATGACGAGAGGATTAAGAATATGTAGTCGAATTTGTTGTGAGCTTCCAAGATTGAATTTAGATGATGAATGAATGGAATGGGTTTGTGTGTGTGTTCTTGAGATGGAGAGAAAAGAGATGAGGGAGATGATGGAATGAAAAATGGGTTGACTAGTTGACCTAGTCAACTAGTTTGCCCATTTGGCAACTCCGGTCCCTCGAGTTTCAAAGCGGGTGCGGGATTTAACCGATCGAATATTTTTAAAACGCAAGTTAACGAGAGATGTTGTAATCGAATAACGGGATTATCAAGAACATTAGTTAACGAAGTGTACGAGTATAGGTGAGGAGAGATGTCATTTAAAAAAAAAAAAAGACGGCGTTAAAATAAATTTAACGAAAAACGCGGGATGTTACATGTGGCCTCTTAACGTTATTGATTAATAATCATATTAGAAGTTATGCATATACATTATACTTGCTAATTGCGACGTGTGGGCATCAGATAGTAGTTTGACAAGGAATCTTCCTCGGTTTTATTTTTATGGGTACTCTAATAGCCTAATACATTTACTTTTTGTTTGAAATATAGTGTTACATGACTAATATTCAAATACACCACATGCTGACTGGATGAAATAGGCAACCAAAAGAATAACAGGTTGTTATTTACCGGAATTTGTGCTTACTGATATGGTGGAAGTGGCACTTTGGGCTCCAGGTGACAAAACTAAACAATGATGTTCACTCTTTGAATTTTGGTTTACTCCGTATTTATTAAGGAGTTCATGATGTCAAAGACTATTACTGTTAATTTCAATTGATTAGTGCTATCTGACCAGTTAATTCTTATCGTAGGATCAAAGTCGATATGGATCAAAGTCAACTGTTGATCAAGTTAAAGATTTTTTATGTCAGGCTACGACTATCACAAGCAGGTAATTAATTCCCTCACTCTAAATTTGTCAAAGTTATTGTAGGGCAGATTGGGTTCTGGGTCAAGATGAGTTGTAATTGAGGGACGGGGAATGGGTATGGTAGATTGACCCATAAACTTATTTGATAATTTTTAACAGCTTTTGGAGCAAATATATTGCATACCATCGGATACTTATATGAAAGACAAGCTGCACAAGAATAAGGAAAGAAAGTAGTATATTTTGGGGTACCATTTATGGCTGAGTGGGTACAAAACAAAAGACATTTCTGGAAGTCACAGATTACTGCAGCAAAAGGTAACACTTCACGAAAAAATAAGTTTAGAATAATCTTCTAATAGTTAAATATTTGTTTGTTTTTCAGGTGCTTTTCAGTTGCTGCAACTACAAGAAGACGCACGGAGTCTTTAAAATGGATGGAAGTGGCTTTGCAAATGATGTTGAATCGCATTGACGATCCAACAAAGATACACTCATGAGCTCACTATGGAAGTCAAATGTAGTTGATATCAAAGTTACCCTTTTACATGTTTGTCAAACGGTGAACTGTGAGCCAGGCTTTTTTAGTCTCATTTTATATTTCCTTCTAACTTAACCATCATTCTTAATTTTCATAACTTTATTTCGATGCTATTGTTGTAGATATTGTCTGCTATAATGACTTGGTTGCCTCTACGATGATTAGCGCAGTTAATTTTATTCAGAATGCTGGAGATGGTGGGGTTGTTTTCATTCATGGTATGTTTTTTGAGTGTCTTTTTATGTTCTCTGCCTGCTTTGGTGATTTTTTTGGGTCAGTTAAGTACGTACTTAACAGTTATTTGAATCTCCTATTTGTTTTTCTTGGTTGGCATGATGTTTTTGTTGCTTATGGGTTGTTTAAATGATGTACTAATATGTTTGATCTTCGCATCGAATGTGATATGCTGTTGCACCTTAGATTTTATTAACATAATGCCGTTTGTTGTATAAACTTATAACATCGAAAGTGACGCATCGAAGCGTGTCGGACCAAACACTTATGTGGTGGATCAAGAAGAAGTTTATACAACAGCTCTTAGAAAATATTTGGTAGATCTTTAAATGGCACCGTTTCTATAGTTAGGATTGAATTCTAGAATCAAACAAATGCTATAAAACATCAATGTTTAATAGTAGTCTTTAATTGCTATCGAGTTTGAAAAAAAAAATGTTCTGTTTGTTAAAATTAGGTTGAATATGGTAGTTAAATCACATTTTTCTATACTATAATTCAATATGGCATATTGTCTCTGTCTGTCACATATATCACCCAATCGATCTTTTTATGCTTAAAATAATATATAATGAGAATTGATCAAGTTCATTTTTCATTTGCATGTTAAGAAAAGTAGCCTCATAGTTCTTTCAATATTATTTAGATAACTCTTTACGTATTAGTCAAATGGCTATGAGACTTTTGACTAATAAAAGTCAAAACTGAAGGTGGTTACATTTTCCTGAAAGATTACATGTTGATGAGAATGAAGAGAGCTTTGAAAGGATGCAAACAAACAAATATGATTGTTTGTCCCCAAGTAAGTTATTCATTTGTCTTTTTTTTTTTATAAGTAACAAGGAAATATTTTATTGTCTTGAATTTTGCATTATTATAAAATTGTACATATATCTCAGGTAACACCAATCAAAGTGAAGTTTGCTACGAAGTATTATAGTTGAAGTTATACATTTATGCCATCAAAAGGGATTTGGCAGGACAAGCAGTTCCATATGATGGTGTTAATTCCATATGATGGTGTTAATTATGAACGACAAAAAAGGTAGCAAATAAAACTAGACTTGTAACTTCGACTTTGCTGAAGATCTTGACACAAAATTGTATCATTCTGATTTTGTCTATTTTAGTTTTGAACTACTATCAATATCTCATTTTGCATTCTAAGACTATTGATTCATATCATTTACGAAACTCTATTTTAACATTTTCTTTAATTTTAGTACATATTCTACTAAAGTGTTTCGTCATTAAACTGCTATCAACAACAAACAATGCTAAATACGAAACCATTTTTTTAGAGTTGCCGTGCAACGCACGGGCTCTTAAAGGCTAGTAATATTTAAATTTTATACGCAATTACGGAGTATTTAACAGGATATATAGTGCATCAAGGGGCGGTTACACGGATTTTTTCTCGTCGTAATTGTTTCCCACTTTTTAAACCCTAAATCAAATTCACGACGACGCAACCGCAACGACACTCGATTATTATACTCTTCTTCGAATATGTTATTGGTTAATGCTGTTGTAATCCATGAATATGTATATACAATTTAATCAAGTAATCATGTAAACAGTGTTTAATTAGTATATTATAATTGTTACATGCTATTATATTGCAGCCGTTAAAGATAATGAGAAAAGGCATGATGATATTTTAACAATCTGTGTATGATTTTATATTTCTATTAAGTTGATTGGTGGGAGGAAATGGATTCCGGGCAGAGTACGAATGTAGAAGGTGACAGATTAAGTAATTTTATTTATAACATCCTCTCTTTTATTGACATTCAAGAGGTTATTGGTCTGAGTGTTTTATCATCTAGATGGAGGTTTGTCTGGACTTCGTCGCCTTATCTCAATTTCTCAAGTGAGGATTTCTACATCGGTGACGAAGAGGATTACTTTCTTAGAAGATTCATCAAATTTGCTAAAAACGTTTTGTCCCGTCGCAACAATCAAGTACACGTTTCATCGATCAATCTCGGTTGTGGAATGTGTGAGTCAGGGCATATTAAAACAATTATGGAATACGCATTCGTGTGACTCTTACACGTCTTTCATCCACAAAAATTTATTTCCCCATGTCTCTCTAGCTCTGAGTCTCTCAAACATATTGTTGGAGATATGGAGAACTTTAAACAATTAGAGGGAAGATTCCAGGAAACTCACACGAAGCTTCCACGAAGTTGTTAGGAAACTCACATGTAGCTTCCACGAAGCTGTCAGGAAACTCACATGTAGCCTTCATGAAGCTGTCAGGAAACTCACATGAAGCTTCAAGGAATTGTTTTTTAGCTTAATCCTTAAACCATTCTATAAATAGACCCTCTTGTAACTCATTGTAAATACACCACAAATATTCAGTAAATACATTCTCTAGTTGGTCCGTGGACTAAAGCAATCACAACGATTGCATATAACCACGTTATCTCTTGTGTCGATTTACATTTCTTGCATTTATAATCTTTCGTTCATTAAGTGGGTTAGTAATCTTGTAGAATTACTATCGGTGAGTGATCTTGTTGAATCACTTGCGTTGTTTTGGGTCCTAATATCCTTACAACTGGTATCAGAGCACAAGGTTTCGTTAAGGGAACGATGGCGGAAGACGAAAAGTTTAGAATTGACCGATTCGATGGGAGAGACTTTGGCTTTTGGAAGATGCAAATTGAAGATTACTTGTATCAAAAGAAGCTACATCAACCTCTGTTAGAGACCAAGCCCGAAAGCATGAGCGATGCCGATTGGATGCTTTTGGATCGTCAAGCATTGGGTGCGATTCGTCTTTCACTTGCTAAGAACGTTGCATACAACGTTGTGAATGAGAAGACGACGTTTGTTTGCTTGAAAGCACTCTCTAACATGTATGAGAAACCTACCGCTTCTAATAAGGTTTTTCTCATGCGACAATTGTTCAATACGAAGATGAAGGAAGGTACGAGTGCAACGGATCATATCAACGAGTTCAACAACATCATATCGAGGTTAGCATCGGTAGATATTGTGTTTGATGATGAGTTAAAGGCACTAATCTTGCTTTCATCATTACCGGAAAGTTGTTCGGGTACGGTTACTGCAGTTAGTAGCTCTACGGGAACTACTAAGCTAGCGTTTGAAGGAATAAGGGATTTGATTCTTGGTGAAGATACTCGTAGGAGAAACTCGGGGGAATCGACATCCGGTTCTTTGTTAAGTACCGACAACCGTGGTAGGAAATTTGATCGCGGTGAGAAGAAGGGTAGAAAGAAGTCTAAGAAGAGGTATCCATCGAAAGATAGAAGTGAAGCTGTTTGTTGGGGTTGCAATCAAAAAGGACACTTTCAAAGGAATTGTAAAAATGGTCCGGCGAAAGGTGTGAACTTGACCGCGGAAGAAAGTGATGATGCACTTTTATGTAGTGTTGAAAATTCTATAGAGTCTTGGATTTTGGATTCGGGAGCTTCGTTTCATGCTACTCATGTCAAAATCATGATGAAGAACTTCCGTTCATATCAAGGCAAGGTAAGATTGGCGGACGACAAACAACTCAATATAGAGGGCATTGGAGATGTTGTATTGAAGACTACTCTTGGCTCTAATTGGACCTTGAAAAATGTAAGGTACATTCCTAAATTAAAAAGGAAACTTATTTCGGTTGGTCAATTAGATGATGAAGGTAACGCGGTTACTTTTGAAAACCACCAATGGAAGGTGGTTAAGGGTAGTTGTATTGTGGCCCGTGGACATAAAAGGGGAACTCTTTATATGGTTGAAGTGTTTGATGAAGACACGGTGGTTGCTACAGTTAATGTTGAGTCCGAATCAACTCTATGGCACCGAAGACTCGGGCATATGAGTGAGAAGGGTATGAAGATGCTTGTTTCGAGTAGGAGAATTCCAGATTTGAAAAAGGTAGAACTTGGGTTTTGCGAACCATGTGTATATGGGAAGCAAAAGAAGGTGACTTTTGGGAAATCAGGGAATGCACCTAAGTTGGAGAAATTGGAGCTCGTTCATACGGATGTGTTTGGTCCAACTAATGTAGAATCACATGGAGGTTCTCGCTATTATGTCACCTTCATTGACGACTCCACTCGAAAGGTATGGGTTTATTTTCTTAAAGCTAAATCTGATGTATTTAATACTTTTGTGAAGTGGAAAGCTATGGTAGAAAATGAGACTAACTTCAAAGTCAAGTGCTTGAAGTCGGATAATGGAGGAGAATATGGTAGTCTTGAGTTTAAAGACCATTGTGCAAAGCTCGGTATTAGAATGTTGAAAACGGTACCGGAGACACCGCAACACAATGGGGTCGCCGAACGTATGAATCATACGTTAAATGAAAGGGCTAAGAGTATGAGACTACATGCCGGTTTGCCTAAGATATTTTGGGCGGATGCGGTTAACACGGCGGCTTATTTGATAAATAGGGGACCCTCAACACCGTTGGGTTTTCGAATCCCCTAGGAAGAATTGCAAGGTAAGAAGGTGAGTTATGGTCACCTTAGGATCTTTGGGTGTAATGCATATGTGAAGACCAAAGATGCGGATAAAGACAAGCTTGAAGCTAAGTCAAGGAAGTGTATTTTCATAGGGTATGGGTCGGATGAAATGGGCTATCGTTGTTGGGACAACGAGGCTAGAAAAGTAATTCGTTCGCGAGATGTTACTTTTGATGAAGATTCGGTCTATGGCAAACCGAAAACGGGGAGTCCTAAACCGAGTCAAGTTACTTTTGACGATGTTTCTATTGATGATCTCGCAGGTTCTAGTGGGAGTACGGGTAACAATGAATTGCCAATTAACGGTGAGGCGTCGGAAAATGCTAATGATGGAGATGGTTCGGAAAGCGGTGATGATTCCGAATATAGTGCGAGTTCTAGTGATGAGGAGGACACAAATGAAACCGGTCCAACCATTCCGGTTACTCCTACACCAAGACGCTCGACTAGAGTGCCCAAACCTAATCCTAGGTATTCTCCATCAGCAAACTACTTGCTCTATACCGAGAATGGTGAACCCGAAAGTTACTTTGAGGCAAGGAAGACAAAAGAATCCATACAATGGGAGCTTGCCATGAAAGAAGAGATGGGGTCACTTGAGAAGAATAAAACTTGGTCACTAGTGATGTTACCTCATGATAAAAGGGCGTTGCAAAGTAAATGGGTGTATCGAATCAAGAATGAGTTGGATGGCAAGAAAATGTACAAGGCTCGTTTGGTGGTTAAAGGCTTTCAACAAAAGAAAGGAGTTGACTACCAAGAGATATTTTCACCGGTGGTGAAGATGACTACTATTCGTTTGGTACTTTCTATGGTTGCATCTGAGGACTTACATCTAGAGCAACTAGATGTGAAGACCGCATTCTTACATGGTAACCTTGATGAAGAGATCTATATGAGGCAACCCGAGGGCTTTGAGGTAAAGGGTAAAGAGAAGTGGGTTTGTAAGCTAAAGAAAAGTTTGTATGGATTGAAGCAAGCACCTCAACAATGGTTCCAACATGTCCGAAATTAACAAGTTGAAGGGATTACTTTCCCGTGAATTCGAGATGAAAGATCTTGGTGCTGCTAGGAAAATACTTGGCATGAGTATTGCTCGTGATCGTGTGAAAGGTACTCTATACTTGTCTCAATCCAAATATATAGAGAAAGTAGTAGAGAGGTTCAATATGGAGAATTCAAAGGCTCGTTCTATGCCTTTGGGTAGCACGATTAAGTTATCGAAAAGTCAAGCACCAAAGACGGTAAAAGACAAAACAGATATGGAAAAGGTTCCATATGAAATGTCCCGTTCTTATTGATTAAAAACGTTCCATATTAATTGATTTCGTTGCGAGGTTTTGACCTCTATATGAGACGTTTTTCAAAGACTGCATTCATTTTAAAACAAACCATAACCTTTATTTCATAAATAAAGGTTTAAAAAGCTTTACGTAGATTATCAAATAATGATAATCTAAAATATCCTGTTTACACACGACCATTACATAATGGTTTACAATACAATTATGTTACATCGAAATCAGTTTCTTGAATGCAGTTTTTACACAATATCATACAAACATGGACTCCAAATCTTGTCCTTATTTTAGTATGCAACAGCGGAAGCTCTTAGTATTCACCTGAGAATAAACATGCTTTAAACGTCAACAAAAATGTTGGTGAGTTATAGGTTTAACCTATATATATCAAATAGTAACAATAGACCACAAGATTTCATATTTCAACACACATCCCATACATAGAGATAAAAATCATTCATATGGTGAACACCTGGTAACCGACATTAACAAGATGCATATATAAGAATATCCCCATCATTCCGGGACACCCTTCGGATATGATATAAATTTCGAAGTACTAAAGCATCTGGTACTTTGGATGGGGTTTGTTAGGCCCAATAGATCTATCTTTAGGATTCGCGTCAATTAGGGTGTCTGTTCCCTAATTCTTAGATTACCAGACTTAATAAATAGGGGCATATTCGATTTCGATAATTCAACCATAGAATGTAGTTTCACGTACTTGTGTCTATTTTGTAAATCATTTATAAAACCTGCATGTATTCTCATCCCAAAAATATTAGATTTTAAAAGTGGGACTATAACTCACTTTCACAGATTTTTACTTCGTCGGGAAGTAATACTTGGCCACTGGTTGATTCACGAACCTATAACAATATATACATATATATCAAAGTATGTTCAAAATATATTTACAATACTTTTAATACATTTTGATGTTTTAAGTTTATTAAGTCAGCTATCCTCGTTAGTAACCTACAACTAGTTGTCCACAGTTAGATGTACACAAATAAATCGATAAATATTATCTTGAATCAATCCACGACCCAGTGTATACTTATCTCAGTATTGATCACAACTCAAACTATATATATATTTTGGAATCAACCTCAACCCTGTATATCTAACTCCAACATTCACATATAGAGTGTCTATGGTTGTTCCGCAATATATATATATAGAAGGGTCGACATGATAGGTCGAAACATTGTATACGTGTCTATGGTATCTCAAGATTACATAATATACAATATAAGTTGATTAGGTTATGGTTGGAATAGATTTATTACTAACTTTCACTTAGGTAAAATGAGTAGTTTTTATCAATCTTGTTTTACTCGCCATTTCTTCGTTTCTAATCCGTTTTGAGTGATTCCAGTGGCCACGGTTTCGTATTGAACTTAACTTTATGAATCAAAATAGAAAAAGTATAAGTTTATAGTCCAAAATACAAGTTACAAGTCATTTTTGAAAGAGGTAGTCCTTTCCGTCGAAAGAACGACATCTTGATGACCATTTTGAAAAACATACTTTCACTTTGAGTTTAACCATGATTTTTGGATATAGTTTCATGTTCATAAGAAAAATCATTTTTATAGAAGTATAGCTTTTAAATCAAAGTTCTTCTTAGCTTTTAATTATCCCAACCAAAACAGCCCCCGGTTTTACTACGACGGTGTATATCCAGTTTTATGGTGTTTATCGTGTTTCCGGGTTTTAAATCATTAAGTTAGCATATCATATAGATATAGAACACGTATTTAGTTGATTTTAAAAGTCTAGTTAGAAGGATTAACTTTATTTGCGAATAAGTTTAGAATTAACTAAACTATGTTCTAGTGATTACAAGTTTATAACGTTGAATAAGACAGCTTTTTATGTATGAATCGAATGATGTTATGAACATCATTACTACCTCAAGTTCCTTGGATAAACCTACTGGAAATGAGAAAAATGGATCTAGCTTCAAAGGATCCTTGGATGGCTTGAAAGTTCTTGAAGCAGAATCATGACACGAAAATAATTTCAAGTAAGATTTCCACTCGAAATAAGATTGTTATAGTTATAGAAATTGAATTAAAGTTTGAATATGATTATTACCTTGTATTAGAAAGATAACCTACTGTAAGTAACAAAGGTTTCTTAATCTTGGATGATTACTTGGAATGGATTTAGAAAACTTGGAAGTAAACTTGCAATCTTGGAAGTATTCTTGATTTTATGAAACTAGAACTTTTAGAATTTATGAAGAACACTTAGAACTTGAAGATAGAACTTGGGAGAGATCAATTAGATGAATAAAATTGAAGAATGAAAGTGTTTGTAGGTGTTTTTGGTCGTTGGTGTATGGATTAGATATAAAGGATATGTAATTTTGTTTTCATGTAAATAAGTCATGAATGATTACTCATATTTTTGTAATTTTATGAGATATTTCATGCTAGTTGCCAAATGATGGTTCCCACATGTGTTAGGTGACTCACATGGGCTGTTAAGAGCTGATCATTGGAGTGTATATACCAATAGTACATACATCTAAAAGCTGTGTATTGTACGAGTACGAATACGGGTGCATACGAGTAGAATTGTTGATGAAACTGAACGAGGATGTAATTGTAAGCATTTTTGTTAAGTAGAAGTATTTTGATAAGTGTCTTGAAGTCTTTAAAAAGTGTATGAATACATATTAAAACACTACATGTATATACATTTTAACTGAGTCGTTAAGTCATCGTTAGTCGTTACATGTAAGTGTTGTTTTGAAACCTTTAGGTTAACGATCTTGTTAAGTGTTGTTAACCCAATGTTTATAATATCAAATGAGATTTTAAATTATTATATTATCATGATATTATGATGTATAAATATCTCTTAATATGATATATATATACATTATATGTCGTTACAACGATAATCGTTACATATATGTCTCGTTTCAAAATCATTAAGTTAGTAGTCTTGTTTTTACATATGTAGTTCATTGTTAATATACTTAATGATATGTTTACTTATCATAATATCATGTTAACTATATATATATATATATATATATATATATATATATATATATATATATATATATATATATATATATATATATACATATATATATATATATATATATACATATATATATATATATATATACATATATATATATATATATATATATATATATATATATATATATATATATTCATATATATGTCATCGTATAGTTTTTACAAGTTTTAACGTTCGTGAATCACCGGTCAACTTGGGTGGTCAATTGTCTATATGAAACCTATTTCAATTAACCAAGTCTTAACAAGTTTGATTGCTTAACATGTTGGAAACACTTAATCATGTAAATAACAATTTCATTTAATATATATATATAAACATGGAAAAGTTCGGGTCACTACAGTACCTACCCGTTAAATAAATTTCGTCCTGAAATTTTAAGCAATTGGAGGTGTTGACGTATCTTCTGGAAATAAATGCGGGTATTTCTTCTTCATCTGATCTTCTCCTTCCCTGGTGAACTCGGGTCCTCTACGAGCATTCCATCGAACTTTAACAATTGGTATCTTGTTTTGCTTAAGTCTTTTAACCTCACGATCCATTATTTCGACGGGTTCTTCGATGAATTGAAGTTTTTTGTTGATTTGGATTTCATCTAATGGAATAGTGAGATCTTCTTTAGCAAAACATTTCTTCAAATTCGAGACGTGGAAAGTGTTATGTACAGCCGCGAGTTGTTGAGGTAATTCAAGTCGGTAAGCTACTGGTCCGACACGATCAATAATCTTGAATGGTCCAATATACCTTGGATTTAATTTCCCTCGTTTACCAAATCGAACAACGCCTTTCCAAGGTGCAACTTTAAGCATGACCATCTCTCCAATTTCAAATTCTATATCTTTTCTTTTAATGTCAGCGTAGCTCTTTTGTCGACTTTGGGCGGTTTTCAACCGTTGTTGAATTTGGATGATCTTCTCGGTAGTTTCTTGTATTATCTCCGGACCCGTAATCTGTCTATCCCCCACTTCACTCTAACAAATCGGAGACCTACACTTTCTACCATAAAGTGCTTCAAACGGCGCCATCTCAATGCTTGAATGGTAGCTGTTGTTGTAGGAAAATTCTGCTAACGGTAGATGTCGATCCCAACTGTTTCCAAAATCAATAACACATGCTCGTAGCATGTCTTCAAGCATTTGGATTGTCCTTTCACTCTGCCCATCAGTTTGTGAATGATAGGCAGTACTCATGTCTAGACGAGTTCCTAATGCTTGCTGTAATGTCTGCCAGAATCTTGAAATAAATCTGCCATCCCTATCAGAGATAATAGAGATTGGTATTCCATGTCTGGAGACGACTTCCTTCAAATACAGTCGTGCTAACTTCTCCATCTTGTCATCTTCTCTTATTGGCAAGAAGTGTGCTGATTTGGTGAGGCGATCAACTATTACCCAAATAGTATCAAAACCACTTGCAGTCCTTGGCAATTTAGTGATGAAATCCATGGTAATGTTTTCCCATTTCCATTCCGGGATTTCGGGTTGTTGAAGTAGACCTGATGGTTTCTGATGCTCAGCTTTGACCTTAGAACACGTCAAACATTCTCCTACGTATTTAGCAACATCGGCTTTCATACCCGGCCACCAAAAATGTTTCTTGAGATCCTTGTACATCTTCCCTGTTCCAGGATGTATTGAGTATCTGGTTTTATGAGCTTCTCTAAGTACCATTTCTCTCATATCTCCAAATTTTAGTACCCAAATCTTTTCAGCCCTATACCGGGTTCCGTCTTCCCGAATATTAAGATGCTTCTCCGATCCTTTGGGTATTTCATCCTTTAAATTTCCCTCTTTTAAAACTCCTTGTTGCGCCTCCTTTATTTGAGTAGTAAGGTTATTGTGAATCATTATATTCATAGATTTTACTCGAATGGGTTCTCTATCCTTCCTGCTCAAGGCGTCGGCTACCACATTTGCCTTCCCCGGGTGGTAACGAATCTCAAAGTCGTAATCATTCAACAATTCAATCCACCTACGCTGCCTCATATTCAGTTGTTTCTGATTAAATATGTGCTGAAGACTATTGTGGTCGGTATATATAATACTTTTGACCCCATATAAGTAGTGCCTCCAAGTCTTTAATGCAAAAACAACCGCGCCTAATTCCAAATCATGCGTCGTATAATTTTGTTCGTGAATCTTCAATTGTCTAGACGCATAAGCAATCACCTTCGTTCGTTGCATTAATACACAACCGAGACCTTGCTTTGATGCATCACAATAAATCACAAAATCAACATTCCCTTCAGGCAATGACAATATAGGTGCCGTAGTTAGCTTTTTTTTCAATAACTGAAACGCTTTCTCTTGTTCATCCTTCCATTCAAATTTCTTCCCTTTATGCATTAATGCAGTTAAGGGTTTTGCTATTCTGGAAAAGTCTTGGATGAACCTTCTGTAGTAACCAGCTAGTCCTAAAAACTGGCGTATGTGTTTCGGAGTTTTCGGGGTTTCCCACTTTTCAACAGTTTCTATCTTTGCCGGATCCACCTTAATACCTTCTTTGTTCACTATGTGACCGAGGAATTGAACTTCTTCCAACTAAAATGCACACTTTGAAAATTTAGCGTACAATTCTTCCTTCCTCAATACTTCTAACACCTTTCTCAAATGTTCACCGTGTTCTTGGTCATTCTTTGAGTAAATAAGTATGTCATCAATGAAAACAATGACAAACTTGTCAAGGTATGGTCCACACACTCGGTTTATAAGGTCCATGAACACATCTGGTGCATTAGTTAAACCAAACGACATGACCATAAACTCGTAATGACCGTAACGTGTTCTGAAAGCAGTCTTTGGAATATCATCTTCTTTCACCCGCATTTGATGATACCCGGAACGTAAGTCAATCTTTGAATAAACAGACGAGCCTTGTAGTTGATCAAATAAGTCGTCGATTCTCGGTAGTGGGTAGCGGTTCTTGATGGTAAGTTTGTTCAACTCTCGATAGTCGATACACAACTTGAATGTACCATCTTTCTTCTTGACAAACAAAACAGGAGCTCCCCACGGTGATGTGCTTGGTCGAATGAAACCACGCTCTAAAAGTTCTTGTAATTAGCTTTGCAGTTCTTTCATCACGCTGGGTGCGAGTCTGTAAGGAGCACGAGCTATTGGTGCAGCTCCTGGTACAAGATCTATTTGAAATTCAACGGATCGATGTGGGGGTAATCCCGGTAATTCTTTCGGAAATACATAGGGAAATTCTTTTGCGACGGGAATATCATTGATGCTCTTTTCTTCAGTTTGTACTTTCTCGACGTGTGCTAGAACAGCATAGCAACCTTTTCTTATTAGTTTTTGTGCCTTCAAATTACTAATAAGATGTAGCTTCGTGTTGCCCTTTTCTCCGTACACCATTAAGGGTTTTCCTTTTTCTCGTATAATGCGAATTGCATTTTTGTAACAAACGATCTCTGCTTTCACTTCTTTCAACCAGTCCATACCGATTATCACATCAAAACTCCCTAACTCTACTGGTATCAAGTTAATCTTAAATATTTCGCTACCCAGTTTAATTTCTCGATTCCGGCATATATTATCTGCTGAAATTAATTTACCGTTTGCTAATTCGAGTAAAAATTTACTATCCAACGGCGTCAATGGACAACTTAATTTAGCACAAAAATCTCTACTCATATAGCTTCTATCCGCACCCGAATCAAATAAAACGTAAGCAGATTTATTGTCAATAAGAAACGTACCCGTAACAAGCTCCGGGTCTTCTTGTGCCTCTGCCGTATTAATATTGAAAACTCTTCCGCGGCCTTGTCCATTCGTGTTCTCCTGGTTCGGGCAATTTCTAATAATGTGGCCGGTTTTCCACATTTATAACAAACTACATTGGCATAACTTGCTCCGACACTACTTGCTCTGCCATTACTCGTTCCGACACCATTTGTTCCTTTCGTTCTGTTAACCCCTGGTCCGTAGACCTCACACTTCGCCGCGCTATGACCATTTCTTTTACACTTGTTGCAAAATTTGGTGCAGAACCCCGAGTGATACTTTTCACACCTTTGGCATAGCTGCTTCTGATTGTTGTTGTTGTTGTTGCGGTTGTTATTGTTGTTGGGATGATTGTTGTAGTTGCTGTTGCTGTTGTTGTTGTTGTTGTTGTTGTTGTTGTTGTTGTTGTTGGGCCGTTTGTTGTAGTTGCGATTGATGTTGCGATTGTTGGGATAATTATTGCGATTATTGTTGTAATTGCAGTTGTTGTTGTATTGGTGATTCTTATCACCATTTTCCTCCCACTTTCTTTTGACTTACTTCACATTGGCCTCTTTAGCAGTCTGTTCTTTAATTCTTTCTTCAATCTGGTTCACTAGTTTGTGAGCCATTCTACATGCCTGTTGTATGGAGGCGGGCTCGTGTGAACTTATATCTTCTTGGATTCTTTCCGGTAATCCTTTCACAAACGCGTCGATCTTCTCTTCCTCATCTTCGAACGCTCCCAGACACAATAGGCATAATTCTGTGAATCGTCTTTCGTACGTGGTAATATCAAATCCTTGGGTTCGTAACCCTCTAAGTTCTGTCTTGAGCTTATTGACCTTGGTTCTGGGACGGTACTTCTCGTTCATCAAGTGCTTGAATGCTGACCACGGTAGTGCGTAAGCATCATCTTGTCCCACTTGTTCTAGATAGGTATTCCACCATGTTAACGCAGAACCTGTGAAGGTATGCGTAGCATACTTCACTTTGTCCTCTTCAGTACACTTACTTATGGCAAACACCGATTCGACCTTCTCGGTCCACCGTTTCAATCCGATCGGTCCTTCGGTTCCATCAAATTCCAAAGGTTTGCAGGCAGTGAATTCTTTGTAGGTGCATCCTACACGATTTCCTGTACTGCTAGATCCAAGGTTATTGTTGGTATGTAGCGCAGCCTGTAACATCCTGCATATTTCCGTTAAATTATTTTAACGCCCGTCTTTTTATTTTAATAATATCCTTTGTAACTAGATTCGTATCCTAAATTAGCTAACATTCTTAATAATTTCGTTATTGGATTATAACGTCTCCCGTACTCTCGTGAAATTCAAATAATTCGTTTGGTTAATTCACGCACCCGCACTCGAACTAGAGGGACTAAACTTGCAAAGAGGCCAAAGATTTGACTAGGTCAACTAGTCAAACCTTCAACCTCCTCCTCTCATTTCTCTCTTTCTTTCTTTTTCATACTTCCATTTTCTCTCAAGAACTCAAACAAGATTCACCATCTAAATCCGATTTTGGAGGCTAACATCAAAACAAATTACATATTTGGAATCCTCTCTTCATCCCCTACAACTTGATACCAATTTCATCTCATTTGGGTAACTTTCTAAAATCACTAGATTTTGTGTTCTTGATGTTTTAACTTATAAAGTTGTTAGTTAGTGTCTATGGCTCAAGTATAACATGAATACATGTTTTGTTTGCTCGATTTGTTGTTTTGAGTAACTAGTTTGAACATTTGAAATGGGTGTGCTTAATCCTTGCTTTTGGTTGATAAAATGTTAAAGTTCATGTATTAAATGTGTTACTAGCATCATTAGCTTCATTTTGATGTGTAGGTTGATTTAGAAAAGCTTTATTTACAAAATGGGTGAATTCATGATTTTGGTTAGGGTTTGATAGACTTAAAACGAACTTTTTGATGCTTGAATGCCATGAAATGTTATTTGTAAGTGTTTAGTTGTAATGCACGTTTCATTACCTTCAAAACGGCATATCATATGTGTGAATTGGATTCCCGAAACTTAAAATGCATTTGATGAACTTGAAACTTTGAAAATAAACCTTTATTGATCAATTGACGAGTTTTCGGTTATTGCAATTGATGTTTTTGCTTGGTTAAAAGTAGTTAGTTGTATTCCTTGTCAAAATACCTTTCCAACGATATAAGATACTTGTTTTGGATGTTTACGGTTTAGGATTTATGGGTATTTGAAGTTGGATTCGTGCTTGAGTGTGAAAACTGCCAGAATTCTCTGCACAGGTAATGGCACGGCGCGCCATGTACCCGCGCGGCGCGCCAAAGTGGTCTGTCCAACTTTGACAATTTTTGAATAATGTTTGCTATGCTACGCACCTCCGATTCACATGTAACTTGTTCTAACATGCTCATATATGATTTCCAAGCTCAGGAAAATAGTTCGGGACCCGACCCGACCCCTTTGACTTTTTCGTTGACTTTGACCAAGTTTGACATTTAGTCAAACATAACAAAACACTTATGCAATCGTTTTAATCTTATTTTATACTTGATTCTTGCATGAAACTTGACAACGTGATTCACATGCTATATATTCAAGTCGTAACGAGCCATAGGACTAATTGAACATCTTCGACCTATAGTGTTTACCGTTATTGATACGACCTATTTGTTTAGGTCAAGACTAGCATTGTTCTTTGTACACGTTACTTGTTGAAGTACTACTTACTCGTGCACACAAGGTGAGATCATAGTCCCACTTTTACTCTTTTTGAACTTACATTTGGGATGAGAAAACATAAACATTTCTTTTACTAAGTGAACACAAGTACAGGAAAACAAACATTCTACATACGAGTTTAGAACAAAATCCTCAATTCGATTATCATTAGTTACACTTGCTGGGTGTAAGCGAGAACTTATGTTGTATGGATCCATATGGGTTTGACAAACCCTCATTCAAACAGTTCGCTACCGTTTACGAATGAAATATATTTTCGTGAAACAGTGTATGTTCTAACACTATTGTGATGGGGTTCTATGGAAGGAAAGTTAAGCATTGATAATTGGGTGCTCGTGAAACAAACTTTTGGAATGTATTACTATTATATCAATGTTACAAATCTTGTGGTTCATTTGTACTTACTTACTTAAACCTATGATTTCACCAACGTTTTTGTTGACAGATTCTATGTTTTTCTCAGGTCCTTGAACGTTTTGTGATACATGCTTCCGCTCATTACTTTTGATGCTTTGCTTGGATATCGAGTATACATGCATACGTGGAGCGTCTTTTGGCTACTTTTAAATTGTGTCGCATATGTTTCAATTGTACTTTAAACTTTGTTATGTAACTAGTTGTCGAACTACTTTGTAAACCGTGAAACATCTTTACTTTTGAAATAAATGCGACATACTTTTGGTCAAACGTTGTTTTAAAGACTTATGACCACGTAACGGGACCTAAGTAGACGGCGCCGTCAATGACGATTTTGTCGGGTCGCTACAGATGGTATCAGAGCGTTGGTTGTAGGGATTTAGAGTTCATTGGTGTCGACCCCGAGTCATTGGGTACATTAGTGAATCTAGACTACAACCGGCATATAGACTTGAAGTAGGAATTACTTGACTACTTGTGCATTTATACTCGAACTTTTTTATTCACATCTAACTCTTGTTCTACCTTAATCTCACGTGGTTGATTTGATTGACACGCCACCTTGACTATATGAAATGATGTCGAATGCACATATGAATTAGGGTAATATAATTTTCGGGATTATATTACGGTGACTCATATGAATGTTCCGACATTATGACATAAAGAATTTAAGGCGAGTCAAGGAAAATTTTTCTCTTTATCTTGGTTCCATATCACGGTTAGTATTATTGATAATACTAATTGACGGTACTCTTGTGTCGTGAAGGAACGATGGCTTACCAAGGTCAACACAATACCCCTCCCGAAACTCTCGAACAAGCTCTTCAACGAATGATAGCCACCGCTGTGGGAGAGGCAGTGGCCGGTCACTTCTCCAACAACAACAACAATCATGGGGTCGGTAATTCAAACGGGGGGTGCTCCTACAAAAACTTCATGAAGTACAATCCTCCCACTTTCAATGGAACCGAAGGACCGGTTGCTCTCACCCGATGGTTCGAACAAACAGAAGTCGTTTTTAGCATAAGCGGTTGTCGGGACCAAGATAAGGTCAAGTTTTCCACCCTCACTCTCACCGGTATTGCTCTCTCATGGTGGAACACGTATGTACAATCGGTGGGTATCGATGAAGCCCTTACACTCTCTTGGACCGAATTAAGAGAAAGAATGACCACCGAATACTTCCCGCGCGAAGAGACTCGAAGGCTCGAACAGGGGCCAAGAAATTTAAAAATAGCCCGAGATGACCTCGAAGCTTATAATCAACGGTTTGCCGAACTAACCTCAATTTGTCCAAACCTCCGGGCTCCCGGGCCCCAAGGAGTTGAGTTTTACATGGATGGCCTCCCTAAGAGCATTCCACACGGAGTAATACCATTAAGACCCGCCGACCTACAAGAGGCTGTGATGATAGCCCGCCGATTTATAAAAACGGTGGATGAAATTGAAGCGCCGGCACCAACGGCCGAGGCCCAACCAGTTAACAACAAAAGAAAACAGGAAGCCTCTCCATCAAGCAACCACAACCACAACGACTCCACCAAGAAGCCTTTCACCCCCGGCGGCAGGAAAAATTATGCTGGAACACGACCTTTTTGCAACACGTGCCACAAACATCATTATGGAAAATGTGGCGAACCATTTAGCATCAAGTGTCAAAGAAGTGGCCATGTGGCCCATGGTTGTAAGGGTGCCGCCCCCGTCGCTAAAAAGGTGCCCAGTGCACGCAGAAGGGGTGCTTGTTTTGAATGCGGACAACTGGGTCATTTTAAGAATGCATGTCCCAAGAAGAACGCCCACCCTAATGTACGCGAATGAGCTTTCAACCTTAACACATAGGATTCCCGGAACGACAATTAGTTTCGGGTACGTTTCTTCTCAACGACTCTTATGTTTCATGTTTATCCGATTCGGGTATCGATAAATGTTTTGTATCCAAGGCTTTGGAGCCTACTCTTTGCACTCCACCCCTCCCCCTAGATATTACTTACGCCATTCAAGTGACCAATGGAAAACCATTGCGTATCGATAAATTTTATCGAAGGGAGTACGTTAAACTTATTGGGTGGATAATTTGAATTTTGACTTGATACCTATAGAACTAGGGAGCTCAAAACCTATTCGTTAAGAAGAAAATGATTCCTTACATGAGTATGGATTATCGTGAACTAAATAATTTCCGGTTGAGAACCGATATCCTCTTCCCCGTATCAACAACCTCTTGAACCATTACAAGGATCCCGCGTGTATTCCAAATTCGACCTTCATGCTGGTTATCATCAATTGAGGGTTAAGGGAGACAATGCCTCCTAAACCGCTTTCCGAACTCGCTACGATAGTTATAATTTTCTTTTAATATCGTTTTAACTAAGGCTCCGTCCATATTCATAGACCTCCTGAACTGCGTATGCAAACTTATCTAGACAAATCCATTATCGTATTTACAAATGATGTCTAAACCTATTCAGGTAAACAAGAAAACGAACAACGTCTCCGTCTTACGCTCGAACTATCGAGAAAGGAGTAACTCTATACCGAATTCTCCAAGTGAGAATTTTGGTTAAACGAAGTTCAAATCCTAGACCATGTTGTTAGTGGTCAAGGTATTACAATAAATCTCGCAATCGAAACCCCGCGTAATCGGGAAACCCTCACGACTCTGACTTGTATTCGTAAAATCTTAGATCTCGCCGGTTATTACCGTAGATTCATTTCTGACTTTTCTCGTGTTGCTCGTCCTTTAACCCCGTTAACTCACCGAGGAAAGAATTAAACCTCTCCATGTACGAAATTTGAACGCGATTATTCACACCAACCTTACTAGCTAAATTCGTGTAGCACAATGGAATTCAAATATGGAAATATTTCTACTTGAACGCCTGAAAGGCATACTCTATCGACTCGAGATCAAGGAAACTGAAATTCGTTATTTTGCACGAAGAATTTGCATACTTATTTATGGATCCGATTAATCTTCTTGTCATCACGTACCATGATACATAACTCTGCTATTTCACTATGACCGTCTGATATTACTGGGACCCAAGATGACACACAATCCAAGGATACCTCCTTCTTCTTTGACTTATCGCTCTTATGCTTCTGATATGGCCAACTACTACTCAACTCCGAACTATACAACTACGTGTACTATCTCGTTTTCCCACCAAGTCTCAACATTTGACCACTAGATGCGCGACATGGTTACCTCAAGGTGTGAACTCATCCTATTCTAAGTTCTCATTTCACTCCTCGCTCGCACTTCCGTATAAGGAAACTTTTTATAAAATTTCTCAATGGAGAGAGAAACTCTTCACATTATATTAGTATTCGCCACGAGGATGAATAGTCTTAAATAACATTTTCGAAAACCAATAGATCTTCCGCGGCGCGGACCTCTTGAGAGACGAAACATGTTCAAACGTGTTTTAAAAAAAAAAATCTAGTTCGGCACGGTGTAACGTCCTCCCAATAGGGTCTGGAAGAAACGTTACTAATATCAAATAAACCAACATATTATAATACGAGAACAATACTAAATGAGAAAATTTAACTTTATTGAGTACGCAGCGGAAAATGAAATGTCGTTACAATAATGGAAATAACGATAAAGTAATTGTTCATATGCAGAAGTAATAAATGCGATATCTCTTGATCCTAAGTCCAAGTAGCATCACATAAGTAGTAGATAAGAAAGCTTGAATCAAACAGCACCTGAGACAAAACATGCTAAAGTGTCAACCAAAAAGGTTGAGTGAAGTTCATAGGTTTAACAAAAGTAGTTATCGTTGTTTTTAGACCACAAGATTTAGTTGTAAAGTTGATCTCCCGCAGGATCAAAAAGTAGATCTCGCAGATTCAAAAGTAGTACTGATTCGTGATATTTTAGACAAAACGTTTGTTTTGTTGCCCCGATGATAAGTTGGCAGTACCTTATCACCATGTTTAAATCATTATTAAGTAATACAAAGACATCACGGTCAAATGTATCGGGGACGTTACTCCCGATAGGCCTACCCCCAATAATTAAGAATGCCTTATCCTGAAAGCAATTAAAAAATATCACTGTGGGGTCTTAGTAGCATAAGCTAATCATAGTACAGTTTAGGTTCGTACTTGTGTCTAAGTTGTTTAAAGTATAAAAGCAGCATGTGTCTCACCCCAGTAAGTATAAAAAGTGCTATAGCAATAAGAGTGGGGCTATGAAAGTCACCTTAGTAAGTAGAGAGAGAGTTATTCCTCGGAATAAAGAGTTGAACGAGTGAGCAGGAAAGTCAACCTATTGACATTTAAGAGTAGTTAAGTGTTTTGCCCATGTTTAAGTTTAAGTATGTGTTTAAGTATAGTTTGTTTTACTAAGTTTCTATTCCTAGTAAGTTACTATTTTTATAAAGTTTCCATTTTTAGAAAGTTTCTTATTTTACTAAGTTTCTATGACTAGAGAGTTTCTACTTTTATGAGTGTTTTTCATTTTAGGATACTTGCCGTATTAGATAAGCTTCCAATCACCCCTTTCCCTTCGAATGGCTAATTTAGATCTAGGGGCTTGAGCCATAGGACCCTTTAAATCGGAAATCCAAACCCTCTGCCTAGAATCTCGTAGAAACCATTCGTCAAGAAAGTTCGAAGATCTATACATCTCTAATACATATCCCAAAATGTTTTTGTGCTACAATATAAGTAGCAGGTTATAGGTGCTAGTAATAGTAATAGTGTATACATGTTAAGTACTAGTATAAGTAGTATTAGGGTTTACGGTTTTAATATGTATATGTATATATAATTCGTATATATACATAAAAATATATATTATTTTTTTTTACATGTATATATGTATATATAAATCTAGGAGTGTTTATGTATATACTTATGAATAACAAGTTTATAATATGAATATGAATTAACAAAGATTAAAGTTTATGTAAATAGTTTAGGGTTTATGTTATACCTTTGAAGATTCAAGATAATTAACAAAGAAAAGATGAACACGATGAAGATGGAAGATCAAAGCCTTAAAAATCTTGAAGAACTCCTTGAAGATTCTTGAAGAACACGAAGAACAAGCTTGAAGATCCGAATACCACAAGAGAGGGAGAGGGAGAGATTGTTTTTGAGAGAGGATTTTGGTGTGATTTGTGAATGGGAAACTAGGAGTCTAGGAGTGTTTATATAGTGCAAGTATTAGAGTGTTAGTCAACATAAGGATGTTCTAATTAATGATTTTATTTTGTTTTATAATTTTTAGTCAACAAAAGGTGGTACTAGTTTATAATTAGTCAACATAAGGATGTACTAGTTTATACTTTATTTTTAGTCAACATAAGGATGTAATTGTTTAAGATTCTTTAGTCTCATTATTATTACTATTATTATGTTTATTATGTTTATTATTATTTTTACATTTACTACATGATAAGTATTATTTTCTTTTTACTAATTCATGACTTGTATTTATTTTTATTTAGTTCCCAATTGTTTTATTATTTATATAAATGTCACTTTTTATTTATTACTTATAGATTAATAGTTATAAATAATATTATTGAAATGCATAAATTTTAATTAGCAGTGAGTGTCGAATAAAAGTTTATTATTTGGTCAACGTTAAATTGAATGTGTATATAACAACCCTTAAATAATTAATACGTATAGTCAGACAGTAAACCCTAGGGTCATTTCAGTAATTTTAGAAGTCAAAAAGTGAGGGTTGTTATAGTACCTCCCCGTTAATAAAAACATCGTCCCGAAGTTTTTGGTAGAATTCTCGGATGCATCAGCAGTTGAGAAGAGATGGGGATATTTCCGTTTCATATGGTCTTTGCGTTCCCAGGTATATTCGGGGCCTCTACGCGAATTCCAACAGACTTTAATGATAGGTATGTTGCTTTTACGCGTTTGTTTGACCTCTCCTTCCATGATTTCTATAGGTTCTTCAACGAAGTGCATTTTATCATTAATGCGAAGATCATTCAAAATGATGATGTTATACAAGTCATTTCAGTAAATTGGATACATGAAATGTGTTATGAATGGTATTGAGCTCATTTAAAACCTTGAGCATTTTATGCCACAATATTAGGGCAGACAAACAGAGAGGAGTTCGTGAAAATCACAGTCATGAAATTTGATAGAGATCTTCATTGTTTACAACAAGAATATTTTAATGATGAATATAAGTTGAAAAATAAAGTTTTATCACTATTGAATAATATGGATAAAACGATTCGTTTATAGAAAGAGTATAAACGAAGCTATCATAAAAGAGTGAAATGAGAAAATTAAATGTTCGCCTTAACTTTTGACGTAGTCACGATTGATTTTCGGAATTCAAGGAATTAAAGGAAATCTTCGTAATCTATAAGATTTGATTCTCCGGTATTTACGAAATTTTGAGATTTGTTTGATTAAATGCGGTGATTTGCCTCGATTGATGTGTTTGGAATTTTGCTATAAATTAGCTTCTTCCGTTTCATTATCTTCACCACTTCTATACTTTCTTTCTCAATTCAAACTTCCAAAAGATTAAGAAAATGCTAAATCCAGTTCTGATCCTGGTTATTATATTGACCATCTATGCAGTCATTCTTCTTTTTCTTTTACCGCCAGAGGAATCTGTTTACTTCTTCTATGCTCTTGGGGTTATAGTGTTTTTAATTATCCCGTGTCTTTATATTGCTATACGCATTGATATACACGGTTTGTAATTTCGGAGTCGTTATCGGGCTTTATATTTTCCCTTATATGTCGGAGTTTTATGTTTTTGTTTCTTCTTCCTGACTTCAAGTCAAGCGAGTAATGGTCCAGAATTCATAGGTATGAAGTTTTGAATGATCATAATATATAAAGTAGAAAGGAAAGGTAATAGCACGATCTGATTTGTCATATTACCAGAATATCCGAAAAAGACCGAATCATCAAGAAAAATATTTTCTTGATATGTTTAGAGGTTAAATAGAATGTAAGAGTCGTGTAACATGGCAAATGATGATTATAAAATCTATGAATCATCATCTTCCATTAAAAACTGAGCATGACTTACTGTAATATAATCACGTTGGCCTGACGTCATTATATTATATTAACTCATGCTTCAATTCCCAATCACTTCTTCAAAGCATTTATAATTTAAACTCGAATTTTACAGAATATAAAAACTAAAACAGTTTCCTTTATAAAGATATCGCAAAGAGATACTTAATTGCGGACATGAATCGTTATGAAGATATCTTCCGAAATATAGAGGATATTTATGATGATATTTTGGAATTTCTAAGTTCGAAAGTTGATGAAGAAAAATTTTCCGCAAGCTTTTAACATGACTTTGGAGCAAGATATTCTCTAAAGATTTCACCGGATTCAGAATTTCCTGGATTCTTTGAATATAGGGTTTGGCCCTTGTGTTTGTCCTTGGTCTCCTCCATGGTTAGCTCAATCCGTTTTTCAGTTCCAAATTTTCTTTTGGGCTTTTCCAACGTACCATTCTTTATTATCAAACTGTTAGCCCTTAAGAACATCTATAGCATTTGCTGCTTCGTCAGCATTCTCAAGGTTAACGAATCTGAATCATTGATTGACAACCCGAGATGGTTTCAAGAAATTTTATTTTTAGATGATTAAACGCTGATTGTAATTGTCAATGGATCTAATGGTTGACGAATAGGCGTTGTTGATTTCAAAAGTAATGAATGATAATTTTGGTTGTTTGATGTGATAATTCATCATAGAATACGAATGAATATAATTCATGAATGTAGTGATCTTTAGAAAGATAACATCTGCTATAGCTTTACTTGAATTCTGATATGTCAAATTCAGAATATGTAATTTGATTTGAATGAAAATGGTTGTTCTTTGGTGCGCGGATACATATGTGGATGTAAGTAGTATAGTTACTGATTATTGAATCAGATTTTGAAGAATGTACAATGTAACATATTAATGTGAGATATAAATATTTCTCGGGTATTACCTACCCATTAAAATATTTTCACAATTAACAGTTTGTACAAAAGAGAAGATATACGTTCATATATGTATTCTTCAGATATAATATAGATTTAATGAGTTAATATAATATTAAACTCATTTGATTTGCGGTTGAAACGAGAATAAATAATCTCCAAAACCTTAGAGATTTCATAATTGTCGCAAAATATTTCGCTAATGAAGTTATGAATCAATACTTCATCGTTCATTGTTATTGATATACCTCAGTATATGATGTTGGTGCTCGTGGAATTCTTGTGAAATTCATAAGGCACGAATGATGTTTTCTAGAAAGTTTCGAGTACATCGAAAATGAAAGTATACAATCAATCATGTATTTGAGTAATACACTTGGTTTATTATGAAATGGAGTTTATTGTGTTGAAGCAGTGATTAACGATTGTTAAGTCATTAACGAAGGATGTACATCATAGCATATTAATGATATGAATTAATCAAGTAGTACATACTAGTTAAGATTCACACGTAATAGCTTAGTATGAAAAGATTTATTATTGTTCCAATCCATATATATAAAGTATACATATGTAATTCTTCAGGAAGAATGAGTCAATACATCTTAACTCATTATTACTAATATTCCTTGGTATCTATTGGGCGTATGATGTTGATGTTTGAGGTACTGAGTGTGATGTTGAGGCGTGGAATGCGGATGTTTTCGTTGGTGAAGCTGGTGATGTTGGTGGTGATGCCGATGGTACTGGTGGTACTGGTTATGCTGCTGGTGCTGCTGCTGGTGTTCGTAGGTTTCGCACCATATTCTCCAGAGCCACTACTCGAGCGTGAAGCTCGTTGACTTCTTCTATTATTCCGGGATGATTGGCGGTTCGGATAAGTGGATGAATAAGATCTAAAATTTTAGATATTATATATTCGTGACTGGATATCCTGGAAATGAGGGTGAAAATAGTGTTCCGAACGGGTTCGCCAGTAAGTGCTTCAGGTTCTTCACCAAGAGGTGAATTCGGTTGGTGGAAAGGATCACCTTCTTCTTGTCTCTATTGATTAAGTTTACTACGAACCCATCCCCAATTCATCCAAAATAGATGATGGCTGATTGGTTGGTTCATTCCGGTTACGCTGCCATTGGAGCTCGAAGAGTTCGAGGAATCCATATTATGTGTTTGGAATTAGGGTTTTTGATATGAGATTAGTTTTGAATACTGGATGATATATTCGTCTCCTCGAATACGTGTATATAGCAAAAAGATTTCCGTAATTTATGGAGGGAATTTAGGGAAAGTGTTAGACAAAATCTATTAGGATAGATACGATAAGATATAATAAGATATGATGTGTCTTTACTTTAATAATGGCAGTATGACGTGTCGAGATCATAAAGTGATAAGTATGTAATCTAATAATCTTTTGATTAAAGACTTTCAATTCGTATACTGTGATAACCCAATGACATTTTTCAATTCGCAAACCGATGCATAAAGGCATAAGGCATATAGGTACGTGATATAACAGAGAGTTATATACGTTTGAGTGTGAGTAGTAACAATTATAAGAATTTCAAAATCATGGATAATATTTCATGTAATACATATGTAATACACATAACCATGATAGATGACTTATGAATGTCAAGAATTTCTGAAATCATTGTGTCGCATTTAGATGCGGTGGTGTAATTGGATAGTACTCAGGAAAGTGAGCAGAGTTCTTAGATTAGCTCGGCATTCTAAGATAAGTAAAGTTTCTAAAGTATAGTGTAGCATTTAACAGTTAAAGGCAACAATTAAAGGCACTATGGTCAAGGAAAGTTGTAGTCCTACATTAGGAAAGAGACTTTGATTAGAATCTTTAAGTCAAGTTTGGTAAAGCATGATTGTTAAGATTATAAGGCAATTCTAAATGCTTTAAGTCTAAGGCAGGAAAGGTTATAGTTTCCTAGATTGCTAAGGCACCCTAGCTAGCAAGTAAGACACACATAAAAATGCAATCCTGGTTCTCTATAACAGCCTGGTTATGCTCTGATACCAATCTGTAACGTCCTCCCAATAGGGTCTGGAAGAAACGTTACTAATATCAAATAAACCAACATATTATAATACGAGAACAATACTAAATGAGAAAATTTAACTTTATTGAGTACGCAGCGGAAAATGAAATGTCGTTACAATAATGGAAATAACGATAAAGTAATTGTTCATATGCAGAAGTAATAAATGCGATATCTCTTGATCCTAAGTCCAAGTAGCATCACATAAGTAGTAGATAAGAAAGCTTGAATCAAACAGCACCTGAGACAAAACATGCTAAAGTGTCAACCAAAAAGGTTGAGTGAAGTTCATAGGTTTAACAAAAGTAGTTATCGTTGTTTTTAGACCACAAGATTTAGTTGTAAAGTTGATCTCCCGCAGGATCAAAAAGTAGATCTCGCAGATCCAAAAGTAGTACTGATTCGTGATATTTTAGACTAAACGTTTGTTTTGTTGCCCCGATGATAAGTTGGCAGAACCTTATCACCATGTTTAAATCATTATTAAGTAATACAAAGACATCACGGTCAAATGTATCGGGGACGTTACTCCCGATAGGCCTACCCCCAATAATTAAGAATGCCTTATCCTGAAAGCAATTAAAAAATATCACTGTGGGGTCTTAGTAGCATAAGCTAATCATAGTACAGTTTAGGTTCGTACTTGTGTCTAAGTTGTTTAAAGTATAAAAGCAGCATGTGTCTCACCCCAGTAAGTATAAAAAGTGCTATAGCAATAAGAGTGGGGCTATGAAAGTCACCTTAGTAAGTAGAGAGAGAGTTATTCCTCGG
This sequence comes from Rutidosis leptorrhynchoides, assembly GCF_046630445.1. Lineage (NCBI taxonomy): Eukaryota > Viridiplantae > Streptophyta > Magnoliopsida > Asterales > Asteraceae > Rutidosis > Rutidosis leptorrhynchoides. The sequence continues at coordinate 426,350,916 of NC_092337.1, forward strand.
AATAAAGAGTTGAACGAGTGAGCAGGAAAGTCAACCTATTGACATTTAAGAGTAGTTAAGTGTTTTGCCCATGTTTAAGTTTAAGTATGTGTTTAAGTATAGTTTGTTTTACTAAGTTTCTATTCCTAGTAAGTTACTATTTTTATAAAGTTTCCATTTTTAGAAAGTTTCTTATTTTACTAAGTTTCTATGACTAGAGAGTTTCTACTTTTATGAGTGTTTTTCATTTTAGGATACTTGCCGTATTAGATAAGCTTCCAATCACCCCTTTCCCTTCGAATGGCTAATTTAGATCTAGGGGCTTGAGCCATAGGACCCTTTAAATCGGAAATCCAAACCCTCTGCCTAGAATCTCGTAGAAACCATTCGTCAAGAAAGTTCGAAGATCTATACATCTCTAATACATATCCCAAAATGTTTTTGTGCTACAATATAAGTAGTAGGTTATAGGTGCTAGTAATAGTAATAGTGTATACATGTTAAGTACTAGTATAAGTAGTATTAGGGTTTACGGTTTTAATATGTATATGTATATATAATTCGTATATATACATAAAAATATATATTATTTTTTTTACATGTATATATGTATATATAAATCTAGGAGTGTTTATGTATATACTTATGAATAACAAGTTTATAATATGAATATGAATTAACAAAGATTAAAGTTTATGTAAATAGTTTAGGGTTTATGTTATACCTTTGAAGATTCAAGATAATTAACAAAGAAAAGATGAACACGATGAAGATGGAAGATCAAAGCCTTAAAAATCTTGAAGAACTCCTTGAAGATTCTTGAAGAACACGAAGAACAAGCTTGAAGATCCGAATACCACAAGAGAGGGAGAGGGAGAGATTGTTTTTGAGAGAGGATTTTGGTGTGATTTGTGAATGGGAAACTAGGAGTCTAGGAGTGTTTATATAGTGCAAGTATTAGAGTGTTAGTCAACATAAGGATGTTCTAATTAATGATTTTATTTTGTTTTATAATTTTTAGTCAACAAAACGTGGTACTAGTTTATAATTAGTCAACATAAGGATGTACTAGTTTATACTTTATTTTTAGTCAACATAAGGATGTAATTGTTTAAGATTCTTTAGTCTCATTATTATTACTATTATTATTATTATTATTATGTTTATTATTATTTTTACATTTACTACATGATAAGTATTATTTTCTTTTTACTAATTCATGACTTGTATTTATTTTTATTTAGTTCCCAATTGTTTTATTATTTATATAAATGTCACTTTTTATTTATTACTTATAGATTAATAGTTATAAATAATATTATTGAAATGCATAAATTTTAATTAGCAGTGAGTGTCGAATAAAAGTTTATTATTTGGTCAACGTTAAATTGATTGTGTATATAACAACCCTTAAATAATTAATACGTATAGTCAGACAGTAAACCCTAGGGTCATTTCAGTAATTTCAGAAGTCAAAAAGTGAGGGTTGTTATACACGGCGTGCCATCTCCATTAAAATTTCAGATCGGGATACTCGTCTCACTTCTAAATTCGGGATGCCTTACAAGGAACCTCTGGGACCCGTCCAAACATGAGTACCACGTATCATCCACAAACCAGCAGACCAAACAAACGTGCGATTCAAATCTTGGAAAGACATGTTACAAACTTGTATTGTTGCCTTTAGTTGTCTCCTCTCACACAGTAGTTACCACTCGTGTATTAACGCCGCACCTTTCGAAACCTTACATCACCACAAGTGTTGTTCTCCTATTTTGTTAGACCGAAGTAGGTGACAAGCAAATCATTAGATTCGAAATCATTTAAGAAATAACCATTGAGATAATTCAAGCCCGAGCAGGGCTCAAGACGACCCGTAATCATCGGAGGAGTTATATCGAGGTTAGATGAAAATCTCTCAAGTTCAAAGTCAATAACCGCGTAACATTGAAAAAAAAAAAAAAACCACACCTTGGAAAGGTGTAATCCGTTTCGAGAAATCGAGGAAAGTTATATCCGTAATATTGATCCTTTTGAAAATCTTGGGGCGTATTGGAACTGCCTCCTACCGTTTAGATCTCCTGACTCAATTAAAGTTTCCGTTTACCTTACGTTTCATGTAACAAACTTAGAGACGTGTTTTGCGGAACAGGAATGTGCTATCCTTCTAGATAAACCTACTATGGATGACAAACTCCCCTTCGTGGAAAAACCGGTTGAAATTATGGATCGTAAAATCATGCCTTAATACAACGTGAAATCCCGAATGTCAAAGTTTATGAGAATGCCCAAGGAATGTCAAAGTTTATGAGAATGCCCAAGGACGTATTTTCACTTATTCATAGCATTGACAACATAAGGTCTCGAGTAAGAGACATCGACTATTACTTCCAACTAAATTTTGGGACGAAATTTCTTTTGAGGTGTGGATAATGTAACATCCTGCATTTTTCCGTTAAATTATTTTAACGCCCGTCTTTTTATTTTAATAATATCCTTTGTAACTAGATTCGTATCCTAAATTAGCTAACATTCTTAATAATTTCGTTATTGGATTATAACGTCTCCCGTACTCTCGTGAAATTCAAATAATTCGTTTGGTTAATTTACGCACCCGCACTCGAACTAGAGGGACTAAACTTGCAAAGAGGCTAAAGATTTGACTAGGTCAACTAGTCAAACCTTCAACTTCCTCCTCTCATTTCTCTCTTTCTTTCTTTTTCATACTTCCATTTTCTCTCAAGAACTCAAACAAGATTCATCATCTAAATCCGATTTTGGAGGCTAACATCAAAACAAATTACATATTTGGAATCCTCTCTTCATCCTCTACAACTTGATACCAATTTCATCTCATTTGGGTAACTTTCTAAAATCACTAGATTTTGTGTTCTTGATGTTTTAACTTATAAAGTTGTTAGTTAGTGTCTATGGCTCAAGTATAACATGAATACATGTTTTGTTTGCTCGATTTGTTGTTTTGAGTAACTAGTTTGAACATTTGAAATAGGTGTGCTTAATCCTTGCTTTTGGTTGATTAAATGTTAAAGTTCATGTATTAAATGTGTTACTAGCATCATTAGCTTCATTTTGATGTGTAGGTTGATTTAGAAAAGCTTTATTTACAAAATGGTTGAATTCATGATTTTGGTTAGGGTTTGATAGACTTAAAATGAACTTTTTGATGCTTGAATGCCATGAAATGTTATTTGTAAGTGTTTAGTTGTAATGCACGTTTCATTACCTTCAAAACGGCATATCATATGTGTGAATTGGATTCCCGAAACTTAAAATGCATTTGATGAACTTGAAACTTTGAAAATAAACCTTTATTGATCAATTGATGAGTTTTCGGTTATTGTAATTGATGTTTTTGCTTGGTGAAAAGTAGTTAGTTGTATTCCTTGTCAAAATACCTTTCCAACGATATAAGATACTTGTTTTGGATGTTTACGGTTTAGGATTTATGGGTATTTGAAGTTGGATTCGTGCTTGAGTGTGAAAACTGCCAGAATTCTCTGCACAGGTAATGGCGCGGCGCGCCATGTACCCGCGCGGCGCGCTAAAGTGGTCTGTCCAACTTTGACGATTTTTGAATAATATTTGCTATGCTACGCACCTCCGATTCACATGTAACTTGTTCTAACATGCTCATATATGATTTCCAAGCTCAGGAAAATAGTTCGGGACCCGACCCGACCCCTTTGACTTTTTCGTTGACTTTGACCAAGTTTGACTTTTAGTCAAACATAACAAAACACTTATGCAATCGTTCTAATCTTATTTTATACTTGATTCTTGCATGAAACTTGACAACGTGATTCACATGCTATATATTCGAGTCGTAACGAGCCATAGGACTAATTGAACATCTTCGACCTATAGTGTTTACCGTTATTGATACGACCTATTTGTTTAGGTCAAGACTAGCATTGTTCTTTGCACACGTTACTTGTTGAAGTACTACTTACTCGTGCACACAAGGTGAGATCATAGTCCCACTTTTACTCTTTTTGAACTTACATTTGGGATGAGAAAACATAAACATTTCTTTTACTAAGTGAACACAAGTACAGGAAAACAAACATTCTACATACGAGTTTAGAACAAAATCCTCAATTCGATTATCATTAGTTACACTTGCCGGGTGTAAGCGAGAACTTATGTTGTATGGATCCATATGGGTTTGACAAACCCTCATTCAAACGGTTCGCTACCGTTTACGAATGAAATATATTTTCGTGAAACAGTGTATGTTCTAACACTATTGTGATGGGGTTCTATGGAAGGAAAGTTAAGCATTGATAATTGGGTGCTCGTGAAACAAACTTTTGGAATGTATTACTATTATATCAATGTTACAAATCTTGTGGTTCATTTGTACTTACTTACTTAAACCTATGATTTCACCAACGTTTTCGTTGAAAGATTCTATGTTTTTCTCAGGTCCTTGAACGTTTTGTGATACATGCTTCCGCTCATTACTTTTGATGCTTTGCTTGGATATCGAGTATACATGCATACGTGGAGCGTCTTTTGGCTACTTTTAAATTGTGTCGCATATGTTTCAATTGTACTTTAAACTTTGTTATGTAACTAGTTGTCGAACTACTTTGTAAACCTTGAAACATCTTTACTTTTGAAATAAATGCGACATACTTTTGGTCAAACGTTGTTTTAAAGACTTATGACCACGTAACGGGACCTAAGTAGACGGCGCCGTCAATGACGATTTTGTCGGGTCGCTACACAGCCTGTACTGCGGCTATGTTTGAAGCTAGAAAAGTACGGAATTCCTCTTCATTCATATTCACGGTGTGTCGAGTAGTTGGTGCCATTTCCTTCAAAATAGTCAAATGGAACAAGTTAATCATACAGAATATTAAGAGTAGTTAATAGTATTTCGTAGCATAATATGAACTCATTTATAAAAGCTTTTTCTTCATATTAGCGTTTTATAAGTTTAAATTCGGGTAGTACCTACCCGTTAAGTTCATACGTAGTAGCTAATATACAATTCAACTACTACAATTCTATATGAAAAACTGATTATAATAATATTTCGCGTTCAAACTTTTATACAATATTTTACAAACTTACTGTGATGACCCGGGAATTTCCGACCAAATTTAAACATAATCTTATATGATTCGACTCGATAAGTAAAGTCTATTAAACCGAGTCTCATTATGTTTGAACTATTTCATGATAACATTTGACCTTTAACTATTTCCGACGATTCACGAACCTTTAATTGTAACTAAGAATGTAAATATAAATAATTATATATAAAACTAATTATATTAGTATTAATGAACTATTAAGTAATTTTGTTATTATAAAAGATAACATTTAATAACTAAAGATTTTCATTTTGAATATATATAGTATATTGTATATAAATGATTCAAACATATTTTACCAACGTTATCAAAATATTAAATGTACAATGTTATACTTTGTAGTTAATTGTTTAATATACATAATTAATCATCTACTCAACATTTAAAACATGATTTTATATATATGGTAGTATACATATATACATAAATATAACTATATATATATGATTTTATACATAATTATTATATTATGTATATGTAGAAATTTATAATATATCTATGATGAAATAATGTACTATTTTAATAAATATATATAATACTTACATATATAAAACATTTATATTTTTCATAATTACATACATAAGTATAATATAATTAGTATGTAAATAAATATTATAATATATTTATATTAAAATGCATAAATATATAATATTCAGTATATGTTACAATACATATTACATAATTATTAAATATTACATAATAATAGATGATATTAATAAATTAAATTTAAATACAAATATAGTTGTTGTAGTAATGTTATTTGTATCGTCAAATATCAATATTTGTATTCATAATATCACTTTATATCATATAAAGATGAAATTGGATGTATATATTAGATTATTATTACTAATATTATTATTATCGATAAAATATTAATATTATCATAATTAGTATGGTATTATTATTATTATTATTATTATCATTTTTACAATTATTATTATCATTAATATTATATTTATCATTATTATTAATTTTATTAATATTATTAGATATTAATAGTATTGTTATTATATATTATTATTATTAATTAAAAAAAACAGTAGGGATCTATATTATACGCGTGACCTCTGTATCCTTTATCTCTATTATTATTATTTTTTTGTTTCTTTCCTGCTCCCAACTCGTGAACCTGTGTTGACATTTTCTCCATTTTTTATCAACCGATCTCTATTATTACAACATGATTATGTATAATTGCAAATCAAATAAAAGGGAAATCCAATGGGATTAAAAAGCACAGCGATATTTTTTTTTCTTCTTCTCTTTACGCTCCAAATTTTTTTTCTCTTAATTCAATTTCGAATAAAGTTTCAAAATCTAAAAATGCAGAAAGGTTAGAAATCTTTCTTTGAATCTATCTGCAAAATCTCAACTCTCAAATCTTTATATCGATCTTGAATTTTGAAGTCAAAGTTTAGTTTAAAAAAAGTCAACAATTGTTCTTGAGACAAATTCGCGTTCGTGTATATGTTTCTGATCAAATTGACGATTCCAGTAGTTTTTATACATGTTTAGAAAACTATTTCGTGTTATAAACATTATCTATAATGTTATCTATTACGAAATCAATTTTTTTTTTGTTCCAAGAACCGACGCTGCAGTAGGCCTTTAGTATTTTTTTTTTATTTTAGAACCCAAATTATTTTTTTTCTGTAATGTTTTGAAGCTTTAAAGGGAACCCCGATTTTGTTTTTTTTTTTTGGTTATTGATGTTTTGTTGAATCCATGAGACTTGTGGAGAAGAAGAGGAATAGAAGAAAAACAGTTTATATATAAAATTTAAATTCGATATTAGTACAGAGAATCAGAATTGGTGGGATGGTCGAGAGTGTTTGCGTGTGAGCATGTGGTCACGAGATCGATTCCAGAGGACGGTAGTTTCTTTTTTTTTTTTGAAACTCTTTTCATGTGAGGTAGTTTTCTTTTCTAATTTTATTATTGTTATTATATATTAATTATTATTAGTATTATTATTATTATTGTGATTGTTTTGATTGTTATTGTTATTGTTATTATTAGTATCATACTTGTTATCATATTTGAAAGTATTATAGACATTACTATTATTATTATGATAGGTATTAATAATATTATTATTAGTAATAAACTTATCATTTTAGTATTTTATCATCATTAGGATTATGATTATGATTATCATTATTATTATTATGAAGGAAATAAAAATATATTATTATCATCAATATTAGAATTTGTACCGGTTTATAAATAATAGTATCATCAGTACATTTACAATTAATAATATCATATTTATCAGTATCATCATTAATATTTACTAGTATTATTATGATTATCATTTATCATTTTATAAATATTAGAACCCTTATTATTAACATAAGTATGGTATTAGTATTAATATTATTTTAGAGTTATTATTATTAGTATCATTAACAGTTATCATTTTCATTTTTTTTGCTATTAGTATTATCATTATTAATAAAATTATTATTATTATTAGTAAATCATTATTATCTAAATTATTATTTTAACAAATAAATATTTTGTACACTATATATATACTTATGGTATATACTAGGATTGTATTAATAATTCACATAACAAACTAATAAAATTTCATAAATACAATACTAACCACAAATATATGTATATAAATATATTAATGTCACTATTTATATAAACGTAAATCATTATAGATATATATACATAAAATCGATATATATATAAAATATAATATAAGTATACGTTTTAAAATAAAGGTTAGAATAAATTCTACAAAACTATAATATATAAATAATACATATTAATAAATGAAATTTTGTAACTTACATTATACGTATTAATATATACACAATTGATATAGGTTCGTAAATCCGAGGCCAACCCTGCATTGTTCAATGACGTCATATGTATTTTTACTACAAAATACAGTATCGTGAGTTTCATTTGCCTTTTTACCCTTTATATTTTTGGGCTGAGAATACATGCGCAACTTTTATAACTGTTTTACGAAATTGACACAAGTACGTGAAACTACATTCTATGGTTGGATTATCGAAGTCGAATATGCCCCTTTTTATTAAGTCTGGTAATCTAAGAATTAGGGAACAGACACCCTAATTGACGCGAATCCTAAAGATAGATCTATCGGGCCCAACAAGCCCCATCCAAAGTACCGGATGTTTTAGTACTTCGAAATTTATATCATGTCCGAAGGAGGATCCCGGAATGATGGAGATATTCTTATATATGCATATTGTTAATGTCGGTTACCAGGTGTTCAATCCATATGAATGATATTTTTGTCTCTATACATGGGACGTATGTTTATGAGAAATGGAAATCTGAAATCTTGTGGTCTATTAAAATGATGGAAACGATTGTTTAAGTTAAACTAATGAACTCACCAACCTTTTGGTTGACACTTTAAAGCATGTTTATTCTCAGGTACGAAAGAAATCTTCCGCTGTGTATTTGCTCATTTTATAGATATTACTTGGAGTCATTCATGGCATATTTCAAAAGACGTTGCATTCGAGTCGTCGAGTTCATCAAGATTATTATCAAGTCAATTATAGTTGGATATATTATGAAATGGTATGCATGCCTGTCAACTTTCGATGTAATGAAAGTTTGTCTTTTCAAAAATGAATGCAATGTTTGTAAAATGTATCATATAGAGGTCAAGTACCTCGCGATGTAATCAACTGTTGTGAATCGTTTATAATCGATATGGACTTCGTCCGGATGGATTAGGACGGGTCTTCACAGTTGGTATCAGAGCGGTGGTCTTAGCGAACCAGGTCTTGCATTAGTGAGTCTAACTGATAGTCGTTAGAATGCATTAATGAGTCTGGACTTCGACCGTGTCTGCATGTCAAAAGTTTTGCTTATCATTTAGTGTCGAAAAATTATTTGCTTATCATCCTTAAAGTCTAAGACACGTCTTACTGCCTTTATTGCATAGACAGTGTATAGTTAAATTCATATCTTAGCGTATCTGTTATTGTTACCTTTGCCTGACAGCTTCCGTAGATTCCTCCGTAGCTTATGGGATTTTAGTATTTTATATGCATATGTAAATTATGTATTGCAGGGTACTAATCTACATCCTATAATCTATTTCTTATCGAAAATCCTTCATCTGATCGTACGAGATGAATCCCTCAACCAGTTCGAGTCCATCAGATTTCGATAGCTATTTCGATAGTTATTCCGACAGCTATTTCGATATGGATTTCCACTCGAGCTCCGAAAGCAGAGTAACCGGAATGAATCGATCAATTAGCCATCATCTATTCTGAATGAATTGGAGATGGGTTCGTAGTCGACTTAATCATTGGAAACGCGAAGAAGACGATCATTTCCACTAACCAAATTCACCTCTTGACAATGAACCTAAAACGTTTACCGGCGAACCTGTTCGAGACACCATTTTCTCTCTCATTTCCAAAGTATCTCATCACGATCATATACTATCTCAGATTCTAAACCTCATTCATCCGCTCGTCCGAACCGACAATCATCCCGGTGTAATAGAAGAAGTTAACGAACTTCGCGCATAAGTTGTAGTCTTGGAAAATATGGTGCAAAACGTACCAGCTTCATCCAAATCACCGGCACCAACAGTACCACCAACAACCCAAATTTCAATATCACATGCCTCAACATCTCAATCTATACCTCGAGTATAATCATCATTCTACATGACATTCTACATCAGTTATCTTCGTTCGACATGGTGATTATGTAATCTCTAATGTTTTAGAGATTATTTATTCTAGTTCCAACTGAAAACTAAATGAGTTTAATATCATGTTAACTCATTAAATTCATGATTACATCTGAAGAAAATATATATGTATATATGTTTTCATAAAGATTGTAATTAAAAATTCTTTTGTAGAAACTGTTAATAATAAAAATATTTTAACGGGTAGGTAATACCCGAGGAATATTTAAATTTCACATTAATAAGTTACACTGTATATTCTTCGAATCTGATTCAACAGTTATTCACTATCCTATTTAAAACCACCGGGATACTTATCCGTTCACCAAAGAATAACTATTTTCATTCAAATTCAATTTCATATTTGAATTTTGACCTATCAGAATCCAACAAGTGGCATAATGAAGAAATAATGGACACAATAAAAATTGATTAGAAACAGACTAATTAACAATATTAAATTTTATTAAGAAACCACGCTAACAAAATCCTAGCTAACTGTTCCTAGCTAACTGTTAATTCCGTATTACATTTTATTTATCGCAATTTATTTATCGCAATTTATTTTATCGCAATTTATATTCTCGCAATTTTATTTATTGTCATTTAATTTCTGTTATTTACTTTACGCACTTTATTTATCGTCATTTAATTTCTGTTATTTATTTTACGCACTTTAAATATCGGGACACGTATACAAGGTTTTGACATATCATATCGACACATCTATATATATTATTTGGAATCACCATAGACACTCTATATGCAGTAATGATCGAGTTCTCTATACAGGGTTGAGGTTGATTCTATAATAATATATATACTTTGAGTTGTGATCGAGTCTGAGACATGTACACGGGTCACGATACGTATTAATTAATTCAAATATTATATATTAAACTATATATGAATGATTGCACTGTCAACTGTGGACTATCGACTGTGGACTAATAACATTGGACAATTAAAATGAATTAAAATATTGAATATAACATATGAAACTAAACAATTCTTCAAGTTTGCCACTTGATTTCGTCTTAAACCTCATTTGTATCTTCACGATTACATTCTGCGTTCAAACCTTTCATGATTCTTGAAAACACCTCAATCGATAGGATGAATCAACCGCACTTCATCTACGGAAGGAAAGATTTATGCATATAGTTATGCACCTGAGAAACTCTCGGCAATTGAGTAAAAGTTCAACACGTAGCCGCGTCAGATCCTTTGGCATTTATTAACAAAAACAACTTTGCGATCCCTTTTCAAAATTAGCCAATTTTGTCACAGCTCCAACAAGTCAACTTCGACTTTTTGTATGAAACAACCTTATTATAACGTTTATATATACGCGTGCTCTTTTATTGTTACCAGGTAACCTTTCATATTCCATCATATTACCATCAGCGTTTAATCATCTAAAAACACAATTCTCCTGAAACCACCTCGGATTAATAACCGATGATTCAGATATCATAGCATTAAATGCAGAGGAAACAGAAAAATGGTAGATGGTCTAAACGGACCAAAGTTTGATGATAAAGAAAGGAGTGTTAGGAACGCTCGATAGAAAATTGGGTATTGAAAAACAGATTGAGTTACCCATGAAGGAGACCAAGGACAAATACAAGGACCAAATCCTATATTCAAAGGATTCAGGTAATTCTGGATCCGTTGAAATCTTTAGAGAATATCTTGCTCCGAAGTCATGTTAAAATCTTGCGGAAAATCTTTCTCCATCAACCGTCGAACTTAGAAATTCCAAAATATCATCATCAATATCTTTGATATTTCTGAGGATATTTTCATAAATATTCTCGTCCGAAATTATATACCTCTTCGTGCTTCCTGTGTATCAATATATTGGAAACATTCAATAGAAAATATAGTACCGAAAAGCAGATTATGCGAAACTATGAAGAAAGCCGTGGATAAATCACAAAGAATAAGTTTGACTTCAAAGAATCCAAATAATTCAATGTCTGCTAAAGTCTATAGTGAATAACTTGCTCCTTACTCTAAACCCTTGCAGACAATAGTTTCTATCATCCTCTGATCTTAGATATTCTGAGATATTATCGTACCTTTCATTATAAATATCCTCCATATTTCTGGAGATATTTTTATAACTATTCTTATCTGAAATCATTAATCTTTTCGTGCTATCAGTATTACATCATATAGAAACTGTTAGTTTCTATATTCTGTAAATTTTCAAGCTTAAAATATGAATGTTATTGAAGTAATGATGGGAACTGATGCATGAGTTAGTATAATATAATGACACTTGATCAACGTGATTATATTACAGTAAGTCATGTTGAGTTTCTAAATGAAACGTGATGATTCACAGATCATAACGTCATCATGTGCCATGTTACATAACTCTTTCATCCTACTTAACTCCGTAACAAATCAAGAAAATGTATTCTTGATGGTTCTATCTTCCGTGATGTTGATAAATTTGAAAATCAAATCGTGCTATCACGTTCCTTCATGCTTAGAACATTATAATCATTCGAAACTCTATATCTATAAATTCTGGACCATAATTCGCTTGACTTGAAGTCGGGAAGAGAAAACAAAAGCATAGAGCTTTGAAATATAAGGGAGAATATAAAGTCCGATAACAACACATAAATTACAAACCGTGTATATCAATGTTTATCGCAACATAAAGACACGGGAGAATTAAAAACATTATAATCCCGAGGGCGAAGTAGAAGAAAGCAGATTCCTCTGGTGGAAGTTGGAAAAGGAGAATGATTGTTGCGATAGTAAGGATGAGGACAACGATCAGAACTGGATTAATCATTTTCAGAATCTTTTGGATGTATGAACTAAGAAAGAAAGTATAAGAATGGTGAGAATAATGGAAAGGAAGAGCTTAATTTATACTGGAAATATCAGACGTAGTAATCGGGGCAGATCACCGTATTTAATTAAAGAGATCTTAATTTCCATAAATCCCGAAGAATCAGATTTTATAGATCTTCAAGATTTTCTTTAAATCCCTTAAATTTCGGAATTCAACCAAGGCAATGTCAAAAGTTAAGACGCGCCTTATTTTCTAAATTCAAACCTGACTACGTCAAAAGTTAAAAACAAATCTTTGTTTCTCATTTCATCCTTTTGTGAATAGCTTCATTCGCACTCTTCGAATAATCGAATTATTTTTATCCATATTACTCAATGATGATAAAACTCAAGTTATCAACTCATATTCGTCAGGAAAACATATTTATTGTTAGCTATGACGACCTCACTCAAATTTCGGGACGAAATTTCTTTAACGGGTAGGTACTGTGATGACCCGGGAATTTCCGACCAAATTTAAACATAATCTTATATGATTCGACTCGATAAGTAAAGTCTATTAAACCGAGTCTCATTATGTTTGAACTATTTCATGATAACATTTGACCTTTAACTATTTCCGACGATTCACGAACCTTTAATTGTAACTAAGAATGTAAATATAAATAATTATATATAAAACTAATTATATTAGTATTAATGAACTATTAAGTAATTTTGTTATTATAAAAGATAACATTTAATAACTAAAGATTTTCATTTTGAATATATATAGTATATTGTATATAAATGATTCAAACATATTTTACCAACGTTATCAAAATATTAAATGTACAATGTTATACTTTGTAGTTAATTGTTTAATATACATAATTAATCATCTACTCAACATTTAAAACATGATTTTATATATATGGTAGTATACATATATACATAAATATAACTATATATATATGATTTTATACATAATTATTATATTATGTATATGTAGAAATTTATAATATATCTATGATGAAATAATGTACTATTTTAATAAATATATATAATACTTACATATATAAAACATTTATATTTTTCATAATTACATACATAAGTATAATATAATTAGTATGTAAATAAATATTATAATATATTTATATTAAAATGCATAAATATATAATATTCAGTATATGTTACAATACATATTACATAATTATTAAATATTACATAATAATAGATGATATTAATAAATTAAATTTAAATACAAATATAGTTGTTGTAGTAATGTTATTTGTATCGTCAAATATCAATATTTGTATTCATAATATTACTTTATATCATATAAAGATGAAATTGGATGTATATATTAGATTATTATTACTAATATTATTATTATCGATAAAATATTAATATTATCATAATTAGTATGGTATTATTATTATTATTATTATTATCATTTTTACAATTATTATTATCATTAATATTATATTTATCATTATTATTAATTTTATTAATATTATTAGATATTAATAGTATTGTTATTATATATTATTATTATTAATTAAAAAAAAACAGTAGGGATCTATATTATACGCGTGACCTCTGTATCCTTTATCTCTATTATTATTATTTTTTTGTTTCTTTCCTGCTCCCAACTCGTGAACCTGTGTTGACATTTTCTCCATTTTTTATCAACCGATCTCTATTATTACAACATGATTATGTATAATTGCAAATCAAATAAAAAGAAAATCCAATGGGATTAAAGAGCACAGCGATATTTTTTTTTCTTCTTCTCTGCACGCTCCAATTTTTTTTTCTCTTAATTCAATTTCGAATAAAGTTTCAAAATCTAAAAATGCAGAAAGGTTAGAAATCTTTCTTTGAATCTATCTGCAAAATCTCAACTCTCAAATCTTTATATCGATCTTGAATTTTGAAGTCAAAGTTTAGTTTAAAAAAAGTCAACAATTGTTCTTGAGACAAATTCGCGTTCGTGTATATGTTTCTGATCAAATTGACGATTCCAGTAGTTTTTATACATGTTTAGAAAACTATTTCGTGTTATAAACATTATCTATAATGTTATCTATTACGAAATCAATTTTTTTTTTGTTCCAAGAACCGACGCTGCAGTAGGCCTTTAGTATTTTTTTTTTATTTTAGAACCCAAATTATTTTTTTTCTGTAATGTTTTGAAGCTTTAAAGGGAACCCCGATTTTGTTTTTTTTTTTGGTTATTGATGTTTTGTTGAATCCATGAGACTTGTGGAGAAGAAGAGGAATAGAAGAAAAACAGTTTATATATAAAATTTAAATTCGATATTAGTACAGAGAATCAGAATTGGTGGGATGGTCGAGAGTGTTTGCGTGTGAGCATGTGGTCACGAGATCGATTCCAGAGGACGGTAGTTTCTTTTTTTTTTGAAACTCTTTTCATGTGAGGTAGTTTTCTTTTCTAATTTTATTATTGTTATTATATATTAATTATTATTAGTATTATTATTATTATTGTGATTGTTTTGATTGTTATTGTTATTGTTATTATTAGTATCATACTTGTTATCATATTTGAAAGTATTATAGACATTACTATTATTATTATGATAGGTATTAATAATATTATTATTAGTAATAAACTTATCATTTTAGTATTTTATCATCATTAGGATTATGATTATGATTATCATTATTATTATTATGAAGGAAATAAAAATATATTATTATCATCAATATTAGAATTTGTACCGGTTTATAAATAATAGTATCATTAGTACATTTACAATTAATAATATCATATTTATCAGTATCATCATTAATATTTACTAGTATTATTATGATTATCATTTATCATTTTATAAATATTAGAACCCTTATTATTAACATAAGTATGGTATTAGTATTAATATTATTTTAGAGTTATTATTATTAGTATCATTAACAGTTATCATTTTCATTTTTTTTGCTATTAGTATTATCATTATTAATAAAATTATTATTATTATTAGTAAATCATTATTATCTAAATTATTATTTTAACAAATAAATATTTTGTACACTATATATATACTTATGGTATATACTAGGATTGTATTAATAATTCACATAACAAACTAATAAAATTTCATAAATACAATACTAACCACAAATATATGTATATAAATATATTAATGTCACTATTTATATAAACGTAAATCATTATAGATATATATACATAAAATCGATATATATATAAAATATAATATAAGTATACGTTTTAAAATAAAGGTTAGAATAAATTCTACAAAACTATAATATATAAATAATACATATTAATAAATGAAATTTTGTAACTTACATTATACGTATTAATATATACACAATTGATATAGGTTCGTAAATCCGAGGCCAACCCTGCATTGTTCAATGACGTCATATGTATTTTTACTACAAAATACAGTATCGTGAGTTTCATTTACCTTTTTACCCTTTATATTTTTGGGCTGAGAATACATGCGCAACTTTTATAACTGTTTTACGAAATTGACACAAGTACGTGAAACTACATTCTATGGTTGGATTATCGAAGTCGAATATGCCCCTTTTTATTAAGTCTGGTAATCTAAGAATTAGGGAACAGACACCCTAATTGACGCGAATCCTAAAGATAGATCTATCGGGCCCAACAAGCCCCATCCAAAGTACCGGATGTTTTAGTACTTCGAAATTTATATCATGTCCGAAGGAGGATCCCGGAATGATGGAGATATTCTTATATATGCATATTGTTAATGTCGGTTACCAGGTGTTCAATCCATATGAATGATATTTTTGTCTCTATACATGGGACGTATGTTTATGAGAAATGGAAATCTGAAATCTTGTGGTCTATTAAAATGATGGAAACGATTGTTTAAGTTAAACTAATGAACTCACCAACCTTTTGGTTGACACTTTAAAGCATGTTTATTCTCAGGTACGAAAGAAATCTTCCGCTGTGTATTTGCTCATTTTATAGATATTACTTGGAGTCATTCATGGCATATTTCAAAAGACGTTGCATTCGAGTCGTCGAGTTCATCAAGATTATTATCAAGTCAATTATAGTTGGATATATTATGAAATGGTATGCATGCCTGTCAACTTTCGATGTAATGAAAGTTTGTCTTTTCAAAAACGAATGCAATGTTTGTAAAATGTATCATATAGAGGTCAAGTACCTCGCGATGTAATCAACTGTTGTGAATCGTTTATAATCGATATGGACTTCGTCCGGATGGATTAGGACGGGTCTTCACACTTACAATATGTAGCGACCCGACAAAATCGTCATTGACGGCGCCGTTAACTTAGGTCCCGTTACGTGGTCGTAGTCCCTATATGAGACACGTTTGACCAAAATTATGTCGCATTCATTTGAAACGTACAAAACTTACAAAGTTCAGTTTACAAAACCGTTCGACAACAATTTTAAGTTTGCAAAAGTATAAATTATAAATGAGATAACTTGCGACATAATTAGTTTAAAATCACGGTTGCTATAAATAGCGTAAGTATGTAAACGATATGTTTGAATCCAAAGGTGCTATCACTAGCGTATGTATGTATGTATGCTTGACCCCAAGCAAGAAATCAGAGTGTATGCATGTATGCTTGACTCCAAGCAAGTATGAGTGTACGCGGAATCATGTATCAAATAGCCATGTATGAACCTGAGAAACATATAGAAAACTGTCAACGAAAAACGTTGGTGAAATCATAGGTGTTTTAGTAAACGTTGTATTTGAACCACAAGATTTAATATAAGATGATTATCAAAATCATTTGCATTCCAAAAGTTGTTATTTGTATCCCGGGCACCCAATTATCAAACTTAACTGTTTTGCACCCTTTGCGTAGTGTTAGAACATACACTAGACCTGAAAATATATTTCATCCGCTAACGGTAGCGAACCGTCCGAATGAGGCTCGTCAAGCCCATGTGATCACATAATATAAGTTCTCGTTTACACCCTGCAAGTGTAACTAATGATAATTGAATTGAGGCTTTTTGTTCAAACCCGCACGTGGAATGTTCGTTTCCGTACTTGTGTTCAAAGTGTAAAAGTATGTAGTATAAAACCGTATATGTTTCTCATCCCATGATTTAAAAGTATAAAAGTTGTTGAAAGATGGGACTATGATCTCACCTCGAGTGCACGAGTATAAAAGTACTTCACAAAGTAAACGTGTGCATGAAAGTTGCTTAGCCTTGACCTAAACAAGTAAGTTGTATCAATTAACTAGTTACGACACAAGGTCGGGCGAAATGTGTTCAATTAGTCCTATGGCTCGTTATGACTCGAATAGTATAGCATGTGAATCACGTTGTCAAGTTTCATGCAAGAATCAAGTATAAAAGCACGTTAGAACGATTGCATAAACGTTTGGTTAATTTTGACTAAAAGTCAAACTCGGTCAAAGTCAAAGTCAACGGGGTCGGGTCGGGTCCCGAACTATTTTTCTGAGGTTTTTATTCATATATAAGCATGTTAGAACAAGTTACATGTGAATCAGAGGTGCGTAGCATAGCAAACATTTTTCGAAATTTGACAAAGTAGGTCAGAACCCAAACACGGCTATTGCCGCGCCGCGGCCAGAGGTGTCGCGCCGCGACATTAGGCGTGGCCTGGTACCTGGTCAGTTTCAAAAGTTCAAGTCTTGATCCAAAATTCAATTTAGCACAAAACGCAAACCGTAAACACTTAGAATACGCATCTTATATCATTGGAAAGCTCTTTTGACAAGGAATACAATTAACTACCTTTCACAAGCAAAAACATCAATTACAATAACCGAAAACTCGTCAATTGATCAAGAAAGGTTTATTTTCAAAGTTTCAAGTTCGTAAAACGTATTTTATGATTCGGGAATCCAATTTACACATACGATATGCCGTTTCGAAGGTAATTAAGCATACATTGCATCTAAACACTTACTAACAACATTAACAAGCATTCAACGCATCAAAAGTTCATTTCAAAGTCTATCAAACCCTAACCAAAATTCACAAAAATCAATAATCATGTGTTTGAAGTTTTCTTAATCAACCTACGCATCAAAACGAAGCTAGTGATACTAGTAACACAATTAAAACATGAAGTTTAACAATCAAACAACATTTAATCTTCCAAAATGCAAGATTAAGCAAACCCATTTCAAATGTTCAAACTATTTACTCAAAACAACAAATCGAGCAAACAAAATATATATTCATGTTACACACGAGCCATAGACACTAACTAACACCATTTCAAGTATAAAAACACGAATTTAGAGAAAATCTAGAGTTTTAGAAATGTTACCCAAACTTGATGAAATTGGTACCAAAATGTAGAGGATGAAGAGAGGATCACGAAAATGTAATTTGTTTTGATGTTTGCTTCTCCAATCGGATTTAGATGATGAATTTGTGAGTTGGGTGTTTGAGTTCATGAAAGGGGAGTAGAGAGAAAAGAGGAAGAAGGTGGGAGGTGAAATGAATGGATGGATAAGGTGGGTTGACTAGTTGACCTAGTCAACTAGTTTGCCCACTTGGCAACCTCGGTCCCTCAAGTTTCAAAGCGGGTGCGGGAATTAACCAAACGAATATTTTAAAAACGCTCGAGTAAACGAGTGATGTTATAATTAAATAACGGGAAAATTAAGAACGTTGGTCAACGGAAACTACGAATTTAAATAACGAAAGGTATTATTTAAAAAAAAAAAAGACAGTGTTAAAAATAAATTTAACGGAAAAACGCGGGATGTTACATTACCTACACCTTAAATGAAATTTCGTCCCGAAATTTAGTTGGAAGTAGTAGTTGTTGGTTCTTTCTAGAGATGTTGTGTTGCCGATTCTACGAATAAGTGAAGGTACATCTTTGGGAATTTCAACGGACTTTGACGGTCGGGATTTTACGTTGGTTTAAAGTTTGGCTTCACAATTTATAGTTTCAACCGGTCCTCCTAGGAAGTGAAGTTTATCGTTGATAGTAAGTTCATCGAGGAGGATAACAAGTTCTTGTTTCGCGAGACACGCCCTTAAGTTTGATACGCAGAATGTAGGATGAACGGAATTTGTTTGATTCGGAAGTTCGAAGCGGTATGCAACGGGCACAACACGCCCGAAGATTTAAAAAAAGGACTAAAAATATCGCGGGTTTAGCTTTCTACGTTTCCGAACGGACTACACCTTTTCAAGGTGCGACTTTTAACGTTACGCGGTTTCCCACATGGAATTCGAAAGGTTTACGTCTAACATTGGCATAGCTCCTTTGGCGACTACGAGCCGTCTCGAGCCTTTCTCGGATTGGAACGATTTTATCGGTTACTCCATGAATGATTTCGGGTCCGGTGGTTCGCTTGTCACCTACTTCGGTTCAACAATTTAAGAAAACGACAATTACGGCTATACGGGTCCTCGAAATGTGTGACGTTAAGACTTGAATGATAACCATCGTTGTAAGAGAATTTGGTTAAAGGAAAAAACTTTTCTCAAGTAAATTTGAAGTTGATAATACAAATTCGTATTACGGTTTCCAAGGTTTGAATCGTATGTTTGCTCGGTCCGTCGGGTTGTGGTTGATGTGCGGTACTCATGTCTAAACGTGGTCCCGAGACTTTTTGTGAGGCACTCCAAAATCTAGAAGTGAAACGAGGATCTCGATCCGAAACGAAGTATATCTCCACAAGATATATTTTGAACAAGTTTTTGTTTCTCAAGAATTTCGCGCCGCGAAAGATTTATCGGTTTCCGAAAACGTTCGTTATGACTACTCACCCTCGAGGCGAATACTAGTATAATGTGAAGAGTCTCTCTCTCCATTAAGAATTTAGATAAAAGGATTTCCTTAAACGGAAGTACGAGTGTAAGGCGAGAGAAGTTTCCGCCTCGATGTGAGCATAACAAGCATATTGTAGTTCGTCGATAAACTGTAAGAAAACGAGATAGTATACGCGTATAACATATGTTTGAAGTCGAAAGAATTTGTCATTCATTTGGAAGCATAAGTATGGTTCGATAATAATCGATGATGTGTCCCGGGTATGGTTGTTATCAGTATTCTCGGAGTTGTCGGATGTTCAAACAAGAAAAATGAAGTCATGTACATGGCACATGGTGGTGATTAGGTTGATCGAGTCCAATCACCATCACGTGTCACTAGAACTTTGGTGTGAATTACCGTAATATAACCACGTTGATCGAGTGTCGTTATATTACGCTAACTCATACCTCCATTCCCACATCACTCCATAGATTCGAGTTCGTGTAACCGTGAAGATCTAAAATGAACAAAGTGCAACGGCATCTCTAACGTGACTCGTATTGAATCGAAAGAATTTGTGCAATTCTAAAGAAGCGTTCCCCGAGGGAAGTGTATAAATGATTGTTCACGTCAATGCGGTTCAAGTCAAACAATAATGTATTTAGGCGCGAAAAGAGCAACGAATCATGATAACGAGTAGTACGCAATCGTAGTGATAAGTAGTGATGACGATACTCACCTAGAGTAGTGATGGCCGTAACAAGAAGTGGTAGATAGTAAGGTACACCGGTGTGACACCGATAGTAAGTTGAAACGGTGGCGAATAACAATCTGGGAGACAGAGTTCCCGAACAAGTGTGACTAATGAAGTCGTCGTCATCCTTACGGGTATGAATCCTGAATTTACGCGTGTTACCAGAAAGTTGCAGAATACGAGTTCGTATGATGAAAACTTGGTACCATTAAGAAGTTTGCCTAAGAATGATTCAAGTATAATGCACAAGTAGTCAAGTAAGTGCTATCTATAGCAAATGTATGTCAGAATGCAATGGCTAACTATCTGGTTGTAGTCTAGATTCACTAATGCGTCCTAACGACTCTGTCAGACACACTAATGCACATCCTAGATCCCTACAACCAACGCTCTGATACCATCTGTAGCGACCCGACAAAATCGTCATTGACGGCGCCGTTAACTTAGGTCCCGTTACGTGGTCGTAGTCCCTATATGAGACACGTTTGACCAAAATTATGTCGCATTCATTTGAAACATACAAAACTTACAAAGTTCAGTTTACAAAACCGTTCGACAACAATTTTAAGTTTGCAAAAGTATAAATTATAAATGAGATAACTTGCGAC
This sequence comes from Rutidosis leptorrhynchoides, assembly GCF_046630445.1. Classification (NCBI taxonomy): domain Eukaryota; kingdom Viridiplantae; phylum Streptophyta; class Magnoliopsida; order Asterales; family Asteraceae; genus Rutidosis; species Rutidosis leptorrhynchoides. The sequence continues at coordinate 426,372,656 of NC_092337.1, forward strand.
ATAATTAGTTTAAAATCACGGTTGCTATAAATAGCGTAAGTATGTAAACGATATGTTTGAATCCAAAGGTGCTATCACTAGCGTATGTATGTATGTATGCTTGACCCCAAGCAAGAAATCAGAGTGTATGCATGTATGCTTGACTCCAAGCAAGTATGAGTGTACGCGGAATCATGTATCAAATAGCCATGTATGAACCTGAGAAACATATAGAAAACTGTCAACGAAAAACGTTGGTGAAATCATAGGTGTTTTAGTAAACGTTGTATTTGAACCACAAGATTTAATATAAGATGATTATCAAAATCATTTGCATTCCAAAAGTTGTTATTTGTATCCCGGGCACCCAATTATCAAACTTAACTGTTTTGCACCCTTTGCGTAGTGTTAGAATATACACTAGACCTGAAAATATATTTCATCCGCTAACGGTAGCGAACCGTCCGAATGAGGCTCGTCAAGCCCATGTGATCACATAATATAAGTTCTCGTTTACACCCTGCAAGTGTAACTAATGATAATTGAATTGAGGCTTTTTGTTCAAACCCGCACGTGGAATGTTCGTTTCCGTACTTGTGTTCAAAGTGTAAAAGTATGTAGTATAAAACCGTATATGTTTCTCATCCCATGATTTAAAAGTATAAAAGTTGTTGAAAGATGAGACTATGATCTCACCTCGAGTGCACGAGTATAAAAGTACTTCACAAAGTAAACGTGTGCATGAAAGTTGCTTAGCCTTGACCTAAACAAGTAAGTTGTATCAATTAACTAGTTACGACACAAGGTCGGGCGAAATGTGTTCAATTAGTCCTATGGCTCGTTATGACTCGAATAGTATAGCATGTGAATCACGTTGTCAAGTTTCATGCAAGAATCAAGTATAAAAGCACGTTAGAACGATTGCATAAACGTTTGGTTAAGTTTGACTAAAAGTCAAACTCGGTCAAAGTCAAAGTCAACGGGGTCGGGTCGGGTCCCGAACTATTTTTCTGAGGTTTTTATTCATATATAAGCATGTTAGAACAAGTTACATGTGAATCAGAGGTGCGTAGCATAGCAAACATTTTTCGAAATTTGACAAAGTAGGTCAGAACCCAAACACGGCTATTGCCGCGCCGCGGCCAGAGGTGTCGCGCCGCGACATTAGGCGTGGCCTGGTACCTGGTCAGTTTCAAAAGTTCAAGTCTTGATCCAAAATTCAATTTAGCACAAAACGCAAACCGTAAACACTTAGAATACGCATCTTATATCATTGGAAAGCTCTTTTGACAAGGAATACAATTAACTACCTTTCACAAGCAAAAACATCAATTACAATAACCGAAAACTCGTCAATTGATCAAGAAAGGTTTATTTTCAAAGTTTCAAGTTCGTAAAACGTATTTTATGATTCGGGAATCCAATTTACACATACGATATGCCGTTTCGAAGGTAATTAAGCATACATTGCATCTAAACACTTACTAACAACATTAACAAGCATTCAACGCATCAAAAGTTCATTTCAAAGTCTATCAAACCCTAACCAAAATTCACAAAAATCAATAATCATGTGTTTGAAGTTTTCTTAATCAACCTACGCATCAAAACGAAGCTAGTGATACTAGTAACACAATTAAAACATGAAGTTTAACAATCAAACAACATTTAATCTTCCAAAATGCAAGATTAAGCAAACCCATTTCAAATGTTCAAACTATTTACTCAAAACAACAAATCGAGCAAACAAAATATATATTCATGTTACACACGAGCCATAGACACTAACTAACACCATTTCAAGTATAAAAACACGAATTTAGAGAAAATCTAGAGTTTTAGAAATGTTACCCAAACTTGATGAAATTGGTACCAAAATGTAGAGGATGAAGAGAGGATCACGAAAATGTAATTTGTTTTGATGTTTGCTTCTCCAATCGGATTTAGATGATGAATTTGTGAGTTAGGTGTTTGAGTTCATGAAAGGGGAGTAGAGAGAAAAGAGGAAGAAGGTGGGAGGTGAAATGAATGGATGGATAAGGTGGGTTGACTAGTTGACCTAGTCAACTAGTTTGCCCACTTGGCAACCTCGGTCCCTCAAGTTTCAAAGCGGGTGCGGGAATTAACCAAACGAATATTTTAAAAACGCTCGAGTAAACGAGTGATGTTATAATTAAATAACGGGAAAATTAAGAACGTTGGTCAACGGAAACTACGAATTTAAATAACGAAAGGTATTATTTAAAAAAAAAAAGACAGTGTTAAAAATAAATTTAACGGAAAAACGCGGGATGTTACACAATACCACTTATTTTACATAAAGCATGAAATATAGCACACAATAACTTTGATACAAGATAGTTGTGAAGATAATTCTAGCTAGTACACAAGTCGTTCAGCAAAGGCAATAAATACACGTAATTCATACGTCCAGAAACAAGTCATGCATTCTGGTTTTACTAGGACTACTTCCCATCCTTGGTCTTGTGGAACATAACCGTTATGGCCGTTGATAAGACAACGTGTTGTAACGTCGTCAAAGGGACGAGGGTTACGTAATGTCCAACAGTCCCGTAACAATCTAAAAACCTTGTTTCTCACCCCAACTACTGAGTCTATTACTTATGGAAATGTTTTGTTTAATAGTTGTAGCCCGATGTTCTTGTTCTCACTTTGGTGAGAAGCGAACATTAATAACCCGTAAGCATAACATGCTTCTTTATGTTGCATGTTAGCCGCTTTTTCTAAATCATGAAGTCCTATGTTCAGATACATTGAGTCAAAATAATTTCTTAACCCGTGTAAAATAGCACTTGGGTTCCCCGCAATATATGCGTCAAAGTAAACACATCGTAACTTATGGGTTTCCCAATGTGATATCCCCCATCTTTCAAACAAAAGTCTCTTATAAACCAAGGCATTCTTGGAACGTTCTTCGAATGTCTTATAAACTGATTTCGCCGTAAATAGTTGTGCCGAAGAATTCTGACCGACTCTAGACAAGATTTCATCAATCATGTCTCCGGGTAGGTCTCTTAAAATATTGGGTTGTCTACCCATTTTGTGTTTTTATACTGTAAAATAGACAAGAGTTAGATTCATAAAAAAAAATACTTATTAATACAAGCAATTTTTACATATATCATAAAGCATAAGCACACTATATTACATATATTACACCATACGAATACAACTATTTTATTCCGACTCGCTCGTTTCTTCTTCTTCGGTTTTGGTTCGTTTTGCCAAGTTTCTAGGGATATATGATGTTCCCCTAATACTAGCTGTCGTTTTCCACAACGGTTTAGAAAAACCTGGTGGTTTAGAGGTTCCCGGGTCATTGTTACAACTTAAGGACTTCGGGGGTTGACGATACATATAAAGTTCATCGGGGTTGGAATTAGATTTCTCTATTTTTATGCCCCTTCCCTTATTATTTTCTTTTGCCTTTTTAAATTCAGTTGGGGTAATTTCTATAACATCATCGGAATTCTCGTCGGAATCCGATTCATCGGAGAATTGGTAATCCTCCCAATATTTTGCTTCCTTGGCGAAAACACCATTGACCATAATTAACCTTGGTCGGTTGGTTGAGGATTTTCTTTTACTTAACCGTTTTATTATTTCCCCCACCGGTTCTATTTCCTCCTCCGGTTCCTCCTCTTCCGGTTCTGATTCTTCTTCCGGTTCCTCTTCGGGAACTTGTGAATCAGTCCAATATATATTCGACTCTTCGTTATTATTAGGTGAGTCAATGGGATTTGTGCTAGAGGTAGACATCTATCACACAATATCAAACATGTTAAGAGATTAATATATCACATAATATATACATGTTAATAATATATAGTTTCCAACAAAAATGTTAAGCAATCATTTTTAAAGAAAACACGGTCGAAGTCCAGACTCACTAATGCATCCTAACAAACTCGATAAGACACACTAATGCAAATTTTCTGGTTCTCTAAGACCAACGCTCGGATACCAACTGAAATGTCCCGTTCTTATTGATTAAAAACGTTCCATATTAATTGATTTCGTTGCGAGGTTTTGACCTCTATATGAGACGTTTTTCAAAGACTGCATTCATTTTAAAACAAACCATAACCTTTATTTCATAAATAAAGGTTTAAAAAGCTTTACGTAGATTATAAAATAATGATAATCTAAAATATCCTGTTTACACACGACCATTACATAATGGTTTACAATACAATTATGTTACATCAAAATCAGTTTCTTGAATGCAGTTTTTACACAATATCATACAAACATGGACTCCAAATCTTGTCCTTATTTTAGTATGCAACAGCGGAAGCTCTTAGTATTCACCTGAGAATAAACATGCTTTAAACGTCAACAAAAATGTTGGTGAGTTATAGGTTTAACCTATATATATCAAATCGTAACAATAGACCACAAGATTTCATATTTCAATACACATCTCATACATAGAGATAAAAATCATTCATATGGTGAACACCTGGTAACCGCCATTAACAAGATGCATATATAAGAATATCCCCATCATTTCGGGACACCCTTCGGATATGATATAAATTTCGAAGTACTAAAGCATCCGGTACTTTGGATGGGGTTTGTTAGGCCCAATAGATCTATCTTTAGGATTCGCGTCAATTAGGGTGTCTGTTCCCTAATTCTTAGATTACCAGACTTAATAAAAAGGGGCATATTCGATTTCGATAATTCAACCATAGAATATAGTTTCACGTACTTGTGTCTATTTTGTAAATCATTTATAAAACCTGCATGTATTCTCATCCCAAAAATATTAGATTTTAAAAGTGGGACTATAACTCACTTTCACAGATTTTTACTTCGTCGGGAAGTAATACTTGGCCACTGGTTGATTCACGAACCTATAACAATATATACATATATATCAAAGTATGTTCAAAATATATTTACAATTCTTTTAATACATTTTGATGTTTTAAGTTTATTAAGTCAGCTGTCCTCGTTAGTAACCTACAACTACTTGTCCACAGTTAGATGTACAGAAATAAATCGATAAATATTATCTTGAATCAATCCACAACCCAGTGTATATGTATCTCAGTATAGATCACAACTCAAACTATATATATATATTTTGGAATCAACCTCAACCCTGTATAGCTAACTCCAACATTCACATATAGAGTGTCTATGGTTGTTCCGCAATATATATATATGGATGGGTCGACATGATAGGTCGAAACATTGTATATGTGTCTATGGTATCTCAAGATTACATAATATACAATATAAGTTGATTAGGTTATGGTTGGAATAGATTTATTACTAACTTTCACGTAGGTAAAATGAGTAGTTTTTATCAATCTTGTTTTACTCGCCATTTCTTCGTTTCTAATCCGTTTTGAGTGATTCCAGTGGCCACGGTTTCGTATTGAACTTAACTTTATGAATCTAAATAGAAAAAGTATAAGTTTATAGTCGGAAATACAAGTTACACGTCGTTTTTGAAAGAGGTAGTCATTTCCGTCGAAAGAACGACATCTTGATGACCATTTTGAAAAACATACTTTCACTTTGAGTTTAACCATGATTTTTGGATATAGTTTCATGTTCATAAGAAAAATCATTTTTCCAGAAGTATAGCTTTTAAATCAAAGTTCTTCTTAGCTTTTAATTATCCCAACCAAAACAGCCTCCGGTTTTACTACGACGGCGTATATCCAGTTTTATGGTGTTTATCGTGTTTCCGGGTTTTAAATCATTAAGTTAGCATATCATATAGATATAGAACATGTTTTTAGTTGATTTTAAAAGTCTAGTTAGAAGGATTAACTTTATTTGCGAACAAGTTTAGAATTAACTAAACTATGTTCTAGTGATTACAAGTTTATAACGTTGAATAAGACAGCTTTTTATGTACGAATCGAATGATGTTATGAACATCATTACTACCTAAAGTTCCTTGGATAAACCTACTGGAAATGAAAAAAATGGATCTAGCTTCAAAGGATCCTTGGATGGCTTGAAAGTTCTTGAAGCAGAATCATGACACGAAAACAATTTCAAGTAAGATTTCCACTCGAAATAAGATTGTTATAGTTATAGAAATTGAATTAAAGTTTGAATATGATTATTACCTTGTATTAGAAAGATAACCTACTGTAAGTAACAAAGGTTTCTTGATCTTGGATGATTACTTGGAATGGATTTAGAAAACTTGGAAGTAAACTTGCAATCTTGGAAGTATTCTTGATTTTATGAAACTAGAACTTTTGGAATTTATGAAGAACACTTAGAACTTGAAGATAGAACTTGAGAGAGATCAATTAGATGAAGAAAATTGAAGAATTAAAGTGTTTGTAGGTGTTTTTGGTCGTTGGTGTATGGATTAGATATAAAGGATATGTAATTTTGTTTTCATGTAAATAAGTCATGAATGATTACTCATATTTTTGTAATTTTATGAGATATTTCATGCTAGTTGCCAAATGATGGTTCCCACATGTGTTAGGTGACTCACATGAGCTGCTAAAATCTGATCATTGGAGTGTATATACCAATAGTACATACATCTAAAAGTTGTGTATTATACGAGTACGAATACGGGTGCATACGAGTAGAATTGTTGATGAAACTGAACGAGGATGTAATTGTAAGCATTTTTGTTAAGTAGAAGTATTTTGATAAGTGTCTTGAAGTCTTTCAAAAGTGTATGAATACATATTAAAACACTACATATATATACATTTTAACTGAGTCGTTAAGTCATCGTTAGTCGTTACATGTAAGTGTTGTTTTGAAACCTTTAGGTTAACGATCTTGTTAAGTGTTGTTAACCCAATGTTTATAATATCAAATGAGATTTTAAATTATTATATTATCATGATATTATGATGTATAAATATCTCTTAATATGATATATATACATTATATGTCGTTACAACGATAATCGTTACATATATGTCTCGTTTCAAAATCATTAAGTTAGTAGTCTTGTTTTTACATATGTAGTTCATTGTTAATATACTTAATGATATGTTTACTTATCATAATATCATGTTAACTATATATATATCCATATATATGTCATCATATAGTTTTTACAAGTTTTAACGTTCGTGAATCACCGGTCAACTTGGGTGGTCAATCGTTCATATGAAACCTATTTCAATTAATCAAGTCTTAACAAGTTTGATTGCTTAACATGTTGGAAACACTTAATCATGTAAATAACAATTTCATTTAATATATATATAAACATGGAAAAGTTCGGGTCACTACACCATATGCATCGGCCGTAAGTAGTATTATGTATGCCATGGTTTGTACAAGACCCGATATTGCTCAAGCAGTGGGAGTTGTAAGTCGTTATATGTCTAATCCGGGGAAAGAGCATCGGGAAGCGGTCAAATGGTTGCTTCGTTATTTGAAAGGTACTTCTAATATGGGATTGTGTTTCTCCAAAAATAATCTCATACTTAGGGGTTATGCGGATGCTGATTTGGGTGGATGTGATGATTCGGGGAAAAGCACTACGGGTTATGTTTTCACAATAGGGAAGACGGCGGTTAGTTGGATGTCTCGACTACAAAAGAGTGTTGCTTTATCAACCACCGAAGCCGAATATATGGCTATTGCAGAAGCTTCTAAAGAGCTTGTTTGGTTGAAAAACTTCTTAGGTGAGTTGGGTAAAAGACAAGACTATTGCGTCTTGAATTGTGATAATCAAAGTGCGGTTCATCTTGGGAAGAATCCGGTGTTTCATAGTCGTACGAAACACATCAAGATAAGGTATCATTTTATTCGACAACATATAAATGATGGTACTTTATTATTGGAGAAAATTCTTGGTACGAAGAATCCTGCTGATATGTTTACTAAGGTTGTTACGACAGAGAAATTGAAGTTTTGCATTACCTCAATTGGTCTTCTAATGAATTGATGAGAGAAGACCCCAACTGGAGAATTAGAGAGTTGATATTTCAATTCTAACAAGTAGTGTTGAAGACCTTGTATCGAAAGTCTGCTCATCCGAAGTATGTGTTGAGTGTGCGTGTCCCAAATGGAGTTTGGCGGTATAATGGTGGTTTAACGTTCTTGGTTAGATCGTTGATATTTTTGGGTTGACGAATGCTGGGTTTGTTCAAAGTCTCCAAGTGGGAGATTGTTGGACATATGGAGAACTTTAAACAATTAGAGGGAAGATTTCAGGAAACTCACACGAAGCTTCCACGAAGTTGTTAGGAAACTCACATGTAGTTTCCACGAAGTTGTTAGAAAACTCACATGTAGCTTCCACGAAGCTGTCAGGAAACTCACATGTAGCCTCCATGAAGCTGTCAGGAAACTCACATGAAGCTTCAAGAAATTGTTTTTTAGCTTAATCCTTAAACCATTCTATAAATAGACCCTCTTGTAACTCATTGTAAATACACCACAAATATTCAGTAAATACATTCTCTAGTTGGTCCGTGGACTAAAGCAATCACAACGATTGCATATAACCACGTTATCTCTTGTGTCTATTTACATTTCTTGCATTTATAATCTTTCGTTCATTAAGTGGGTTAATAATCTTGTAGAATTACTATCGGTGAGTGATCTTGTTGAATCACTTGCGTTGTTTTGGGTCCTAATATCCTTACACATATCACTTTAACTGGTTCTCAATACAGTCAGTTGCTTATTCCCGCATCAAAATGGGAGCTCCTAGGTTTAACAACATTGTACCTCGATTATGTCACATTATACGATGATGATGATGATGATGATATTGATCATAAGGGCATTGGTCTTTTCTCCAAGTGCACAAACTTGCAGAATCTCACCTTAAAACATTGTGAGGTGAAGGGATTGGATGGTTTTTATATATGTCATCCCATGATATCAAATCTAACGCTTGAAAATGGACTTCAAAATGGAGATGGGAAGGTTATTAATATTGTAGCACCTAAATTGGTAAATCTCATCATTAGGGACTGCGGACGCAAACATCTTATTTCTGCACCCGAACTAGCTTTTTTTCTTTTTAAAGGTTATAATCCTTTAGATGTCTCTGCAGATGGTTTTCGTTGTTTGGAGACGATGCATCTTTGTATTGAAAATCTTAACAGGGGAGATGTGCTTAAAATTGTCAGTTTTCTTCAACAGCTCAACACTGTCAAATTTCTGACAGTTAACTTAGAACTTGTTAAGGTATATAGTCCTTTATTTATGTTAATTTATGTTAATATTGCATTTTGTTTGTGATTTTCTTTTGTTAATCCTTATGCAGTTTCTATCCTCGCATTCGAAATTGATATCACAACAACCTTGTCCGTTTGCTAACTTGAGGAGTTTAAAGATATATCCAGAAAATTTAGAAGTGGATCGAAAAGTATCTATGTCTACTGAAGTCAAAAACTATTTTCTAAGTCGTTCAACGAGTGCCGCCTTTACATTGATCTCACGTGAGGTATTTACACCATTGTAATTGAACTGAACTTTAGGAGTTTAGGTCACCTGATCAGCCTTTATCTGTCTTATATCTTCAATCTGAAACAGAGGGTGTTTTTATAGACTTTAGTTTGATTTCTGTATTGGTGTCTATCCAAAAAAGAGCAAGTTCGAGTCTTTGTTTATTCAGGGGTTGGCAATCGTGTTTAATCATGATATTAGATTAGATATTTTCAACGAGAGAAATATTGCGTTGAATGATTGAGTCTATATGGGTTGGGATTGAGATTGAGATTTCAAGCTTATGATTACGACTTTACCCGGCAATTGAGACCCATACTCTCAAATTTGGATCAATTGGGTCAAGGTTTCGGGTCAATTGGGTCAAGGTTTCGGGTCAATTGGGTCTTTAGAAAAACTAGGTCTAGCAATGTAAATCAAAACTTGAAAAAAGGTCCAATAAGTTTCCCTCCAATCTATTTGTTCCTATAAAAATATTAAAGAACAGGTCTAATGGGTATTGGTTTCCAAAGCTCAATAAATATAGATAGGTCTAATGGGTCTTGTTAATGGGTCAAATGGGTCGAGCATAACAAGTTTTATCTGCCAAACGTTAATGAAAGCATTTATGGTTATATCATTTATTATGTATATTAATATTTTCTTATATATCATAAATAAATAAATAAATAAATAATATAAAAAGTCTAAAAATCAATATATAAGTATATGACCTGTTTGTACCCCTTTGACCTGTGACCCTTTTACCCAACAGAAACCAACCTGACCCATTTGGACCCGTTTAAAAATTTGACCCGCTTGACCCATGACTCATTTCAAACCAAAACCATATTGACCTGTTACCCAACCTGACTCGTTTGCCAGGTATAAATTTAATTAGATTTTGTTTTTGAAGAACAAAAATTGACATCCCCAACATGTTTTTATTTTGTTGTTCAACGGTAATGACAACTTTTTTTTTGATGAATGGAAACTGTTGTTATGAGCGATGCAGGAGGCTAGAGGTGTGTCAATGGACAGATGCTTACGGGAATTTATTGTAAAGTCTCGGGTGCTGTTAGAGAAGGATAAACTTGATACTCAGAGGAATATCTCTCGTATAGGTCAAATTGATTGCATCGTTAGAAAGTTGGAATTTATTGAAGGTAAAATTGTGCAGCTTCCTGCATCAAAAAGAGCTATGGTTCTTACTCCTTTTTTTAGTCTGTGTGCAGAGGCTAACAATCTTATAAATGACATAATGGATTGCATGAAGAGCCAATTCAGTAAATCGCAAGGCAAACTAAATGTCTGCTTTGGTGATCTAAATTGCCTAGCGTCATTCTTCGTGCACATCGTAAGTATTTGATATCCCAAGTACTCTCTCTTATTAGAACTTAATCAAGTATGTGTAGACTCGGATTCATTTTGATTCAAGAGTTATGTCTTTTGATTACGTTGCTGACTTGCTGCCATTGATTCTACTTTTATATGAAAAGAGTCTTCCTTTGGTTGAATTACATTGTATGAAAATAATTACGTTAAACCTATTTGTTGCGAGTTTTAGAAATGGAAGCTGAACGATCCTTTAACCCTTATAAAAATCAACGTTGATTGTACCAGAATCATGGATGTACGCTGCTTAATCCGGTTATCATGTAATCATAATTACTCTACCATCTTTATTTTTACTATATAAGTTAATAAAAGGAGTTTGTGATGCTCTAGAATTTATGGAAGATTTGTTTACTTTTTTAGAAGGGCATTGATATATCTATCATAATTTTTACTACATTCATCATAACTGTGTATTAA